>NC_056731.1:819101578-819336578 GCF_019279795.1 Protopterus annectens | reverse complement strand
GGCACAGATCACCTCTGAGCAGACGGTATGCGACTGAATAGAGCTGGAGTTTCTTCAGTCGGGCATCGTATGACATATGTTTGAGCCCCTTTATCCTTTTGGTGAGGAACTTTTGGGGTCTTTCCAACTGCTGCAGGTGTCGCGTAAGGTACATTCCGAATGGGGCGTTGTACTCAATCATTGGTCTGATAAGTGAAGAGTACAGGGGTACAATGACCGCTCCTGATCTGGATGTGAATCCCTTCATGATCAGGTGGGCAATGTAGAAGGTCTTCCTAACCACTTTGGCAATGTGAGTGTCAAAAGAGAGGTTACTGTCAACTTGGGTCCCCAGGTCCCTGATAACTTCTTCCGTGTTTAATGGATTACCACCTATGTGGTAATTAGGGGTTACCTTGTTTTTCCCAAAGGGTATGACTATACATTTTTTGGCATTTAGCTAAAGGCCATGGCTCTGGCACCAGTTATCCATTTCTATGAGACCTTTCTGGAGGACGTCTGTGTCTGATGGAGTGTCAATTATGGTGCCCAGTTTGCAGTCATCTGCAAATTTTGTCAGCCACAATCCCCCTATGTTTGCCTGCACTTCAGAAAAATAAATGCCGAACAAGAGGGGACCCAGGACTGAGCCCTGTGGGACACCGCTCGTGACCGGCTTAGAGTCTGACATGGCACCAGCAACTCTAACCCTGTGTGTTCTGTCCTTGAGCCAGTTTGCAACCCATCTTGTGACATATGGGTTTACATCTAAGCTGGTGAGCTTTTCTATGATGCCCGAGTGGGGTATTGTGTCGAACACTTTTGCTAGGTCAAGGTAGGCTGTGTGAACTGCCTTACCCTCATCAATGGCCTTAGTGACTGTTTCGAAAAAGTCGACCAAGTTCAAGAGGCAGGATCTGCCCTTGACAAAGCCAAATTGGGTAGGATCCAGTGTCTGTAGGTCCCCAATGTCTTTATTTATGAGTTCCATTATGATCCTCTCCATAGCTTTGCAGACAAGGCTCGTCAAGCGTATGGGGCGGTAATTTCCATGGTCCGTAGAAGCACCGCCTTTGTGGAGTGAGACCACAGTTGCCGTACGCCATTCTTTGGGTACGTATCCTGTAGTAAGGCTAAAATTAAACAGCAGCCTTATGTGTGGGTTTAGTTCCTCATTGAGTTCGTGTAGCACACAGCTGGGGATACCGTCCGGTCCCATTGATGCTGTGTTTTTTGCTTTAGAGAGAGCAGCTCTCACCTGGGCATCTGAGATGTTTGGGAGGCTAGACTCTGGTGGGATAGATATTTCTCCTTTTGGGGGGGAGGGAGGGGAGAAATTTGCACTGAACCTGTCTGCCAGTATGTTGGCAATGTCTGTGTGTTCAGTGATTTTTTTATCATTTTGGACTAATTCTGAGCATATCTGGGAGTTTCCACCCAGGTTTCTAACATAGCTAAAGAAGGCTTTATGATTGTCTTTTGTGTCATTAGCGATTTTTCTCTCAAAGTTGGCCTTGGATGATTTTATGAGTGATCGTAGTTTTTGCTAGTATTGATCAGAGATGCCTTCCCATTTAGGGATTTTGCTCTGTCATGTAGTAGCTTTCTCCTCTTGTTGTAGAGTTTGTTTATGGCTGGAGTCCACCAGACCGGCGCCTGCCTTTGGTGGAAAGGGTCTTGATTTTATTAGGGATTGCTTGATCCATACATTCCTGGAGGTGCTCGTAGAAGGCATTTGTAAGGGTTTCAGCAGCGTGGGTTGTGGTTTCCACTGGCTCGGGGGCCTTGAAGGATACCACTCCAGTCTTAAGAAGTGTGAAGTTTGCTTTTGAGAAGTTCTTCACTGTGGTCTTTTTTGCTGGGGGTGGGGGCGGGATGTGGATCTCCAGTGAGATTAATTTATGGTCTGATCTCACCAATGAGGGATATACTTCCGGTGTGGAGCATTTTGTCCCCATGTTTGTGATGATCAGGTCTAGTATATTTTCTCCTCTTGTGGGAATGGTGACTAGCTGTTCCATAGCATTTGAGTTTATGAACTCAAGGAATCTTTGGGCTAGGGTGTTGGGGCTTGAGTAATGTTCCCAGTCTATGTTTGGGTAGTTGAAGTCACCCAATATGATGGTGTTTGGAGAGACATTCATACTCTCCAGTGTCTTCAGGAAGGCTGTGTGGGTTTCCTGAGTTTGAGAAGGTGGTCTGTAGCATGTTACAAACTGTAGGGCAGTTTTACCTATGGTTAATTGCACCTGGATGGTCTCCGATGCTTGTGCGTTGCCACTAACCTGGAGGTGTGGGTATCCTTTATGAATATGGATACTCCCCTCCTTTTGTGGTTCGGTCCGGATTTTGGGGCGGAACGCATGATATGAGGTATAACCTGATAGTGCTGGGGTGCTCTCAGGAGCCTTGAACCAGGTTTCAGTCACAGCACAGACATCGATGTTCTCCATACTGAGGAGGGCTTCGAGGCGTGCATCTTGAGGTTTAGACTTCTGGCATTGAGCAGTATTACCCTTAGTTTTTCTCCATTTTTGTTTTCTAGGGCGGTAGGTTTATCATTTGAGCCTTGCCTAAAAAGGCACTATGGGGTGGCAAGAGCCTTTGCCAATATCCGGAAGCCCATGGGTGACAGGTGCAAGCCATCCCTTGCGAAGCAGCGTGGCTTGTCAAGCATGTCATCCCAGGCAGACAGACATTGGATCCCCTTAGAATGACACCAGTAATTAAGCCAATTATTAAAGCTGATCATTTTGTCTCTGTATTGTGGCATCATTCTTGGTGATGGTAGGATACTGCTCAGGGTCAGGGTCATACCGGCCTGGGCTACATAATCTGAGAGCTCCTCTATGTCTCTTTCATGTAGTCCAGGGAGGTACGTCTCAGGTCGTTCACACCGGCATGGACAATGACTGAGTCATACTTGTACTTGCTGTGGAGTGACCTGAGTGCTTGTGTTATGTGGCAGATTCTAGCGCCTGACAGGCAGCTTACTGTGATCTTTTCCTTGTTTAGTCTGGTGAGTGGGACGTCAGTGTGTCTGACTATGGAGTCACCTATAACAAGTGTGTCTGGCATTGTGTTTGGCCTTAAGGGCTGTGACTGTTTAGCACACTGACTTTGAGAACTATGTGTTGCATGTCTTATGTCTTGAGGTGGCAGTTGCTTGGGTGTCTGCTTTGGAGGCCTCTGTAGTTTTGGTAGATTTTTGATCAGTGCCTCCGAGTATGTCTTTGTGTGTTTATGTGTTTGTTTTGCAGTTGTGATAGTTCTATGTGAAATTGGGTTTGTGGTGTGCATGGTTTCCTTCTCCTCCTGTCTGGTCTTGCCAGTCCTGAGTTGAGAGAGCTCAGCCTCCAGTTTGGCTATATAGTTGCATCTCTCACATGTATTTGTGTTTTGTGGGAGAAGGAGTGGGTTGTCTGTGTACATGAGGCAATTGTAATATTGCCTCAAGATGCCCAGATTCACCAGCTGAACAGGAGAGGACGCTAGCAACTGACCCTTCGACATGCTAGAAAAAGTGAAAAAGTTTGCTGTGTAACTGAGTCAGAAGGGACCTATAGGGAGCTTCACCTTATTTTGCATCTAGTTCATATGAAAGAGCTACATAACATCTTGTGTAAATTAAGTTTGTTCTTGTATATGAAGCTAGGGGCTTCACCTACGAATTCACTAATACTAGGATCAACTTTCAGTATTTCCCAGTACTTAGAATAAACTCTTTTTATGTCGTATACTTCTTGTGTGTAATGGATACAGATTTTCATCTTTTCATCATATAGAGTTTTACTATTAGGTGCATCATTCATTTCATATGAACTAGATGCAAAATAAGGTGAAGCTCTATCTTTCCTTAAACCATCTACTTCTAAAAATTTCGGATTAATTTCTGATGGTGTGTATGCCTTATTGAGTAATTGTTGTTTAAGGTTATGTAACTCTGAGTTATATCCTGTTTCTGTTGAATTTAATCAAGAAACTCTCATTGCTTGTCCCTTAATGACATTCTTAAACAGAAATCTAGGGTGCATACTAGATCTACGCAATAATGAGTTTCTGTAACAGGCTTTTCTGAAAACGCCAGTATTCAAAAGACCACTAGGCATCCTCTCTACATACACATCTAAATAAGAGACCAGTTGTTCTGAAGCTGTCATAGTAAATTTAAGATAACTGATGGTTAGATTAATTTCTTCTAAAAATTCTTGCAATTCATACATCAGACTTCCAAATCAAAAAAAAAGATCATCTACAAAACGTACATAAAAACTGACATTTTGTTTATAGCTGTCGAGTGTGAATAGGTGTACATTTTCCCAGTCAGCCATAAGTAGGTTGGCATAGCTATTAGCACATGAAGTGCCCATAGCTACGTCATCATTCTGAATATAGATCTGGCTGTTGAAAGTGAAAATGTTATTAGTCAAAACAATTCTCTTAACCTCACATAGGGTGTCTACATGATATTCAGTAATAGTCTGGTCAGCTATCAGACGTCGCCGAATGCTATCTATGCCTTCTTGGTTTGGGATGGTTGTGAAAAGAGACTGAACATCTAATGAAACTAACAAGAATTTATCATCTACTGTTATATCTTTTGTTGCATCATATAACATCACAAGGAATTGCTTAGTGTCTTTAAGTATATATATATATATACTTATTCATAATGGGGCTTAATTTGAATTCCAAATATATGGATAACGGTTCAGTTATCCAACCTCTCCCAGCAACCATAGGTCTCATGGGAGGTCTATCTGGATGCTTGTGTATTTTTGGGAAGCCTTGTATGCAAGGAATGGTAGGTTCATTAACTTGACAGTATTTGTATAGATCACTATTAATTCTGCCTGTACAATGATTATTTGACAGAAATATAGAAACTCTATTAATTATCTGATCAACATGTTTGATGCCAATCGGTCTATAAAAGTTAGCATCACTGAGCATGTCAGTCATGCTAGAGATGTATCTCTCTGTATCCATTATAACAATGGGGCCTCCTTTATCAGCAGGTCTTATCACTATACTATCATCATTTTTCAGAGTTCTCAAGGCTGTTCTTAAATTAGAGTGTAAATTGCCATACCATCTCTTATCTCCATTCATTCTATCTATTTCATACAATTCTTGTTCGACTAATTTCGAATATGCATCTAATAATGGATGTAAGTTTGGTATATATGTGCTTGGTGATCATTGATCAATGGAAGCAATTCCTTGTGATGTTATATGATGCAACAAAAGATATAACAGTAGATGATAAATTCTTATTAGTTTCATTAGATGTTCAGTCTCTTTTCACAACCATCCCAAACCAAGAAGGCATAGATAGCATTCGGCGACGTCTGATAGCAGACCAGAATATTACTGAATATCATGTAGACACCCTATGTGAGGTTATGAGAATTGTTCTGACTAATAACATTTTCACTTTCAACAGCCAGATCTATATTCAGAATGATGACGTAGCTATGGGCACTTCATGTGCCAATAGCTATGCCAACCTACTTATGGCTGACTGGGAAAATGTACACCTATTCACACTCGACAGCTATAAACAAAACGTCAGTTTTTATGTACGTTTTGTAGATGATCTTTTTTTGATTTGGAAGTCTGATGTATGAATTGCAAGAATTTTTAGAAGAAATTAATCTAACCATCAGTTATCTTAAATTTACTATGACAGCTTCAGAACAACTGGTCTCTTATTTAGATGTGTATGTAGAGAGGATGCCTAGTGGTCTTTTGAATACTGGCGTTTTCAGAAAAGCCTGTTACAGAAACTCATTATTGCGTAGATCTAGTATGCACCCTAGATTTCTGTTTAAGAATGTCATTAAGGGACAAGCAATGAGAGTTTCTTGATTAAATTCAACAGAAACAGGATATAACTCAGAGTTACATAACCTTAAACAACAATTACTCAATAAGGCATACACACCATCAGAAATTAATCCGAAATTTTTAGAAGTAGATGGTTTAAGGAAAGATAGAGCTTCACCTTATTTTGCATCTAGTTCATATGAAATGAATGATGCACCTAATAGTAAAACTCTATATGATGAAAAGATGAAAATCTGTATCCATTACACACAAGAATTATACGACATAAAAAGAGCTTATTCTAAGTACTGGGAAATACTGAAAGTTGATCCTAGTATTAGTGAATTTGTAGGTGAAGCCCCTAGCTTCATATACAAGAACAAACTTAATTTACACAAGATGTTATGTAGCTCTTCTAGGATAGAGCACATTACTAAATCAAATACCAATGTAGGCAGTACTCAACCTTGCAGGAAATGTAATTATTGTGATTTAATAGACAGTACAGCAATGTTCATACACCCTCTTACATTACAATGTTTTAAGTTTTACCCAATAGCTAATTGCAATACTCAGCATGTAGTATCTCTTGCCACCTGCAGTTCCTGCCCAGCATTTCAAGACTGACAGACGGCTAAGAGATAGAATTAGAGAACACATGTACAACATTAGGATAAAGTATGATAAAATGCATTATCTAGACATGTTATTGATACATCACTAGATCACAAATTTAAATTTCTAGTCATGCAAGTTAATCATCCCACCATTAGAAGAGGGGATATTTGCAACAGGACAGAACAAAATGAAACCAAGTGGATCATTAGACTAAGAGCTGATCGTGAACCTGGCTTAAACGACAGGATTCCTATTAAACCAATATTGAAAGGCAAAGACCTTAGGAAGTAGTAAATGGTATTTGATGGGTCGAGTAGCATATACAGATCGTATGGCTCTATTTCTTTTATGATATCAAATGTGCTAGAATGTGAGCAACCATTTACTTCCGCCTTTTAGTTTTTTATAATGCTTAAAGGTATATTTAAAAGTCTATACTTGAAATCGTGGATATAATTAGAGGCTGGTTGATGTTAAGAAGCTAGCCCCAATAATAGTAGGGCTATAGTACAAGGATAATGTAATCTTGAAGTTGTGTCTTGTCATTAACAACAAAAGACACAACACCTTATACTTTGCACTAGCTCTAATCATGATGATGTTGAGGTTACCAGGTTCATTTTATGCTGATCCAGTGAACCTATACTATTTACCATATAACACATGTTTAACAGAGATTAGCTGTTCATGTTTGCAATTTAGTCTTCAGATTTTTGTAAGATGTTTTGAAGCATACCTGTATGCTTCTATTTGAATTTGTGCATCTAACATAAGAGCGATTGATGCTGCTATTTTGGTTTTAATGGAAGCTATATCATTTCATTTGTGAAATATATCCTAGAATCTAGGTATTGCTTTGACAAGCTATTTCCAGTGAACTATTTTTGTTTCTCTTTAAAAGAACAAACAAGTGTTTTCACTTGAATTTGGATATCTAATATATGTTCGACTGACATGTCTTTATTTGAACTTGGGTATTTAATACATGTTCGACTGAAGTTTTTAATGTTAGTCCTGATAATTATCAAGCTTTATATTTCCTAATATGCAACTTAGAGCGCAGGGTTTGTATTGACATGATATGCCTAGAGATGTATTTTAGCCATCTATCCATTAATATTGAATGGTTTTATATGCTTGAGTTTGCTTAGCACAGCTATTTTTATTTGGCATAAGTTTAATTGTAGGCTTTTATCTTGTTTTATAAAATCTTTAAAAAAACGCTTATTTGATGTTATCTTAAACAATTAATTCTAGCACATGAGTGAGTGTTTAAATTTAGAATGAAAGTATGACATTCATGTTCATATTTTTATTTTTTATTATTATATAATTGATTTTAAGTAGTATATGTTGAACTGATCACAGTCGACTAACTTTATACTTTTTATTTTATATACATTTTTTATATAGTTAGTGTTGCTTTAAATGTTTGAATGTGAGTTAAGCACAAGGGAAGTGATGTCACACAGACCTAAAGTATATATATATATATATATATATATATATATATATATATATATATATATATATATATCTATATGTATTTATGAACAAAAAATCCAGGCAGGATACCAGCCCAAAAAAATCCGGGTGGAATAACTTTATTTAGTGCAGCAAAACAATAAACAAGCGCTTTCACTCGGCTTAATGTCGAGCTTTCTCAAGTTCATAGTAAAACTGTCAAATGGCAGCATTAAATAGTCCCTTCAAATTCACATAATTAATTACTTAATTAATGTAATTAAATTAATTTAATGCTGTAGTTAGTCAATAAAAGGCACATTACCAAGCCAATAAAAACTTAAAACAAAATAGTATGTCAATGTTGTTATTTAAATCCACTAACTAGATGAGAAAATGCAAAAGGCAAAGAACAAGGATAAAGAGCAAAAATACCACCATACATTAATATGTACATTAAAAATATTAAAAATATTAAAACATTTTTTAAAAATATTTAAGAGTATTTAAAAATATTTAAAGATGTGTATAGCTGTGTGAAATTGTCTGGAGCTAGAAACCTCACAGGCGTGCCAATCTTTTTTTAAGAACACTAATGATGTTAATGTTGTCGTTCAAGCCTGGGGGTTTGCTGGCATCCAACCTAAGTTGCCAGAGAAGTTCTCTGTATTCCAGGGTTGTCTCCCAGTCGCCCCCTCTGGCATCTGGCAACACTTGTTCTAAAACCAAAAACCTAAGTTCGTAATTTGAGCATGTAAGGGAGTGCTTGAAAAAGGCATTAGATTCTTTCTGTTTGGAAATGTCATAAAAGTGTTCATAAATTATTTTTCTGAGGCTCATTTCAGTTTTGCCGATGTAGAAACTAATGCAAGTAGTGCAAAACCCTAAATAAACCACCCCCTTGCTCGCACAGTTAGTAAAACAGTTGGAATTAAAAAGAAAATTCCTAGAAGGGATATATAAACTTGAAACATTAAATATAGCCAAACATTGTTTACAGGCTCCGCATTTAAATGTACCTGTTCAGGGAACTTGCATGTTCGTTAAAGAATTGTGTTTCCCTTCAAATAGTTCTTTGAGGTTTGTGTCTCTCTTTCTAATGAACTTAGGAAAAGTTGGTATAATGGTTTTTAGTTCATCATGTAGTGTGAAAACTGGCCAGTGCCTTTGTACAACTTCTTCTATTTCCACAGAGTTGAGGCAATAAGTGTAAATGAAACTGCCATGAGTTACCTCCTGTGTTTTACTTTTTTTAGTAGGATCAAAAAGAATGCCTTTGCCCAAAAGTGGGGGATAATTTATTTCCCTCTTGTCAATGACCTCCTGTGCTAGAGTGTTCACAAATGGAAGAGGGTACCCTCTTTCTGTAAACAAGGACTTTAGAAAATTAATCTCCTCTAAAAAGTCGCCAAGGGTACTAGACATTCTGGAGGCTCTAATAAATTGTCCCTTAACAATGCCCTTTTTTTGGTAGAAAGGATGCCCACTATTGAAATGCAAATAGGAGTTGGAAAATGTAGGTTTCCTATACAGCTTAGATTGTAGTGAATGATTGTGTAGATCTTTATATAATGTAACGTCAAGATAATGAAGTTCAAAATCACTAATAGTGTACGTGAAAGTCAGAAAATGGGTAGTAGAGTTGAGATACTCAAAAAAATTCAGAAATTGCTCATGGGTACCCCCCCATAGAATGCAAATATCATCCAGAAATCTTTTGTAGTGTATTAGATGTTGGGCCCAATTAGTAGAAAAATGAATCTTTGCTCCCATCTATGTAAAACTACATTGGCATATAAGGATGCACAGGGGGCACCCATGGCTACCCCTTTTTTCTGCTTGTATAGTTCACCATTAAAAAATATAAAATTGTTCTCTAACACTATTTCCATAAATTCAACCAACAAATTGGTTGCGTTGTTACTCGGGCCAGCTTCAGTAGTTAGAACTTCATTAAACCATGCCAAGCCAACCGAATGTGGGATGCTTGGAAAGAGTTCAACTATATCAATGGTGATCTAAAGGAGCTCAGGTTGGTAGAACAAGGGATCTATTTCTTTGAGAAAATCCCAAGAGTCTTTACATACATGTTGTAAGGAACTACTAAGTTGTTTAGTTGCGAAATCAATGAATTTGCCAAGTGGTTCCGTGATACCACCTGCTCCAGATACAATGGGACGAAACTTTAATGGTTCTAACCCTTTGTGAATTTTAGGAATTCCGAATATGATCGGAATTTTGGGTTTTTCGACATACAAATAGTTAAAAAGTTTCTCATTGATAGCTCCTTGGAGTAGGTGGTCAGTAAGTGTAAAGTTTATTTTAGCATAAGCAAGATTGACTTCATTTCTTGAAACAATCTTGTATTGATTAGTATCTTGTAACATATCATAAATGTGACTGTCGTAGTCCGAGTTGTACATAAGCACCATCCCTCCCCCCTTATCAGGTTTCATTACTCTAATGTTCTTTTTTTTCAGGTAGTTAATGAGCTTGAGGTCTCGTTGGTCCAAATTAATGGAACTTGTATTAATTTTTGGGAGCTGTATAGTTCTAAGGTCATGTTCTACAAGCTCTTCAAAAACCTTAATAGAAGAATGTATAGGGGGGTTAAAAGTGCTAGTTCTAGAAAGCCCTTGGTTAACATAAGGCTGTCCTTTGAAATGGAGTGTAAGATTAATACTTCTTACAAAAAGTTTTAAATCAATGAGGGCTTTAGCGATGTTAAAGGGGCACAAAGGTACAAACTGCAAGCACCCGTGTAAATAATTGGAAAGCATCATGGTGGACCTCCATTTCCGTGTAGTTGTAAACAGTGAAGTTGTTGTTCTTAATAATGTTACAAGTATTGCCTCGTTGAATGTGTATGTTAGCTTCAGTCGCAACCATTACAACAGCTCCATCTAACTGTGTCTGTTGCCCCAACCTTGTAATGTCTGCCTCTGCCCCTTCGTCCCGGTCTTGCTGGGGGGTTGTTGAAAATCCTGGAAGGAATTTTTCCTTCCTTTTTCAGCTAATCTTTCGCTCCTGCGACGTGGCTCAGTGTAAGTTGTAGTATAATTGTTATGTGTGTTACCTTGGTTACTTCTGTTTCTGTTGGTGTTGGCTTCTTGCTTGTTGTCCCACCTTGCCCTACCAGGGAGTGGATAAGCCACTCCATCTCTATATTCATTTAAGTCTCGTTCTAATTTATGGATTCTATGGTTTAAAATCTTGACACAGTACTGGTCAACATCTTCAAATACATTCTCGTAGTTGTATTTGACCCTAGAGAAGTTGTTATCATTCACTAATGCATTATTTAACACATTTAATTCATTTAAGAGAATATCGGCTTTCACCTCATATTCATTAATCATCACTTTTAAAATGTCAATTCCAGCTCTATCAAAAATGTCACAAAACTTTTTGTAATAAGGAGTGTCCACTTGAACATTATTGGGAAACTTAAAGCAACGCAACCCTTTCGGTACCCGTTGCACAGACACACACTCTTTCAAATAGTTAATCTCGAGCTGATTGCTCTTATAGGCATACAGTTTGTCTTTAAGTTCATTGAAATTGAACTCAGCATTGTTACTATTATTAGATGTAACAGTACCTTTGTTAAAAATAAACTGTTGTCCTGCCGAGGTGTTGAAGTTAAAGTCTCTCGGTTGTCTTTCAGCCAGATTATTGTTTGTAGAACGTAAGTTTTCAGCGTGCTCCACAGTAAATCCTCTGATGGTTTCAGCAGTTGTTGTAACGCCCGGAAGGGAAACGTTCAAGCTATTGGTGCTGCTTGATGTTGGAACCAGTGGAGACTTCCTTTTTGGTAGGAAGCCTTGTTGTTGGTACCCGGGTAGCGTGATGTCGCAACTATTGCTGTTCTTTAAGAGGTTCATCAATTGAGTAAGTAAAGAAAGGACCTGGTTAAATTCAGTGCATGTAACTGGACCGTCTTCCTGGTCATCTCGCAACAGCTGGGGAGTCTCAGCGTAGTTAGTGGGTTCGGTTTCCTCGGCCATGGAAAACAGCACACAATCCAAAAAGTAGAAAGTCCAGAACAATAACTAAGAACAAAAATCCAGGCAGGATACCAGCCCAAAAAATCCGGGTGGAATAACTTTATTTAGTGCAGCAAAACAATAAACAAGCGCTTTCGCTCGGCTTAATGTCGAGCTTTCTCAAGTTCATAGTAAAATTGTCAAATGGCAACATTAAATATTTTTAAATACTCAACTATTTTTAAAAAAACGTTTTAATATTTTTAATATTTTTAATGTACATATTAATGTATGGTGGTATTTTTGCTCTTTATCCTTGTTCTTTGCCTTTTGCATTTTCTCATCTAGTTAGTGGATTTAAATAACAACATTGACATACTATTTTGTTTTAAGTTTTTATTGGCTTGGTAATGTGCCTTTTATTGACTAACTACAGCATTAAATTAATTTAATTACATTAATTAAGTAATTAATTATGTGAATTTGAAGGGACTATTTAATGTTGCCATTTGACAGTTTTACTATGAACTTGAGAAAGCTCGACATTAAGCCGAGCGAAAGCGCTTGTTTATTGTTTTGCTGCACTAAATAAAGTTATTCCACCCGGACTTTTTTGGGCTGGTATCCTGCCTGGATTTTTTGTTCTTAGTTATTGTTCTGGACTTTCTACTTTTTGGATATATATATATATATATATATATATATATATATATATATATATATGTTAAAAGCTTTGTGATATGTTTGGCCTGAGGAAGCCTATAAGGTGAAAGCGCTTGCCAGTTTCTTTGTCAATAAAGTGTTCGTGTTCATAAGACTACATCATTGTGGTCCTTTCAAAAGTGTATTCTGGACAGCTGTTTCCACTTGTAATGAGGTGAAGACCGAATTTCAACACATAATAGATTGTGCTGTTTTATTGTGGAACAAGTTTCTGTTTGGTGAGGTGAAGACCGACCTGTTAATTCAAGAAAATTTACTAGGATTTAAACAGCCAGTGTGTTTCGCTGACTATTTTACAGCAAACTGTTTGCAGAAGACGTGAAACTTTAACAACTTTTATCTTAACAGACAGTTATTGTTCAACATAAACTTGTTTTTGGCTATCAATTTGGATGGTTACCTTCAACTATCTGAGGCGCTTATATCGAATTTGCTTTCCATTAACTGTAAGTAAAGAACTGAAACTGGAATATTGACAGTTGCTCTGCCAAGGTGTCTTGCCATTTTTTAAGTAACACATTTTATTGCTATTATCGAGACACCAAATATAGCAGCTATTTTTTACCTGCTATATATATATATACATATATATATATATATATATATATATATGTATATATATATATATATATATATATATATATATATATATATATATATATATATATAGATATATATATAAGTACACATACACACACACAGATATGTACAGTAAGATACATATGTAGTACGTGCACACAATATTAAGCAGCCAATATTCCTACAGTCACCACCTTAGCAACTGGAGACTGTATGAGCCACCCATATGAATGACATTCATAGCCTGCAACACATACCCACAGAGATAGCAAAGGGTATAACACCACACACAAGTGCCCATAGATGAATGTGAAAGCTATATTTGTGTACTATGACAGTTGTATATGCCATGTCATATAGCTGTTTAGACACAGACATCCATATGAACAGTGTAATGCAACTGTGAAACAGTTATACTGAGACAGTAGTCTGGAAAGGTTTATACATTTGCTGTCCAGGCCGAGGCCTTCTGGTAGTACAATAGTAATGACAGACTGGCCCACAGCATACCAGACAATCAACAGTACGTAATTCAGATGTATAGGTCATCAGCCTCTATGTACACTCTGTACACAATCCCTAGGGGTACAGACCCCAGTTGACACAATGGGTTACATAACAAGGAATAACTGACACCATCACAATCACACTGACAAACAGAACATTCCGTATGGCAGGAGGCAGTAGGCCTGCATTTACCCAAGGTGGACTGTATGGTAATGTACATCCAGATACCTTAAGGCAGCTTACCCCAGATACCCACACATGTTGTAACAGCCTAGATTTGTCATGGTGCACCCCCCCCCACACTCACTACTACTGGGTACACTTCCCTCTGCAGTGCATTAGGGCACACATGTATTGTGTAGGTGGATCCCACACATATATGGCCCTACCCCCATGTGTGAGGGACACAACAGCAGTGGAGGGATGGCAGGAATGACAACATGGCATACACACAGCCCACTACATAACAAACCCTGAAAGCATGTCATGTGCAAAGCCAGGTATGTAGGTGGAGGACAGAATCTGGAACACAGGCACATATGTGTACAACTGTTGTCATATAGTATGCAAGATATGTAAATGTATACATATCTATATGGATATATGTATAGTAATATATACATATATGTTTGCCATATGTCCTGCACATGGAGTGGAGCCCTACCTCAACCCCAATAGTCCCAACCTGTCAGTGCAAGGGGATGTCATGTATGTATTGCAGGTATATTTGTTGACTATTGTTACTGTAATAGGGATCATCTTCACAGACATGGTGTGTGTGGGAGACCACATCTGCTTTGAACATGTGTGCCATTGGCTACTGACAGACATCTTAAGGTCATCATAGTACAGTACCACTGCTAGCATAGTAACGCCCCCGTAGACTACAGCTGCGATATGCCCAATATATGTGGACAGTCTGACACACGCTGGTCAGTCCAGGGGTATATACAGAACCCCTTCATGCAAGACATGTGGACCAGGCCTGTCAATGTGGATGTTAACAGCCATGTAGATGGGTATAACATGTAAATACTGGTAAACATTTTGGCTGGAGGCGCAAACACAGGGCCAATATTGACATGTCGCTGTAATACCCTCATACATATACTGTCGTAACAGGGTTTGTTGCACCATATGTCCTATGAGGGATGTGACGTCGGTAACTCTCCCAGCTGTCACCATCTACTGACTGCTATCCTCACACTACCTTCTGCATTCCACAGATAGGTGCACCATAGCTGACACATAAAACCAAAGGCACAACACTGCTCAGTCTGCAGATGACCCTGTGGATGGGGAATCCCTCATATACTTGGAACCGACATGGCAGGTATTGCGACATGTATGACAAGCATATCCAGACAAACACTGTTAAACCAACGTTACTCAACATGCAGTATAGCAGCACTTATAGTCTGTAGTCAGCTTAGGCACACCCCCCTCCTGTTTGTTGCTTTCTTTCCACAGTGTATGTTGTTAGAGGTAAATCCCCAATCCATCTGAGATGTTGTTTGCCAAACAACAGATTGAGTTCCTGCTCACAGTGACTGTAAAGGGCCAACATCACCATGTTGTTCCTAGGTTTTGGAGTGTGTTTCCATGCAATTGGCTATGGGACTGTTACCACAGCCATTCTACATGCAATCACCTACAGGAGGGCTGCAATTTATGCAGAGGCCATCAGCTGATCATGAGCATCACTTAAATTACATATGCTGCTGCCTAAGCTTAGCAGGTGTGGGTCTCCAAATCCACCGGAGAGGGAGTGGGGGAGGCAGACAGAGGCAAATACATGTCAGGGAGGGGTGGTAGAGTAAAAAGGAAGCATGTTTGTGTCACACACCTACCAGCACAGGGTATCAACCCCCCGACAGCTATATAGTGCTATCACAGATCGATGCAGTTATTGAATGCAACACATGGGTTACCAACTGTGGAGCATTCAGAGCATATTTGTGATGATGAGTGACATCTGCAACTGGGATACATTAGATATACAGTAGGTGACGTACACGTGCCTGTCTGCTTGAACAGCTGCCAGCATCAACACAGGCACACTCACACAGAAATGCACACACATTGACACACTTGGCAGGGCCAGGAGTGCAACTCTTCACTAGTGGGATTGCCACTACATATCGATGTGCAGGTATCACATGTACCACATGGGTCATACGGAGGTCATATGGGCATAGAGAATGATGAGGTGTCAGACACCAAACAACATGCTTCAGTATGCCCTGGGGGGATGTAGTGAGTGTGGATGTGGTCAGATGCACCATACACCACACACACAGACACACAGGGTGCCAGTCCTGACATGCATGGGTGCATGTCTGCATGGGTGTGTGGTGGTCAACTGTGCCAGCAGGCTGTACAAGGGTAGAGGATGGTTATACCTTGTTATCAGGCCACATGACGATGGTCTGCATTGTGCCTCAGGCCTGTAGTTTCTGCATTTGCCCACACAGGTGGGTATTGCATCCCCCATCCAGTCACCTGCATGACTATTGTGTGTGGCCAATGCTGTGCATCACTTGCCATGTATATGTTCCTTACTCCATGACATGGATGGTGTCTGGGATGTGCACACCTCCCACATGGATGTACAGTGACATGTGGAACTGTACCTGGGGTGTCTGGCCCATGTTGTGAACACAGATTATCATCAGATGTGCCAGTCTTGCTCACCTGTTGCAAGAACTGGTAATGGGCAGCAGGTTTACCCTGCACCTACATTGATAGCATGCTAACAGCATTCCCTGATGTCAGTGTCAACCATCTATACAGGGCATCTTATCAAGCATGGTATGTCTATTGGGAGTCACATGTGAAGGCACCACGGGTAGTGCAGGTGTCCATTTGGGAACATGGAGGAGGTGCACTGTCTGCATGTACATGCATATTGGACAGATGGGTAGGGTGACATGCCCTCTGTAGCACACTGCTATCACTGCAGAGTTACTATCCGTGGCCAATATGCAGTATACTATCCCATATTGGCTGTTGCCTAGGCATGTGTGTGCAGTCTAGGTAATAGTAGGGTTGCTAACTCTTATTGGCTGGCCTTGATGTCACATGTCTGGGTATAGCTTTGCACCCCAGCCTCTCAGCTAATTTACATCTGTTATTCCTGTATGGTTGACATGGTGATTGGGCCACCATAAAAGAACTGAGCAAAATCCCCTTCACATTGACCACAGGTATCACACACTCACAGTCACCTCTACACAGGATACAAGTTACACACACACACACACACACACACACACACACACACACACACACACACACACACACACACACACACACATCTGTCATGTCTGGGAGTAGAACCCCTACCTAACTAGTTTATTACACTACAGCACTACGCAGTTATAGTACACACCATGGACATTACTGGAGTATCTCTTCCCCAAAGGTGTATTTCACAATGTATGACATCAGCAGGGTTACCAAAGTAGGGCATTTCTACTGTACTGCGAGTGACTAGCCTAAACCACATTGCACTCTCCACAGACAGTGAGACACGCATAAAACATCCACAACTGACATGTGTGGGTATAGAACTCCTGACTGAGGTCTATATCGCACTACAACATGGGGCTGTTATAGGACACACCACAGAGATTACTGATGAAGTGTCTCCCCAAAGTTGTATTTCACAATGGATGACATCAGCAGGATTGCAACAGTAGGGCATTTGAAATATACTGCGAGTGAGTAGCTTATAATGCATTGCTCCATACACACACATTGAAACACACACAAAACATCCAGAACTGCCATGCATGGGGATGGAACCCTACAACTGTTCTAAATCACACTACAACAACACACGGTTACAGGACGAGCTATGGAGATTACTGGACTAAGACTTTCCCAGAGATGTATTTCTAGGTGAGTGACATCACCAGCCCTGACAAAGTTGAGTATATGAATTATGCGGAGTGTGAGTAGACTAAAAAGCATTGCTTTCTACTCAGTCAGACACACACACACACACACACACACACACACACACACACACACACACACACACAGATGATTCACACACAGTTGCCAAGTATGGGGTTAGAGCACCTACCTAATTACTTTATCACACTACAGCAGTATGCAGTTACAGGACATGCTATGGAGATTACTGGTGTATGACTTTCCCAGAGGTTTATTTCTAGGTGAGTGACATCAGCAGCCCTGCCAAAGTTGGGTATATGAATTGTACAGAGTGTGAGTAGCCTAAAAAGCATTGCTCTTTATTCAGTCAGAAACACACATACAGATTCACACACAAACACAGTTGCCAGGTCTACGGTTAGAACACCTACCTAACTACTTTATCACACTACAGCAGTATGCAGTTACAGGATGTGCTAAGGAGAATGCTAGGCTATGATTTTCCCAGAGGTGTATTCCTAGGTGAGTAACATCAGTGGTCTTGCCAAAGTTCAGTATGTTAATTGTATGGAGTTTGAGTATCCTAAAAGCATTGCTCTCTTCACAGTCAGACACACACACAAACACACACTCACACAGTTGCCAAGTCTGGAGTTTGAACTACTACCTAGTTAATTTATCACTGCAGCAGTACGCAGTTATGGGATGCGCCATGGAGATTCCTGAGCTATGGCTCTCACAAAGGTGTATTTCACATTGGATGACCTCAGCAGGCTTGTCATAATACTACTATGGGGTGGGAGGTGTGTGCATGGGCCATAACCCATTCATGTAGAGGTTGACATGCCACATGCAGGCACACACGAGGTCATATGTCACAGGTATGTATATACAGCTACTAGATGACTACTGCCTTGTACAGTCATGTTGCAAAGCTGACATGAGCACCACATAGTCTGTCATGCTGACAGATGCTGATGGCTAGTATCTGCAGTGAGTGACATCTGCACCTCATGTGTTTGTGGGCCTTTGGCTGTGTGCTAGGTGGGACAGTCCTGGATGGGTCCTTGTCACAGTGACCCTCTTCCACACATCTATGTCTGTCTACCTTTGGCTTATTATATTGTGCTGTCCTTACATATATGTCTGTATTCCTATCCACTGTGTGAGCAAGGCAGGAGTGGTTCATACTGACATGTGCCTGCACTAAGAACTGCGACTGCCAGATATGTCTGGTCCAGTGGTGTTTGCAGACATGGCCTTCATGTGTTCAAGTGTGTGAGCATGCCCAATATGACCTTTCAGTATGTTGTTGACTGACATTGCCTTCATTCCTCTAAGTCTGTGAACATGCCTAGTATGGCCATCTGTATTGCATGTGTGGATCATGTCCAGGTTGTTTGTACTGTGGTGCTGATCTTTGTGTTGTACACCAACAGGTAGCATGCTGTGTCTGCAGGGTATCCATTGGTCATTTGGCATATACTGTTGCCACATTTCTGCATAGCGGGGGGACACCTGACTGTTTCTACATTTCAACACAGGAGTGGGGGGACACACCTGACTGTTACTATAAGTGTACGTAGGATGGGGGGCACACCTGACACTTCTACACATTTGCTAGGACTGTGCTGGTATGTTGGGTACTCCATTTCAGTCTGTAGTCTTACCTATCGTGCTGGCTAGAGGCATAGCAGTGTACTACAGATCCTAGATTTTACTGCCTACATATTGGTTTCTGACTTCCTAGCCTTCACATCTTACATCAAACTGCCTGGCCTGCTTTAGTCTGTCTGTGTAGGCCTGGGAGGGTTACACATAGGGCTCATTCAGAGGCCATAGTGCAGCATCTGTTTGTGTTTGTCTACACCTATCCTGCTGGCTGTAACAGTTGTTGGGTATATGAGCCCCAACTGGCATGTGTGAGTCACTTACCTTGTGGGTGTCCCAGTTTTGAGGGTGGTGCTGCAGGGCTGCCTATGTTGGATGCACAGAGTATACTCCCTATACATGGTTGAGCACAGGTAGTGTCATGTTTGGCATCCCTTTTACTGTATGTGCAAGTCGGAGAGAGGTGACATTCCCTGGGTCCCTACTGTGTCAGTGCATGTGCTATGCATTGCCTCTTTGCCAAGGACAGGTCATACTGGGCACGCCTCCTTCTGCCTACTGGGACAGGCTCAGGTTGTTCCTTCCCTGAGTCACTCTGTGTTCGTGCAGGCCTTGGCAATGGTGGGGGGCTGTGTGGCCCTGCCCCATGCTGTTCCTGCTGCAGCTGTTTCCGCAGGATCATATTGTGTAGCATGGCACATACAAGGACAATTCGGGTATATGTAGTTGGTGAGTACTGCAAGGTACCACCAGATGTGTCCAGACACCAGAACTGTGACTTCAGCATCCCAAACACATGCTCTATTATAATTTGCATTTGTGCATGTGCCTCATTATGGAGTTCTTGTTCAGGTGTGTGTGCATTTCTGATGGGTGTCATCAGCCATGGTTCCAGTGCATATCCAGCATCCCCCACTAGGAGACCAAGTAAGATGTCCCCATTGGCAAATCTGTGGTACAGCTGTGTCAGATGCCAGATATGAGAATCGTGGTAGCTTCCAGGGCAGCCAGCACACACATTCATTATTATGCCATGGGCATCGCACATGACCTGGCAGTTGATGGAGGGGAAGCCCTTGCAGTTGATGTAGACCCAACCTCTCTCACCGGGTGGTGCTTTGATGGATATGTGCATGCAGTCTATTTCACCCACTACTTCAGGGTATTCTGCTATTTGATGGAAGAGACGCATATTGCTGGCCAATGCCTCACAGGTTATGGGGAGATATATGTGCTTACCGACATGTGCTGACATGGCATCCAGGAACTGGTGGAGTACCCTTGATGCTGATGCCTGTGATATCCCCGTCATATCCCCAGTTGCCTTTAGAAGATACCTGTAGCTAGTATTCGTAGGCCTACACATACCTTGGTATCCACTGGAATGGGTTCCCCTCTGTTAGTTCTGTGTGTGAGGCGTAGCCGGCACAGCTCAACAATCTGCTGTAGGAGGTCCCTGTCCACCTTATAATGCTCCACAATATCCAAAACATGTAGCCCTTGGTAGGTTACCCTGGGTCTGTACACACTTTTCTGTCTCCTCACTGTGGGTTGCTCAGCAGCATTCACATCCTCACCACCCTCAGCCTCTTGCACATGGCAGTTTATGATAGCAAATGCATCCCCTAACATTATTTCTCTTGCGTTCATTTTCTAAAATTTTCCTGTTTGTATACACCGGTGGTGCAGTGTTATTGGGAATAACAAGGGGGAAAGGTGTTTGCATAGTTTATAGTGGTGTACTGGGCTGGGTTGCTGCCTGTGTGATTGGCTTTTTCTGATACATTTCACCTGTCAGCTAAGCTAGTTCTCCTTGGTTACCTTCCTACTGCTGTTTTCCCTTCCCATTGCCTCCCTGTTTAAGCCTGTGTGCACGCCACGCAAAGAGAGTGCTTCAATGTGCACAGAGCTGCTATTTCCTGGTTTAACTTCCTTTTTCATCCTGTGAAACCCGGTGCATGGTGTGGACACTCGCTTACACTTTGTAAGGAGTGCTAGGCAGTTTGGACACACCTGTAGCTTAGCTGTGCTCAGCTAGGAGCAGTCCCGAGCCACTTACAGTATGCCTGACACACACCCCCATGATGTCACCTATATCCTAGTCTTGTACCCAGCTGTTTCTACTCTTACACTCTTGGGACCTGCCTCACACCCTGAGGAAATCTGGGATTCACTATCCTTCCCCTCATTTGCATAGGATTGCCTGCTAATGCATAGTAACATGCCCCACGCTGAGCCTCCCCCCTTAGCAACCATTACTCACTGGCCAGGTTGTCTTACGCCTGCCATTGACTTGCATGGCAGAATACTGCTTTTAGCTAGAATGCTCATTATAAGTTTATTTTTTTATATTCCCTCCGATCCCATTTGCTCACCGCTGCACCATGCTTAAACAGCCTAGATCGGCGAAAAAAAATTAAAGGTGATTTTTTTTAGTTTTGAAACAGTTTGCAATGCCAATGGCCTTATACTTGGTCATTGGCATGCTTCCTCAATGATATGCAGCCTTTATTTTGTGCTGTCAGAGCTCCGTTTTGTAGTTTGCAGAAATGTACTCGGTTACTAACCGAGTACATTTCTGTAGACTGCACTCGTCCTGCACTTACAGCTGCCAGCTTCCTGGATCTCAAATTACCCTCATTTGCATGTTTTTCACCTGCAAATGAGGGTAGTTTGCATACTGGAGCTCAGTCCATGCAGGCTTAGCCTAAGAGCTCACGTGCACGTCCTGGGAGCTTGTTCCTGGATCGCACGTCGGCCATATTGCCGAAAATAGCTCTTAGACTTTAAAGGGCTTCGTAAATCTAGGGGTGTAATTTCTTATTAAAATTTGCCTTGTGAAATTATGACTATTTATGTTAATCCACCAGCAGTACCCTACTTAGTCCTTTATATGGTTCACAGTTATCTGAAACCTGATAATACCTTCCCAGCTATGCGTACAACACATTTGGTCAAAGCACAGATTAATGGGGGACAGATTCTGAAGCACTGGGCACAGGTTACAGCCATTGTTCTTATACAATTAGACAGTGTCAGGATAAAATATATAGTATGCATTTTCTAAAGGATATGAAGTCTGACACATATATGTATGTTATCATGTAGTGAGTTTAGTACTCAATGATGTGATTGATACAAAAAAAAAATCACATAAAGAACACTGGATAAAAGTATTCCCCTTAATAATGTGTCACTGCAATGATCATGACAGGTGTAAATGATGACAAAGAGAAAGTTAACATAGCACACGCATGTTCCGAAATGGCTCCGAATCAGAACTGTCAATATGTCTGCAATCCTTTTTTGCCAGAAGCTTCAGTGGAACACCAGGGACCACTGCTATTTCCTGTTCTAATTCAAAAACTCCAAAAATGCACTAGTACTTTCCCATTAGTAGAGCAAATGAGCTTGCCAGAACCATGACTCAGTAAGCAAATTTAAACAAAAAGAAAGTAATGCCAGTGGCTTACATTGCATGTGTGCATTTTAATGGTTTGTTTTAGTCAGGATATGAGTTCACTGCTATGTTGTCTAACCACTACAATTGGAGTTTTACGGTTAGAAAGTGATCCGGGACTTTAGGATTAGGGGAATGACATTTTAGCTTAAAGGAGTGATAACTCAAGTTGGGAAATGGTTGGGAATTTAAGGGATGGAATTAGGGTTCTGCTAGGGATATACAGTTTATAGGATCTGGTGTTAGGAAACCTACATAGACATGGGAGATTGGGCTAACTGGAGTTTGAGCACTCACTTTTTCAAGCAAGAGGCAATGAACAAGTGTGTCAAAATGTTTTAGCATGTGAGCACATATTGTAGACCACTACAAAAAGGCTAGATGTTCTGTGTACTATTTATTCTGGAAATTGTGGTCACTCAAAACTTTAATTATAAACTATGCATCATAAGTAAGATGGATTAATCATTTCCATCAGGCACTACTTTCTCCTAGTGTTGAAAATTATATCTCAAGGTTGTTTGCCATAATAATTTCCAAGAGTAACATCAAGAGACTACATATTTTAATTGCTGATTGCTCATTTAAGAAATACCACAGGAATTACTCTTTCAATGTAATATATGAGTCCTAGCAATGAATACATTGACTGACAGTTTACTATGTTATGAAGAATAAAAGTCTTCACATAGCCATGAATCTATACAATAATTTTCATTTTTCATGCAATACCCATTAGCATATAGATAGATAGATAGATAGATAGATAGATAGATAGATAGATAGATAGACAGACAGACAGACAGATAGATAGATAGATAGATAGATAGATAGATAGATAGATAGATAGATAGATAGATAGATAGACAGGTATATTAGTGACCGTTGAATGGTTGCTACATCAACAAATAAACATCAGCATGCTGCATGCTCCAAGCCTAATCCTTGGAACATACAAGCAAGTAACCAGTATTTATACAGGGGCAAAGCCTTCTACACCCCCCATACATCCCTGGTACTTAGTTATTCCAACTGGTGTAATAATATTAATGATGCTGTGTGCCAAAATCTGCACAGTGACATAACAGTTTTTTTTCTGTGTAGCCAGCAGAGACCCTCTAAATTTTTCTTGAAAGACTTTCCCCCAGATTCACTAATCCTCCATGCAGGACTACTCTAGTCCTGCATGGAAGCGCCAGTTTAAGAGGAGGACGGCAGCTAGCCATGCATATTAAGGAAGGTGCGCTGCCTGAACACCTAATGCTACACTGAGCATGGATGAGTGCAGGGGGCATGGCTGAGAATAAGCATGTCCCTGCAAAGTAGAACAGAAGAATGTGTACATAAAAGAATGAGACCGCACATATGTGTCCGCATATCCCCACCAGCAGTCCCCATGTGTTCAACAGCAACAGTACACTGAAAAAAAACAAAGAAACCCTTGTAGTAATGTTTTTAAAACTCTGAGCACAGCAAATCGTTGGTGAGTAGGTCTGCCCATCATGTAGCTATGGGTAAAGCAGCATGAAAGGCTGAAGAGGATAACAAAAAAAAGGTATAGCAAATGAAGCAGTACAGCAATAGCGTAGTGGTCAAAGCATCTGCCTAAAGAGGAGGCATTCCCGGCTTGAGTCAAAACTGCAGCACATACCATTTCCAAGTGTAATCTGTGTACAAACAATTATGTACATTTTACAGCTGTAGAACCTACCAAATAACAATTAAATGTGAACTGGAGTACTGCATGAAATGCACATGTGAACAGTCAGTACCAAAATGAATGTCAGCAATAAGCAGGTGTAAGCACAGATATGTAGAAGTAAGCAAATGTAAGCAATAGTAAGTGTGTGCAAGGGCGTATGGGTGGGGTGAAGCGCCGCCGACACAGATCAAGCAAAGGAGATGCTAACTGCATGTAACACACTGTGACCGGAAGTCAGCAGTGCTAATCTCTGTGCAAGCTGCTCACAACCGCTTGAAAGTGCCTTAAGCACACCGTATCAAATGGCTGGTGTCACGCGTGGGTCTGTGTACATTAACGGAGTCAGTCGTAGGTATCGAAAAGCATAAGTGGCACACAAGGTTGGCTGGTATGCACACAAAACACAGTACTCAGCAATACCAGTTAACATTACCGGATATGTAGCTAAAGAATTAGAGGTATATGTGTTTGTATGAATACCAATAACTATATAGATGTATACCTCCCCTCTCTGTAGTACAAATGTATACATACATAGATAGACATATAAATAAATACCCACAAAGACAGATATACATATGCAGACACCCATACATCCACATGTCATTAGATATATATATATATATAGCAATATGTATATCTATATATATATCTATATATATATATATATATATATATATATATATATGTGTGTGTGTGTGTGTGTGTGTGTGTGTGTGTGTGTGTAGATATACACAGATATATACCTAAGATAAGATACAGCACCCAAGAATGACATATGTTCAGAGGCTATGCAAATAGAGGTGAGGGGCCCAAGCAAGAAACGTGTAACACGTAGCATGACCTCCCCTACCCAGTCAGACAGAGGAAACATACAAACAAACCCACAAACAATGTAAACAGTCCGCTGCTCCCCAGACCACAGACAGGATACAACTGGGGGGGACACAGTGGACCGGTGAAATCTAATCTTGGAACAGAGACAGGAGCGTCGCTTGTGGGACACCTCAAAAATTGTCATATTATGGGAGGAAGCCCGTGCGATGACCTATCAAGGTGGGGTGTGTACATACCCGGAATACAAGGGTGGGAAAGACGGATGATCCATGGGTTGAGGCAACGTACAAGATGGGTCCTATGAAGTGGAGAGTGGGCCGTGTGTAGTGGTATGTTTAGACATGACCAGCACCCAGAATATGTAGAGGCGGTGCGGGTGGGGGAACTATGAGTAGCTAATTATGGGTGTAGGCATGCAGGTGTTTGCTGGAGAGGGTCTTTACAGACAGCCCCAGGGATGTAAGCAATAGTGTTCATTGGGCAGAGGTGCTGCCCAACAGGCAGCCACACCCGCTACGAGTCCCACTGCAGCAAAGTCTATTTCACATGGCAAAGAACGGAATAACCAGATGTAGATGTATATATGTCGGGGTATGTGCGTGTATATATCTACCCATAGCTACATGGAGATATACCTCTCCCTCTCCATAGTACAAATGTATACATACAGAGACAGAATACATATAAATACCAACATAGAGATATATACATATGCAGACACCCATACATCCATATGTCGTTAGACATATATATATATATATATATATATATATATATATATATATATATATATATATATATATATATATATATATATATATATATATATATATATATATATATATATATGTATGCATACATATACAGATATATATGTTTATAGTTATGTAGATATATATATATATATATATATATATATATATATATATATATATATGTGTGTGTGTGTGTGTGTGTGTGTGTGTGTGTGTGTGTGTGTGTAAATATACACATATATATAGCTAGGATATGATACAGCAGTTATGAATTACATATGTTCACAGGCCATGCCAATGGGGGGGTGAAGGGTCCAATCAACAAACGTGTAACACATAGCATCAAACCCCCCCTCAAGCTAGACCGGTGAAACATACAAACACATGATACAAGTAAACACACCACTGCTTCCCAAACTACAGGCAGGATACTACCAATGGTAGAGACCCGCCAAGTCTAATCTTGAAACAAAGACATGAATGTCCCTTGTGAGACACCCAAAAATTCAATGATTTTCAGGTTTCCAGCCATTACACCGATGTCCAGCGGCAGACCACGCATGTACCCAGTCTACAAGGTAGGGGAAGTCTGATGATCCATGGGGAGAGACAACATATGTGATGGGTCCTGGGAAGTGGGGAGTGGGTAGTGTGTACTGGTGTGGCCTGACCCGACCTGCACACGGAGTAAGGAAGAGTGCAGAAGAGGATATGTAGTATGGGAACTATAGGTATGTAATTATGGGCCTAGCTGTGCAGGTGTTGGCTAGAGTGGTTCTATGTGGCCCGCCCCAGGGATGTAAGCAATAGTGCGCATTGGGCAGAGTCGACGCCCAACGAGCAACCACACCTGGTACCAGTCCCACTGCAGAAAAGTCAAGTTCACATGACAAAGGACGGTATAACCAGATGTGTTGTGGCAAACCCACTAAATTACACCAAAGAACACTTGGTCACAACACCCCACTGTAGGCATGTAAGCCGGAATAATTGGCCTCACAAGGTAGTATTGCTGTCCAGACATCACAACTGTCCCTGCTATACACTCCAATATTAGGTCTGTCCCTCTCAATCCCCCTGGAAACTGGTGAGGTGTGATTGTCCAGACCTACCCCCAAATGCAGGGTACATACACAGCTGTTGCTGTAGAAGAAATGCCCAGCTGTGGACCTTTCCGTCAGCCGTCCTGCACATCCACAGACATGCCCCTACTATAAGCCCCTCTGTGTGGCCTAGTAACATCACATACCAATCGACCCCTGTTACATTTGTAGTAATGTCCACAGTCACAAGTAGGTGACACCCTCCACAGAACTATATTGGCAGAATCTGGAATCCCCAACCCAGGTGTATTACCAACCCAAGTGTATTACCGCAGCTGTCCCAGTCTACACATGTAAAAACACATGAATGTAAAACAAAAGCACACTTGGATCACCACCTGGCAAAGTCCGCCACCAGCCAACACTCCAGACCCCTACACCAACTACTGACACTGACAACTCCTGTCCTGCCTTGCATACATATTCCAACACTCTGCAAAACTGCACTACCGCACCCCCACCAATCAGTCGAACAGCCTACTATACAGTTAAAATGGCCCCCCCTCCACCTACCCGCCTACACCTCCACTATTCACATCTACTCTTAAACACATGTATGGCATATGTAAACCTAACCAGAATACCTGACTGTAGCCTAACCAGAAATGCTAAACCGGAATTCCACTAAACCTTACACTGACCTTCGTGAGCAGTCATACCTGACATGTACATCTGACTTAAGCATGTATAAAACCTCCATGTACATGATGTAGCGTGGGGGTATGTGGCAGCAAGCGGGAGTACGCCTGTGTGGGGGGTTGTACTCAGATTAAGTTAGCAGTGTTTACCGTCACACAAACCCACGCAAACCCGCGTGTCCTGCCCAGCAACAAAATAAACTGCCTCTGCAAGGCACAAACCCAGGACCCTGCACTCCATACACAAAGTGATCTTCCACTAAACCATGGCAGATATAAATAACCTGATGTTTTCACAAGCATATCATCCAGCACAAGCAGTCAGCAGTACAGGAAATGTACTAATATCATACCACACAAACACTTAATGCAAGAATTCTGGATAAAGTGTGCGAAAATGTGGGTACAAGTAGGGATGTATGTTAAATACTGCTCTAAGACACCAAATATGTTGCTAGTCACACAGTGATATGTATTAGAAGGAGATGAAGTCTGAAACACAAACGTGTTGGCTCGAGTTAGTGACTACAGTCCTGTGATCATCCATGTCAATTGCCAACAGAATGAGGCACAGGCCAAAAATATGATCCGAACATACATGAACATATGGACAGATATATATCTGGAAATGTAAACAGATAGTCAGCGATATGTATATATATATATATATATATATATATATATATATATATATATATATATATATACATATATATATAGGTACATATAAAGATTTCTATAGATGTATATAAATATAGATACAGATAGAACTTTGTATAGCATTACTACATGGTAACAAACACCTGAACCACTCACTACAACATAGCAGACCATATGCATTGTTAATGGGGGTGAGGGCTCAAATGAGGAATACCTGGTAATTAGTGCTATGTTACCTCCCCTACAGCCCAACAGATATGCTGTGCAATCCAATTCCCAGCACATGCATATTTTGGCTACACGACCCTCCACGACACAGCCACAATGCTTTCACAGTAAGCCAATTCACCTGTAAATGTCAGGGTGATATCTGTAAAATAACATGCAGAAAAGTCATTCTAACGTAGGGAATGTACAATGTGGAAGGGGTACACATCACAATGGTTCAAATATGCACACACATCTATACATTGACAAATATGTTTGGGTATATACAAATATATATCTATATCTATATCTATCTATATATATATATATATATATATATATATATATATATATATATATATATATATATATATATATATATACATACACATATACACAATCAATTGGTATTAGTAGCCATATATATGTAGTAGTGTGGAAGTACTGGGTTCAAAGTATATCCCTCAGCCACAATCCCTGTACCTGTGAAATATGCAGTGTGGCAACCAGTCCCACAAATGAGAATACTTGGCATGTCATGACACACAGGTATGCATACACAGAAAATCTTTATTTGTGTACTATACAATAATGTATGCTATTACTTACAGCACATGAAGTCTGACATATGTAATCAGTGATGAATGCAAGGCCCACACAAAATAGTAGATGCAAGCAATGTGGATATATAACATACTATGCTGTCCAGGACAAGGCCTTCAATTAGTACAACAGTAGACAAAGGGTTTGCCTTCAAGATAGGTAACAATCAGCAATTACTGGTGTACTGATGCAGCCTCCATTACACCCTGTAGTCAAGCCCTAGGGGGGAATGTAATAGTTGTGGTAATGTCAGTGTATCGGTCACATGTATGGACCCTGACCAACATATTTTGTGGGAGTCCACGATATGACTGGGAAGGTAACAGGAATGCTCGCAGTAAATATTGATAGGCCATTATCCAACAACCCCTAACTGTATCAAAGCAGGACAAAGTCTGCCATATATGTGGAGGACAGAGGCAGGCACACAGGGCCATACTTGCAAAATTGCTGTTACACATCCTGGATATTGCTGGTGTTACAGGATTTGTTGCAACATACCCTTATGCAGGAATACGACATCAGAAACACAAACGGATGTAGCTATGTACTGATAGCATGCAACAGACAGACTGCCAGTGATATATCTAGGGCAAGACGTATGCAGTACACAAACCAACCACACAATTCAATGGTCATCATGTGGATAGACCCACAGTTGAGAGCTATGCAGACAGACTGCATTCCATCCTAAACAACTATGTACACACAGTCACTGCAAGACTAGCAATATATAATGCATATATGAACACTACTTACTCTGTCTGTAGGTCTGGAACCCCATACGAATGTGTAATTGGCCTCTGCAATTCCTGCTGTAAGAGGTACTGCAAACTGCTGTCTATAACACTGCTGCCCATATACAGGAAGGTTGCCCTCCATACTGGAAAGGTTAAGGGACAACGCCCACATGAGTCAGTATTTTATAGTACTGGGTTGCCATGACAGTGGTTATCTGAAGTACTACACAGCAGGCTGCATTCAATTAGCAACTGTTGCACACTGATTGGTGCAGAGCCCATCACCTGATCATGTGCAGCTCTTACAAAAGCCATGCTGCAATCCATTCAAACCAGCTCAATCACTCTAGTGGAGAGATACACACACACGCACACACACACACACACACACACACACACACACACACACACACACACACACACACACACACACACACACACGTGCTCTCCTTAAACAACAACAAGCAGTCACAGCTGTCTGGAAAATAAAAAAAAAATGACAGGAATGTAAAACATATATGTATGTAATTGAGAGTAGTATGTGGTATAGAATAATAGGAAATATGATGTGGAATGTTGGTATGTGCCATCTGTAGTTGTCCCTGTAGTGAAGTTCTGCTGAACAACTGCTCTCGACAATACAGTTTGTCCCTGTAGGCAGTAGGACATACCCGCCAACTGTTTCAGATCAGCAAGGAATGACAAAGAATTAAGCCATAATATGTGTGTTTGGTATGTTAGTGTGGGCAATAGCTGGTGGTGGAAGTACTGTCGCCATGATAGACACATGGGTGTCAGAGCACACCACATGCAGGATAGTAATGTTAATGTCTAATGGAACATGCACAAATGCCATAGGTGTATAATAGGCTTACCAGCAATCTCTCACCATATATACCACCCTAATGTTAGTCTGTGTTCATATGTGACACCTGGCTGTGTTGCAGTAAGGCAGAACAGTGCAGCTGTGAATGAAAGACAGTTACAGAATGTGGACCAGATGTCTGTATGCACCCCATATAGAGATAATTATCTGTGTGATATATAATTAGACAGGTATGTCTACAGATATACAGACAGTCATATAGATGTAGGTATATATATATATATATATATATATATATATATATATATATATATATATATATATATATATATATATATATATATATATATATATATATAAAATATATAGTGGCACTGACAATGGCATGCAGGTGAAATAGTCTGTAACAGGCCAGCAGTGATAGTGTCCCCACAGGGAGCATGGCCACAAACACATAGCACAGAGCATGGCACAAACACATAGCACAAAGCTTGGTACAATACAACATACGTCCCAATGGTAGGTAAGCAGCCGATATACCAATTACATTATATGAACGGTTTGTTGTAGCTGATATGGTGGGGGAGACACAGATATGTATTAAGAACTATGGTAACCCTGCTGTATGGTTGCACTGACCTGTTTCCATCTTTATGTCTTCCAGGGAGGATACCCCATATCCGTCTTCCAGCCTACACTGCTGCAGAGACAGAGGTGATAGTATCACATTTGGTGCAGCACTTTGAACAACTGTTCAGATGGACAGCCCAAGACCAGCAGGAGAGGACCGCCCTCGCCCTGTGGAACGAACTAGTTCACAGGGTCAATGATGTCAGACTGCATAACCGCAGCTATGAGCAGATCTGGCATCATTGCAGCGACCTGCTTCACCATGTACGTCAGTGTGCTGCTGCTGTATGGGGAGACCACCTCACAACAGCGGGGGGGACAAGCCATCCATCTACCCCTCACCTGTGTGGAGGAGCAAGTCAGGAGCCTTGTGGCACCTGCCCACCTACAGCACCAACAACTGGCAGTGTGCATTGTGGAGGTGGATGCCATTGACACACTGCCTGAGAAGCGTACAGGTAAGGTCCCAGGGCACATCAGTACACCACTCGTATGTATGCATCTGCATTTGTACAGGTACATCATGCAAATCAGAGATGTTATATACATAGTCTGTTGCTGTTTAGTAGTAATAAACAGACTTGCATAAGCTGTAATATTGTGCACCCCTACTGTAGATGTAAAATAATGCTGCACTCACCCTTTACGAATGCCACAACTGTGGCCCCTGACAACAACATTCTCACACTCTTATGTAGGTCCCTACAGGATACCACCACAACTGCAGCCTGTAGCCAGTGAGTATGGTTCATGTTCATGCATGACAAGACACTGTGCATGTAATGGCTATGGGATATTTCATGCACACATCTAACACATCTACCCATACTGTATGCTGTACATGTTCATGCTTTATTGTTGTGAAATGCACTGTGTCACAGTAGTGACCATGCTGGGGTATTGGAAGGGTACAAGAGACACATGCAAGATACCTAACATCCTGTCATTGTGCAATGTGTCCACAGGGATGAGAGTATGGCAGGACACATGGCCTACAGTAGGGACATGTGTGAAACACCACCCTCATGGCTGTAACTGCACACAATCAGGTTATGTAACTGTGGTAAAGTAACCCTGACCCCACAGCAATAATGACAGCTGTGTGTGCACTCCAAGGGATGTGCACATGAGTAGACCATGCAAACATTCAGAGTTCTGGGACATGTGTAGGGTACCCCCCACAGCCATGGTAAGTTCTGGTGCGTGTCAGTGTAATAATCCTGTACTGGTCATACATGCACTGCTGATGTTGTGATCTGTAAAGCAGACATCAGGCATTCACAAAATATATCCATTCACATATCATCCCAGGTATGAGGTGCTGTAACACACAGGGGCTGTGAGCATTGGAGCTGACATAACATACACAGTACTACATAAGCAGCAATGGTTTGTACACCTGTGTGGTATGGTGCACAATACAAGGCAGGGTGCAGAACATGTCGACAATAACACTTCGTACATAGGTGCAGTGTTAACAAAGGGAAGGGCCATCACCTACCAACACAGCCCATGCATCACACACATGCATTCTGCTGCTGTGATGAGGTCACTTTGGTTGCACTGCATGCTGTTGAGCACCAGATGTAATGCATGCTGACAGAAGGGTAATGGGAGAACTATGTGTACAAAAGGTGTGCAACCCCACACATAGGTGTGTGTGTGTGTGTGTGTGTGTGTGTGTGTGTGTGTGTGTGTGTGTGTGTGTGTGTGTGTGTGTGTTGAATGTGTGTGTAAGTGCAGTCTGGTGGAGTGTGGTCGATGCATGTCTGATGTGTGTGTACATGTGTGTCTGTGCGGGTGTCCATGTATGCACAGGTGATAGTGGGATTGATCACATGGCAGTACTTCTCATTGGGATTGTGCTGTAGATGTAGTGACACATGAGGCACAAGGACAGCCTGTCTGATATGTGAATACAGGACAGCTGATAGCATAACAAGGTCTGTAGCACAGAACATGCATTGGGAGAGAAAGTACATACCAGGTATTCACATCATAATGCCAGTAGCAGATTTATAACTGTCTACCCACATATGCAGCACTACTACTGCAGTGGGGACTTACCAGACCACATCAGTGAGTGTATCCAGGTATTACTGTTGTCCGCATGATGGGTTGATTGTGCAGCAGATGTGGCATGGACTGATCAAGACTGTAGTATGAGGCTCCGGTGTGTGACATATGGAGTGAGTGTAGCAGCCCCAACCATTTAGGGGCCATGTACACCATCACTGGACATACACAGGGTATTACTGGATGACAGCAGTGAGGCCATGTACTACCTACTCCATCAAAGTCAGGGAGGTGATGGAGTAACAGGTCATGTGTTGTGATCACACATGTAGGCATGGAGAGGTCTGAAATGTTAATGGGTAGTATTAATAAGTGTATGTTAGCAAGTGCCATGCCAGGATGGGGAACATCTATAACTGAATGTGGGACTGTCTGTAAACCCAGGGTAAGGGGGTAGTAAGGTGGACTGTCAGTGTTTGTGTGTGTGTGTGTGAGTGTGTGTGTGTGAGTGTGTGTGTGTGTGTTTGTCTGTGTGTGTCTGTGTGTGTGTGACTGTGTGTGTGACTGTGTGTGTGTGTTTGCTTACTGTTATGCAATGCTGCACAGGTCTTAATGTGTGTGTTTGTTTCTGCCACAGGTAGCTAGGTGGGTCAGGTTCCCTCCTGCATGCAAACAGAGGTAGGTGTCCGTACAGACATCAATGATAACGGTACTGGTGAGGCACAGGTGGGGTTGTCAGAGGCCGACACTGGGCCTACATGTGTCATCACCCACCTAGCCACTCCAAGCCTGCACACAGTTACAGTGCCCCTACAAACCCCCTCACATGTGGTCATAACAGAGGGACAGTTGGTGGTTGGTGCCAGTGACCAGGAAGGTGTGGTGTCCATGCCAACTGTGTCAGGTCACAGTCAGCATAGCCAGATGTCCTGCAGGCCACCACATTGGCAGATGTACCATGGTGCTCATGGGAGGGCCACTGGTCATCATTCCCTGGCTGAGGTTCCAGAACTGGTACCACCAGGAACATGTTTCAGGCTGTAATAGAGGCACAGGCGCATATGGACATACACACCAGACAGGGCCTGAGGCTGCAGAGGGCTGCTTTCTCGTCTGTAAGTGGCAATCTCCACATCATTGTTGCTGCCCTCCATGAACATACCGAGGTCATGGATAGACGGTGGAGTGAGATGGTGGGCCTCCTCAACCGTGGAATGTCTGTGCTTGAACGTGTGGTGGGAGTGATGCAATGTCCGTGTGGATGTAGGCCAAAAACACCAGCAGCTGGTGGTCAATGTGGACATGCCATGCCACTAAGCCAGTCCTGTAGTAGCAGTACCAGCCACAGCACACCACTGGGGGTGCTGTCCACCCCACAATGCAGCAGGCCTTGTGCACATGGCCCTGGCCAGTCCCCAGTGGGACATGGTTCCAGTGGACACCTTTCATCATCAGGGGAGAGTAGCACCTCAAGGTCTGTATCTGCACGTGCCCATGGATCCCCTGGCAGGCACAGTCAGCATGTCCATGGCTGGAGGCACTGAACTTCACACCCTGCCAGGTATGGCCTGCAGCTGTCCAACAACACCTGTATAGGGTGGCCATATGGTAGGACTGTGTGCATGCATGCCCACACACTATGCAACCACACATAGGGCGACCCCATACCTACACACACCACATCACCACGCCCCAATCATTGAACCAAACCCCTCACCCACACTCATGGTGACACATGTATGGAACACCCTCTGCCTCTGGCAAACCAGCAGCACACCCTGTGCATATGATGATACCTGTGCCACTTCCCTATCATCCAGAACATTGATGCAGGGACAGGCTAATATGGTTCTGATGCACACGGTGACTTATAGAGTGCTGTAATGTACTGCAGTGTGTGATGTTGTCAGGGATAATATGTAATTCATACATGTCAGGTAGTGTAGCCACGTAGCTATGATGCATTTCAGCTGTCAGTAACAGTGATTGTTATCTCCATAATGTTATCCATTTGTGTTGCAGGTGTACATGTGCCAGCAGGAGGATGGTCTGCAGTCATATTTCACAAGAGTATGGCACTGTGGAGGCACCATGGTGACTGCCCATGGGTGGTACCTTCAGTCCCACTGTTACCACTAGGGGGCTTGTAGGCTTCCAATATCCCAACACCCCTCCCCATCAAGGCGTTCACCCCCCCCCCCACATGTGTCATATACCGGCCCTGTATGCGGCTTGTGTGTCATGTCTGGTAACCTTCCCATCCTCCCTCCCCAAATATACCTAAAGCCCCTCCCCAACATCCCACTCCCACCTGAAAATTTAATGGAAGGGCAATATGTTCCCAGGAAACAATCTTGCCCCATACTTAGCTGCCCATTATGCACATGTGTCCACTGGACACATGTAATCCTGTCTAATTGGCATCACAATGCATTTATGTTGGCCTCATCCCTCTCCCAGGGATTTGAGGGTCCACAGCTACCTCCAACTGCAGTGTTTATGCACAGCTGTTGCTGTAGCACAAATGGGCAGCTAGGGATCTTTCCTACACCCTTCCTGCACAAGCCTAGCTATTTCCCCTACTGTCTTACCTGGTTGTGCCCCTTTTTCACCACTTTCCTGGAAACCCTTTTTTCCATTCCTTTTAAAGAGGTTAACATGGGGGTAAGCAGGAGTGTTCTGGCCAGCAGCAAAATAAACCACCTCTGCAAGGCTTATACCCAGGACACTGCACATCATACACAAAGTGATTTCCCACTAAACCATGGCAAATGTATATAACCTTGATGTTTCCACAAACATATCATCCAGCCCAGTCATTCAACAGTACAGAGAATGTATTGCAACATACAGATGTATGTGTGTGAGTAAATATATTAATGTCTAAACAGGTACAACATATTGATATATGTAGATATATGTATATATATATATATATATATATATATATATATATATATATATATATTTAAAATATATGTATGTATGTATGTATATATACATATATATATATATATATATATATATATATATATATATATATATATATATATATATATATAGGGATATATACATATATAAATATATATGAACATATACACATGCAAATGCCTACATCTATGGATATATATGTCTACATCTGGGTCTACTTCTAATGCCCGAACCGCCGATTCACCGACAGGGAAATGACCGACGCCAGAAACCCGACAACGGAGTTGACCGACACGCTCGAATCCCGACAGACGGAAGACCGACAAGGGGAATGTGTAAGCGCGACCTGGTAAGTATGCGATAGTGAGGGATGTAGGAGTAGGGAGCGGACAGGTAAGTGTTGAATACTCAGGGATGTAGGGTTAGGGTGTGTGATAGGTGAGTGTGCGGTAGTGTCGGAGCTTGGGGTTTGGGGTGTGTAAGTGAGTTAGGTTAGGGTGCAGGTAGGGAGTGTCTTGAGTGTCGGAGCTTGGGGTTTGGGGTGTGTAAGTGAGTTAGGGTTAGGGTGCAGGTAGGGAGTGTGCGGTAGTGTCGGAGCTTGGGGTTTGGGGTGTGTAAGTGAGTTAGGGTTAGGGTGCAGGTAGGGAGTGTGTGCGGTAGTGTCGGACCTTAGGGTTAGGGTTTGGGTTAGGGCTAGTGGATATGTGTTGTAGTGTACTGTGTTGTTGACGTGTAGTGTGTCGGTGTTATGGTGTTCGTGTTTGTTGTCGGGTTTGTGTGTTGTCGGGTTTCTGGCGTCGGTCATTTCCCTGTCGGTGAATCGGCGGTTCGGGCATTAGAAGTAGACCCCTACATCTACATGTAAATATATACAGCAGGTCATTTATATGTCAGCAGATATATACATGTACATATATCGGTGTATACAGACAGTCATCTGGTGATAACATTGGGGATATAACAAAATCATATATTTCCTCATGCAATGTTAATGGCGTTGAGAGGCCCCACACAATATACGTCTGGTACAAATAGGTATACTCCTCCCCAGCCAAGCACGTCCCCCCTGTAATGCAGTAACAAGTGTTGCAGATCCAATAACCAGCACTGCACACAACATGGCCATCCCTAGGATACATATACACAGACAGATATATGCAGATACAGGCATATATATTTATATATTTATATACATAAATGTATAGATATATATGTAAGTACACATACACACAGAGATATGTACAGTACGATACATATCTAGTATGTGGACACAAATTGAGCAGCCAGTATTTCTACAATCACCACCTTACCAACTGGAGACTGTATGAGCCACCCATATGAATGACATTCATAGCCTGCAACACATACCCACAGAGATATCAAAGGGTATAACAATACACACAGGTGCCCATAAATGATTGTGACAGCTATATTTGTGTACTATGACAGTTTAGACACTGACATCCATATGAACAGTGTAATGCAACTGTGAAACAGTTATACTGAGACAGTAGTCTTGTAAGTTTGACGCATGTTGCTGTCCAAGCAGAGGCCTTCTAGTAGTACAATAGTAATGACAGACTGGCCCACAGCATACCAGACAATCAACAGTACATAATGCAGATGTATCAGTCAGCAGCCTCTATCTACACTCTGTACACAATCCCTAGGGGGTACAGGCCCCAGTTGACACAATGGGATGTATCTGTTACATAACAAGGCATAACTGACACCATCACAATCACACAGACAAACAGAACAGTCCATATGGCAGGAGGCAGTAGGCCTGCATTTACCCACAGTGGACTGTATGGTAATGTACATCCAGATACCTTAAGGCAGCTTACCCAAGATACCCACACATGTTGTTACAGCCTGGGTTACTCATGGTGCACCCCCCCTACACTCACTACTACTGGGCTATATACCACGGTTACGTACACTGCCCTCTGCAATGCATTAGGGCACATATGTATTGTGTAGGTGGAGCCCACACATATATGGCCCCAACCCCCCAGTATGTGTGGAGGACACGACAACAGTGGAGGGATGGCAGGAATGACAGCATGACATACACACAGCCCACTACATAACAAACCCTGGCAGCATGTCACCTGTGCTAAGCCAGGTATGTAGGTGGAGGACAGAGTCTGGAACACAGGCACATATGTGCACAACTGTTGTCATACAGTAGGCAAGATATGTAAATGTGTACATATCTATATGGATATATGTATAATGATATGTAAATATATGTTTTCCATATGTCCTGCACATGGAGTGGAGCCCTACCTCAGCCCCAGTAGTCCCAACCTCTCAGTGCAAGGGGATGTCATGTATGTATTGCAGGTATATTTGTAGACTACTGCTACTGTAATAGGGAGTGTCTTCACAGACATGGTGTGTTGGGAGGCCACATCTGCTGTGGACATGTGCGCCATTGGCTACTGACAGACATCCTAAGGTCATCATAGTACGGTACCACTGCTAGCACAGTAATGCCCCTGTGGACTACAGCTGTGATACACCCAATATATGTGGACAGTCTGACACATGCTGGTCAGTCAGGGGTATACACAGAACCCCTTCATGCAAGACATGTGGACCAGGCCTGTCAATGTGGATGTTAACAGCCATGTAGATGGGTATCACACATAAGTACTGGAATACATTTGCTCCCATAGGTTATATATTCATGCCCCCTTGTCTGTCCTGACACATAATAACCGCTGGTACAGAGGTACCATGATCACATACTACCTGCTAGTTAGTGACATACATCTGAACAGCATCCTACTGCTTTGTCTGACATATATGATTGTCATGGTGGCCCGGCTGAAGTACATCTGGCAAGTATCTGGACATGTCATCTCACTGGATAAGTACAGTAATGTGCTAGACATGTAACAAAGCACAGTGCTAGCTACAGGCAGACTGACTCAACACTGGGCTACATCTCCCATGTGGGGATGCACATGTACCTGCATAGATAGCAGGCTCTACAGGCATGTCACATCATAGAGTAACAGACACCTATGTGAAAGTGCATAACCACAACCAATGTGAACACAGCCACAGCCACATATGGTAAGCTAGCGTAGTATTACAGTATATGGACTATCTGACCTACACCATCCTCATATGAGCCACTCACACAACATGCCTACATATACTGGGCCTCTAGATAGTGTGGTCAGATGTCTGTCTGTGGTATGGGGACATGTGTGTGTTCACCCCTACAAACATTTAAGCTGTTACAATGACATATAGTGGAGCAGCATGCAACATCAGATGGGACAGAACTTAGAACAATGACATCTACAACAGTCTCTACACAGGCCAAGGTATAGATTCACTATACACACACTGTCAACAATTTTCAGACTTACACATACCTCAGTACTGTACACACAACCACATAATGGCCAGGCTATGTCCTCAATAATAACCCCTACTATACATAAGATGTGTAGCAGTCTGATATCTCACTGGCTTGTTATCAGATATGCTGTCAATGACTATGGAATACAGAGCATATGCACCCCCTACTGCATGAAATATGTACAAAGATTGACAGAGTTGTGGCTGGAGGCACAAACACAGGGCCAATATTGACATGTTGCTGTAATACCCTCATAATATACTGTCATAACAGGGTTTGTTGCACCATATGTCCTTTGAGGGATGTGACGTCAGTAACTCTTCCTGCTGTCACCATCTACTGCCTGCTATCCTCACACTACCTTCTGCCTTCCACAGATAGGTGCACCATAGCTGACACATGAAACCAAAGGCACAACACTGCCCAGTCAGTGGATGACCCTGTGGATGAGGACCCCTCATATACATGGGACCGACGTGGCAGGTACTGCAACATGTATGATAGGTATAGCCAGACAAACACTGTCAAACCAACAGTACTCCACATGCAGTATAGCAGCACTTACAGTCTGTAGTCAGGTCAGGCACATCCCCCTCCTGTTTGTTGTCCTCTTTCTACAGTGTATGTTGTTAGAGGTAAATCTCCAGTCCATCTGAGATGCTGTTTGCCAAACAACAGATCGAGTTCCTGCTCACAGTGACTGTAAAGGGCCAACACCACCATGTTGTTACTGGGTATTGGAGTGTGTTTCCATGAAATTGGCTATAGTCCTGTTACCACAGCCATTCCACATGCAATCAGCTAGGGGAAGGCTGCAATTCTTGCAGAGGCCATCAGCTGATGATGAGCATCACTTACATTACACATGCTGCTGCCTAAGCATAGCAGGTGTGGGTCTCCAAATCCACTGGCGAGGGAGTGGGGGGAGGTAGACAGAGGCAAACACATGTCATGGAGGGGTGGTAGAGTAAAACAAAAGCATGCTTGTGTCACACACCTACCAGCACAGAGTATCAAACCCCCAACAACTATGTAGTGCTTTCACAGTTCGATGCAGTTATTGGTTGTGCCACATGGGTTACCTGCTTGGAGAACTCAGAGCATATTTGTGATGATGAGTGACATCTGCATCAGGGATACGGTAGATATACGGTAGGTGACGTACACATGCCTGCCTGCATGAACAGCTGCCAGCGTCAACACAGGCACACTCACACAGGGACACACACACATTGACACACTTGGCAGGGCCAGAAGTGCTGCTCATCGCTAATGTGATTGCCACAACACATCGATGTGCAGGTATTATATGCACCACATGGGTCATACAGAGGTTGTATGGGCATAGAGTATGATGAGGTGTCAGACATCAAACAGCATGCTTCAGTATGCCCTGGGGGGTTGTAGTGAGTGTGGATGTGGTCAGATGCACCATGCAACACAAACAAGGACACACATGGTGCCAGTCCTGACATGCATGGGTGCATGTCTGCACGGGTGTGTGGTGGTCAACTGTACCAGCAGACTGTACAAGGGTAGGAGAAGGGTATACCTTGGCATCAGGCCACATGACAATGGTCTGCATTGTGATTCAGGCCTGTGGTTTCTGCATCTGCCCACACAGGTGGGTATTGCATCCCCCATCCAGTCACCTGCATGACTATTGTGTGTGCCCAATGCTGTGCATCACTTGCCATGTATATGTTCCTTATTCCATGACATGGATGGTGTCTGGGATGTGCACACCTCCCACATGGATGTACAGTGGCATGTGAAACTGTATCAGGGTGTCTGGCCCATGTTGTGAACACAGATTATCATTGGATGTGCCAGTCTTGCCCACCTGTGGCAGGAACTGGCAATGGGCAGCAGGTTTACCCTGCATCTACATTGGTAGCATGCTAACAGCATTCCCTGATGTCAGTGTCATCTGTCCATACAGGGCATGTTATCAGGCATGGTATGTCCATTGGGTGTTGCATGTGAAGGCACCACGGGTGGTGCAGGTGTCCTTTTGGGAACATGGTGGAGGTGCACTGTCTGCATGTACGTGCATATTGGACAGGTGGCCAGGGTGACATAACCTCTGTAGCCCACTGCTATCACTGCAGAGTTAGAATCAGTGGCCAATATGCAGTATACTACCCACATATTGGCTGTTGCCTAGGCGTGTGTGTGTGCTCTGGGTAATAGTGGGGTTGCTAACTGTGATTGGCTGTCTTGATGTCACATGTCTGGGTATGGCTTTGCACACCTGCCTCTCACCTAATTTACATCTGGTATCTCTGTATGGTTGACATGGTGATATATAGTAGGGCCACCATAAAATAACTGAGAAAAACCCTCTCCACATTGACCACACACTCATAGCCACCTCTACACAGGATACATGTTACACAAACAACTGTCATGTCTGGGAGTAGAGCCCCTACCTAACTAGTTTATCACACTACACAGTTATAGTACGTGCCACAGACATTACTGGTGTACTGCTTCCCCAAAGGTGTATTTCACAATGTATGACATTAGCAGGGTTACCAAAGTATGGCATTTCAACTGTACAGTGAGTGACTAGCCTAAAACGTATTACTCCCTACACAGACAGTGAGACACACAGAAAACATCCATAACTGACATGTGTGGGTAGAGAATCCCTGACCGAGGTATATGTCACCCTATAGCATGGGGCTACTATAGGATACAACACAGGGATTACAGAAGAGCCATCTTCCCAAGGTTGTATTTCACAATGGATGACATCAGCAGGAGTGCCACAGTAGGGCATTTGAAATATACTGCGAGTTAGTAGCCTATAATGCATTGCTCTATACACACACATTGGAACACACACAAAACATCCAAGACTGCCATGGGTGGGGATGGAACCCTACCACTATTCTAAATCACACTACAGCAGTACACGGTTATAGGATGGGCTGCAGAGATTACTGGGCTACACTCTTGCCAGAGGTATATGTCTAGCTGAGTGACATCAGCAGCCTTGTCAAGGTTGAGTATATGAATTGTACGAAGTGTGAGTAGCCTAAAAAGCATTGCTCTCTACACAGTCAGACATACGCACACACAGTTGTCAGGTCTGGGGTTAGACCACCTATGCCAAGGTTGGGTATATGAATTGTGCGGAGTGTGAGTAGCCTAAAAAGCATTGCTCTCTACACAGTCAGACAGACACACAGTTGTTAGGTCTGGGGTTAGAACACCTACTTAACTACTTCATCACACTACAGCAGTATGCAGTTACAGGACATGCTACAGAGATTACTGGGTGTGATATTCCCAGGGGTGTATTTCTAGGTGAGAGACATCAGCAGGCTTGCCATAGGTGAGTATATGAATTGTACAGAGTGTGAGTAGCCTAAAAAGCATTGCTCTCTACTTAGTCAGATTCACACACACAGTTACTAGGTCTGGGGTTTAAACACCTACCTACCTAGGTTATCACACTACAGTGGTATGCAGTTACAGGACGTGCTATGGAGATTACTGGGTGTGACATTCCCAGGGATGTATTTCTAGGTGAGTGACATCAGCAGGCTTGCAAATCCCCAAATGAAGAAAACAAATGACTCCAAGCCACAAGTGAGGTAAAGTTAGCACTTTTGTTTACTTAATTTAGCAAACTTCTTCAGACAAACAAGTTAAAACAACAAATCACTTAAATAGGCAACCATCAATGACATCACCAAATATGATTCTACAATCCACCCACATTTAAAGCTAAATACCCAAATGTATATAAAAAGTTAAATATATTTATATATAAAAACATAATATGCAAGAAACACAAAATATGACATTTTCCAATTTTTTGGAGTTCACTTGGGATTTCCAAAATGATAAAATAGCTTACCTGGACGTTGAGCTTATTAATGATAGATCTAATGGGAGACTTCTTTCTAAGATTTTTAGGAAATCTACCTATTCCAATGCCTTCCAATACTACACCAGTTCCCATCCCTTTTATCAGAAAAGGGCAGTTGTCAAGGGTCAACTTGTTAGGGCAGCCAGAATGGTGTCCCTTGATTCTGAGTTCCAGGTTGAGTGTAACCTTTTGAAAGATATGTTCATCAAGAGAGGTTACCCAAAGGGAATTGTTAACCAGTTGATTAGAGAGGTGTATACGAAAAGGAATGATGGGTTCTTTAGACCACTTCTGTTTGGGGCCCAGGGTGGACACCAACAACATGTAGGTGGGACACTACCAAACTTTTCTGGTTGTATTGTCAGTCAACCAGGGAGGATCCTCTGATTCCTCATGAGGGGCATACAACCCCAGTCACTTCAGCTACTTTAGCTGATGTTTCAGTGAATGTGAGATCCCCGCGGTCACAGGTGGGTGTCGGTATTAACCTTGGGTTATTACTACTTTTTCATTGGATGCACCCCTAATTAGATCCATTTTAATTAAGAATTGGTGCTTCTTACATGAGGACATGACCATTAGAGATAGAGTGGGGGATGAGCCCAAGGTGGTTTTTAGGAAGGGCTGGAAATTGAAAGCAATAGTGGAAGGCTGTATGTACCTCCACCATTCCCCTCATCCTGGTATGTTTAAATGTGGATGTTGCCATTTTTGTAAACATATTAAAACTGCTAGTACCTTCATGGTATGTAACAAACTTTATTCTGTCAAAGAAAGGTTTGATTGTGATTCAAAGGGGGTTGTTTACTTGGGTACTTGTCAAAATTGTCCAGCATTTAATATCGGTAGGACAGAGAGACTCCTGAAAAATAGGATCTATGAGCATGTGTATAGTATTGGGAAATTGAATTTAAATTATGCCCTAGCTAGGCATGTGAAATTTAATCCTACCCATGAATTTTTGTTTATGGCTATAAATAAGGTTGGCTTGGATGATGGGGTGGGGGGGCATTATCATTTCCTATGTTGGTTTTTACAAATTTTTCATATCTGATGGTGCTTTGGCAATGTATTTTGTGTTATTTGCATATTATGTTTTTATATATAAATGTATTTAACTTTTTATATAAATTTGGGTATTTAGCTTTAAATGTGGGTGGATTGTAGACTCATATTTGATGATGTCATTGATGGTTGCCTATTTAAGTGATCTGTTGTTTTAACTTGTTTGTCTGAAGACATTTGCTAAATTAAGTAAACAAAAGCGCAAACTTTACCTCACTAGTGGCTTGGAGTTGTTTGTTTTCTTCATTTGGACATCAGTAGGCTTGCCAAAGGTGAGTATTTGTATTGTACAGAGTGTGAGTAGCCTAAAAAGCATTGCTCTCTACTCAGTCAGTACACACACACACACACACACACACACACACACACACACACACACACACTGATTCACACCTCGGTTGCTAGGTCTGGGGTTAGAACACCTACTTAACTATTTTATTACACTACAGCAATATGCAGTTACAGGATGCGCTACAGTGATTATTGGGCTTGGACTTTCCCAGAGGTGTATTTCTAGGTGAGTGACATCAGCAGCCCTGCCAAAGTTGAGTATATGAACTGTACAGAGGGTGAGTAGCCTGAAAAGGCATTGCTTTTTACTCAATCAGACACACACACAGATTCATACACAAACACACACAGTTGCTATGTCTGGGGTTAGAACACCTATCTAACTGCTTTATCACACTACAGCAGTACGCAGTTATAGGACACGCTACGGAGATTACTGGGCTCTGATTTTTCCAAGAGGTGTATTTCTACATGAGTGACATCAGCAGCCCTGCCAAAATTGAGTATATGAACTGTACGTAGTGTGAGTAGCCTAAAAAGCATTGCTGTCTACTCAGTCAGACACACACAGATTCATACACAAACACACACACAGTTGCCACTTCTGGGGTTAGAACACCTGTCTAACTATTTTATCACACTACATCAGTACACAGTTACAGGACACAATACGGAGATTACTGTACTCTGACTTTCCCAGAGTTGTATTTCTACGTCAGTGACATCAGCAGCCCTGCCAAAGTTGAGTATATGAACTGTATGGAGTGTAAGTGGCCTAAAAAGCATTGCTCTCTACTCAGTCAGACACACACACACACAGATCCACACACAGTTGCAAGGTCTGGGGTTTGAACACCTACTTAACTACTTTATTACACTACAGCAGTATGCAGTTACAGGGCACACTACCAAGATTACTACCGAGATTACTAAGCTATGACTTTCCCAGAGGTGTATTCCTAGGTGAGTAACATCAGCGGCCTTGCCAAAGTTCAGTATATGAATTGTACGGAGCTTGAGTAACCTAAAAAGCATTGCTCTCTACACAGTCAGAGACAGACAGATACACACACAAACACACTCACAAGGTTGCCAAGTGTGGGGTTTGGACTACTACATAACTGGTTTATCACTACAACAGTACGCAGTCATAGGACATGCCATGGTGATTCCTGAGCTACAGCTCTCACAAAGGTGTATTTCACATTGGATGAACTCAGCAGGCTTGTCATGCTACTACTATGGGGTGGGCGGTGTGTGCGTAGGCCATTACCCATTCATGTAGGGGTGACATGCCACATGCAGGCACACATGGGGTCATATGTCACAGATACATGTATACAGCTACTAGATGACTACTTCCTTGTACAGTCATGTTGCACTGCTGGCATGAGCACCACATAGTCTGTCATGCTGACAGATGCTGATGGCTAGTATCTGCAGTGAGTGCATCTGCATCTCATGTGGTTGTAGGCCTCTGGCTGTGTGCTGGGTGGTAGAGTCCTGGATGGGTCCTTGCCACGGTGATCCCCTTCCACACATCTATGTCTATCTACCTTTGGCTAATTATAGTGTGGTGTCCTTACATATACGTCTGTATTCCTATCCACTGTGTGTGCAAGGCAGGAGTGGTGCATACTGACGTGTCTGCACTAAGAACTGCAACTGCCAGATATTTCTGGTCCACTGGTGTTTGCAGACATGGCCTTCATGTGTTTAAGTGTGTGAGCATGCCCAGTATGGCCATCTGTATTGCATGTGTGGAGCATTTCGAGTTTGTTTGTACTGCGGTGCTGACCTTTCTGTTGTACATCGACAAGTAGCATGCTGTATCTGCAAGGTATCCATCGGTCATTTGGCATGTACTGTTACTACATTTCTGCATAGCAGGGGGGCAACAGACTGTTTCTACATTTTTACACAGGAGTAGGGGGGCACACCTGACTGTTACTATTAGTGTACGTAGGATGGGGGGCACACCTGACACTTCTACACATTTGCTAGGACTGTACTGGTATGTTGGGTACTCTATTTCAGTCTGTAGTCTTGCCCATCATGCTGGCTAGAAACATACCAGTATACTACAGTTCCCAGCTTTCACTGCATACATATTAGTTTTAGACTTCCTGGGTTTCACATCTTCCATCTAACTGCCTGGCCTGCTGTAGTCTGTCTGTGTAGGTCAGGGGGTTTACACATAGGGCTCATTCAGAGGCCATAGTGCAGCAATTGTTTGTGTTTGTCAACACCTATCCTGCTGACTGTAACAGTTGTTGTGTATGTGACCCCCCCCCAACTGGCATGTGTGAGTCACCTTGTGGGTGTCCCAGTATTGAGGGTGGTGCTGCTGGGCTGTCTATGTCATTTGCACAGAATACACTCCCTATACATGGTTGAGCACAGGCAATGTCATGTTTGGCATCCCTTTTACTGTATGTGCGAGTCGGAGAGAGGTGACATTCCCTGGGTCCCTACTGTGTCAGTGTATGTGCTATACATTGCCTCTTTGCCTGGGCCAGGGCATACTGGGCATGCCTCCTTCTGCCTACTGTGGCAGACTCAGGTTGTTCCTTCTCCGAGTCACTCTGTGCCTGTGCAGGCCTTGGCAATGGTGGGGGGCTGTGTGTCCCTGCCCCATGCTGTTCCTGCTGCAGCTGTTTCTGCAGGATCATATTGTGTAGCATGGCACATACAAGGACAATTTAGGTACATGTAGTTGGTGAGTACTGCAAGGCTCCACCAGATGTGTCCAGATCAGAACCGTGATTTCAGCATCCCAAACACATGCTCTATTATGATTCGTGTTTGTGCGTGTGTCTCATTATGGAGTTCTTGTTCAGGTGTGTGTGCATGTCTGATGGGTGTCATCAGCCATGGCTCCAGTGCGTATCCAGCATCCCCCACTAGGTGATCGTGTGGGATGTCCCCATTGGCAAATCTGTGGTACAGCTGTGTCAGATGCCAGATGTGGGAATCGTGGTAGCTTCCAGGGCAGCCAGCACACACATTCATTATTATGCCCTGGGCATCGCACATGACCTGGCAGTTGATGGAGGAGAAGCCCTTGCAGTTGATGTAGACCCTACCCTGCTCACCAGGTGGTGCTTTGATGCATATGTGCGTGCAGTCTATTGCACCCACTTACCTCGGGGTATTCTGCTAGTTGATGGAAAAGACGCATATTGCTGGCCAACGCCTCACGGGTGATGGGAGGTGTACGTGCTCTCCAACATGTGCTGACATGGCATCCAGGAACTGGTGGAGTACCCTGGATGCTGATGCCTGTGATATCCCCATCATATTCCCAGATGGCCTTTGGAAGGTACCTGCAGCTAGTATTCATAGGCCTACACATACCTTGGTATCCACTGGGATGGGTTCCCCTCTGTTAGTTCTGTGTGTGAGGTGTGGTCGGCACAGCTCAACAATCTGCTGTAGGAGGTCTCTGTCCACCTTATAGCACTCCACTATCTCCAGCTCATGTAGCCCTTGGTAGGTTACCCTGGGTCTGTGCACTCTTCTCCATCTCCTAACTGTGGGTTGCTCGGCCGCATTCACATCCTCACCACCCTCAGCCTCTTGCACATGCTAGTTTATGATAGCAATAGCAGCCCCTAGCATTATTTCTCTTGCTTTTGTTTTCTAAAATTTCCCAGTTTGTATACACCAGTGGTGCAGAGTTATTGGGCATAACAAGGGGGAAAGGTGTTTGCATAGTTTATAGTGGTGTGCTGGGCTGGGTCGGGCTGCTGCCTGTGTGATTGTCTGTGTCTGATAAATTTCACCTGTCAGCTCAGCTAGTTCTCCTTGATTCCCTTCCTACTGCTGTTTTCCCTTTCCATTGCCTCCCTGTTTAAGCCTGTGTGAGCACTGCACTGCACAGAGTGCTCAAATATGCACAGAGCTGCTATTTCCTGGTTTAACTTCCTTTTTCTTCCTGTAGTGCGCAGCGTGCACACCCGCTTACACTTTGTCAGGATTGCTAGGCATATTGGACACACCTCTAGCATAGCTGTGCTAAGCTAAGAGCAGTCCCGAGCCACAGGGGTCCGATCCACTTACAGTATTCAAGACACCCCCCATGATGTCACCTATCTCCTAGTCTTGAACCCAGCTATTTCTACTCTTACACTCTTGGGACCCGCTTCACACCCTGGGGAAGTCTGGGATTCACTATCCTTCCCCTCATTTGCATAGGATTGCCTGCTAATGCATAGTTGCATGTCCCACACTGAGCCTCCCCCCTTTGCAACCATTACTCACTGGCCAGGTTGTCTTATGCCTGCCATTGACTTGCAATGCTGAATACTGTTTTTAGTTAGAATGCTTATTTTAGGTTTGTTTTATTATTTCCCCCCTATCCCGTTTGCGTGCCACTGCACTATGCTTAAACAGGCAAGATTGGTGACAAAAAAATAAAAGTTATTTTTTTTGTTCTTTACACATTTTGCAATGCCAATGGCCTTCTACTTGGCCATTGGCAAGCTTCATCAATGATATGCAGCCTTTATTTAGTGCTGTCATAGCTCAATTTTGTAGTTTGCAGAAATGTACTCAGTTACTGTGTACATTTCTGCAGACTGCATTCATCCTGCACTGACAGCTGCCTCCTTCCTTGATTGCAAATTACCCTCATTTGCATGGTTTTCACCTGCAAATAAGGGTAATTTGCATACCGGAGCTCGGTCCATGCAGGATTAGCCTAAGAGCTCACGTGCACATCCCAGGAGCTCGTTCCTGGATTGCACGATGGCCATATTGCCGAAAATAGCTCTTAAACTATTCCTGCATGATATTACGGGCTTCATAAATCCAGGGGTTTAATTGCAGTGAAAATGTTCCTGAGACATTACAACTATAAATTTGTGAAGCAGCTGGGCATTTTTCTCTCTGTGAGTCACATGTATTGATTTTCATACTAATAATTTTGTTCTTTCAACACAAATATATTTTGTAACTTAATGTTAACATGGTTTGTTTTACTTTGCATGATAGTTGCAGTGACATTCCCCCAGATTCTCAAAAGCTTGCACAGCGTGCAAGATCGGTGCAGTAGCACAAGCAGGCAGCATGTCTGCCGTGTGATTCAGGAACAGCCTGCAGGGGCATGCATGAGCGTTCTTGCACTAATCCTGCACAGATTAAGACTTTTATGCAAATCAGCCCATTTTCAGGAGAAATCTATGCAAATGAGGTGATTTTGCAATCCAGGAAGATTGCAACTGTCCATACAGGACTAGTGCTAGCTGCAGAAATATACTTGGGTAATAACCAAGTACATTGCTGCAAAATCCAAAATGGAGCTGTGATGGCTCCAAATAAAGGCTGCATATCATATAGTAAGCATGCCAATGGCCAAGTATAAGGCCAGTGGCATTGCAAACACTAAATAAAATACAAAAATCAACTTTTATTTCTTTTTAGCCAATCTCGGCTGTTTAAGCGTAAAGCAGCAGCGCTCAACTGTGATCGGGGGAAAATAATAAAATAAACTTAAAATAAGCACTCTAACTAAAATCACTATTCTGCCATGCAAGTCAATGGCAGGCAGAAGACAACCTGGCCAGTGAGTAGTGGTTGCTAAGGGGGGCAGGCTCAGTGTGAGACATGTAACTATGCATTAGCAAACAATCCTATGCAAATGAGGGGAAGGATAGTGAATCCCAGTTTTCACCAGCATGTGAGCCAGGTCCCAACACTGTAAGAGTAGGAATAGCTTGGTGCAAGCATAGGTGTTAGGTGACATCATTGGGGTGTGTCAGGCATCCTGTAGGTGGACTGGAGCCCTGTGGCTCGGGTTTGCTCCTAGCTTAGCACAGCTAAGCTAGGGGGTGTGTCTAAACATTTCTAGCACTCTTTCCCAAGCCTTAGCTGATGTGCGTGCCGCACACCGGGTTTTACAGGAAGAATAAAGAAGTTAAACCAGGAAATAGCAGCACTGTGCACATTTCTGTGGCACACTCCCAGGCTTAAACAGGAAGGCAATGGGAAGGGAAAACAGTAGTAAGAAGGTAAGCAAGGAGAACTAGTTTAGTTGGCAGGTGAAATGTGTCAGAATCAGCCAATTACACAGGCAGCAGACCAGTCCAGAACACTACTATAAACTATGCAAACACCTTCCCCCTCTGTTTTTTCCCACACTCTACACCACCGGTGTAAACAAGCGGTGAACTTTTAACACTCACAACAGCAAAATGATAGGGGCTGCAATAGCTATCATACAACAACTTGTGGAAGAGGCTGAGGGTGGTGAGGATGTGAATGCTGTTGACCAACCCACAGTGAGGAAACAGAAAAGAGTGTACAGACTCATGGTAACCTACCAGGTGTTACATGAGATGGAGATAGTTGAGCACTATAGGGTGGACAGGGACCTCCTACAGCAAATTGTTGAGCTGTGCTGGCCATGCCTCACACACAGAACTAACAGAGGGGAACCCATCCCAGTGGATACCAAGGTATGTGTAGGCCTATGAATACTATCTACAGGTACCTTTCAAAGGCCAACTGGGGATATGATGGGGATTTCACAGACATCAGCATCCTGGGTACTCCACCAGTTCCTGGATGCCATGTCAGCACGTCAGTGAGCACGTATATTTCCCCAACACCCATAAGGCATTGGCCAGCAATATGCAACTGTTTCACCAAATAGCAGAATGCCCTGAGGTAGTGGGTGCTATAGACTGCATGCATAGATGCATCAAATCACCACTCGATGAGCAGAGTGGGGTCTACATCAACCGCAAGGGCTTCCTCTTCATCAACTGCCAGGTTATGTGCGATGCCCAGGGCATAATAATGAATGTGTGTGCTGGCTGCCCTGGAAGCTATCATGATTCCCACATCTGGCATCTGATGCAGCTGTACCAGAGATTTGCCAATGGGGACATCCCTGATGGTCACCTAGTAGGGGATGCTGCATACGTGCTGGAGCTGTGGCTGATGACACCCATCAGAAATGCACACAGACCTGAACAAGAACTCCATAATGAGGCACACACACAGACCAAAATTACAGTAGAGCATGTGTTTGGGATGCTCAAGTCATGGTTCTGGTGAGTGGACACATCCGGTGGAGCCTTGCAGTACTCACCAGCTACATGTACCTAAACTGTCCTTGTATGTGCCATGCTACACAATATGATCCTGTGGAAATAGCTGCAGCAGGAACAGCATGGAGCAGGGCCACACAGCCCCCCATCATTGCCAAGGCCTGCACAGGCACAGAGTGACTCAGAGGAGGAACAACCTGAGCCTGCCCCAGTAGGCAGAAGAAGGCATGCCCAGTATGCCCTGGCCTTGGCAAAGAGGAACTTATAGCACATACATTGACACAGGAGGGACCCAGGGAATAACACCTCTCTCTGACTGTCACATGCAGTAAAATGGATGCCAAACATTACACGACATGTGCTTAACCATGTGTAGGGAGTGTACTATGTGCATCCAACATAGGCAGCCCTGCAACACCACCCTCAATACTGGGATACCCACAAAGTAAGTGACTCACACATGCCAGTCAGAGGGTTCAGATACACAACAACAGTCACAGCCAGTAGGACAGGTGTAGACACACATAAACAAAGACTGTGCTATGGCCTCTGAATGAGGCCTATGGGTACCCCCCCAGGCCTACACAGACAGACTACAGCAGATCAGGCAGTGGGATGTCAGTTCTGAAGGGTAGGAAGTCAGAAACTGATATGTAGGTAATTAAAAGCTAAGATCTGTAGTACACTGGTATGCCTCTAGTCAGCATGATAGGTAAGACTACAGAATGAAATGGAATACCTGACATACCAGTACAATCCTAGCAAATGTGTACAAGTATCAGGTGTGCCCCCCCATACTAGTAGAAATGTAGTCAGAGTCAGGTGTACTCCCCCCAATCCTGTGTAGAAATGTAGAAATAGTCAGGTGTGCCTCCCCACCCTACATAGAAAGGTAGTTACAGTCAGGTGTGCCCCCCAATCCTGTGTAGGCAAGAATAGTCAGATATACCCCCCCATCCTATGCAGAAATGTAGTAACAGTCAATGCCAAATGATCGATGGATACCCTGCAGAGATAGCATGCTACCTGTAGGTGTACAACACAAAGGTCAGCATTGCAGTACAAACTAACTGGACTCGATCCACACATTCAGTACAGATGGGCATACTGGGCATGCCCACACACAAACACAAGAAGACCATGTCTGCAAACACCAGTGGGACAGAGATATCTGGCAGATGCAGATGTTAGTGCAGAGACTCCTCAGTATGCACCACTCATGCTTTGCACACACAGTGGATAGGAATACAGGCATATATGTAAGGACAACACACTGTAATAAGCCAAAGGTAGATGTACATAGATGTGTGGAAGAGGGTGACTGTGACAAGGAGCCATCCTGGCCTGTCCCACCCAGCACACAATAAAACGGCCACAACTACACGAGGGTCAGATGTCACTCAATGCAGATACTAGCCACCGGTATCTGTCAGCATTACAGAGTATCTGGTGCACGTGCCAGCTGTGCAACATGACTGTACAAGGAAGTAGTCATCTAGCAGCTGTATACACATACCTGTGAAATATGACCCAGGTTTTGCCCGCATGTGGCATATCAACCTCTAGATGAATGGGCTATGGCCCATGCGCACACACTGCCCTCCCCATAGCCCCACTATGACAAGCATGTTGAGGTCATCCAATGTGAAATACACCTTTGTGAGAGTTTTAGCCTGGTAATCTCTGTAGCACATCCCATAACTGCGTACTGCTGTAGTGTGATAAAATTGTTAGGTAGGAGTTGTAATCCCAGCCGTGGAATGTGTGTGTGTGTGTGTGTGTGTGTGTGTGTGTGTGTGTGTGTGTGTGTGTGTGTGTGTGTGTGTGTGTGTGTGTATGTGTGTGTTTCTGTACATGGAGAGAACAGTCCTTTTTAGGGTAGTCACACCCCCTACAATTTATATGCTCACCTTTGGCAAGGCTGCTGATGTCATCCACCTAGAAATACACCTCTGGGAAGGTTGTGATCTAGTGATCTCCATAGTGTGTCCTGTAACTGCGTACTGCTGTAGTGTGATAATGTAGTTAGGTAGGAGTTCTACCCTCAGCCGTGACAAGTGTATGTTTCTGTGTATCTCTGTCTGTGTAAAGAGCAATGCTTTTTAGGGTAGTCACACCCTCTACAATTTATATGCTCACCTTTGGCAAGGCTGCTGATGTCATCCACCTAGAAATACACCTCTGGGAAAGTTGTAGTCCATTACTCTCTGTAGCGTGTCCTATAACTGCGAACTGCTGTTGTGTAATAAAGTAGTAAAGTATGTGTTCTAATCCTAGATGTGGCAAGCATGTATATGTCTGTGTAGACAGCAATGCTTTTTAGGGTAGTCACACTCCCTACAATTCAAATGCTCAGCTTTGGCAAGGCTGCTGATGTCATCCACCTAGAAATACACCTCTGGGAAAGTTGCATTACAGTAATGGCCGTAGTGCATCTTATAACTGCGTACTGCTGTAGTGTGTTAAAGTAGGTAGGTGTTCTAATCCCAGACATGGCAAGTGTGTCTGTCTGTGTAGACAGCAATGCTTTTTAGGGTAGTCACACTCCCTACAATTCAAATGCTCAACTTTGGCAAGGCTGCTGATGTCATTTACCTAGAAATACACCTCTGGGAAGGTTGTAGCCCAGTAATCTCAGTAGCACAACATGTAACTGTGTATTGCTGTAGTGTGATAAAGTAATTAGGTAAGTATTCTAATCCTAGACATGGGAAGTGTGTGTCTGCCTGACTCTATCTGTGGAGATAGCAATGCTTTTAAGGGTAGCCACACTCTTTACAATTCAAATGCTCAACTTTGGCAAGGCTGCTGATGTCATCCACCTAGAAATACACCTCTGGGAATGTGGTAGCACAGTAAGCTCCATAATGTGTCCTATAATGGTGTATTGCTGTAGTGTGATAAAGTAGTTAGGTAGGTGTTTTAATCTAATACATGGTAAGTGTGTTTGTGTGTGTGTGTCTCTCTGTGTAGACAGCAATGCTTTTTAGGGTAGTCACACTCCCTACAATTCAAATGCTCAATTTTAGCAAGGCTGTTGATGTCATCCACCTAGAAATACACCACTGGGAAGGTTGGAGCTCAGTAATCTCTGTACTATGTCCTGTAACTGCGTACTGCTGTAGTATAATTTACAACTCTGGTAGGGTTCTGTTCCCACCCATGGCACCTTTGATTTTTTTGTGTGTGTTGCAATGTCTGTGTAGGGAGAAATGCATTATAGGCTAGTCAAACCCAGTACAATTCAAATGCCCTACTTTGGCAGTCCTGCTGATGTCATTCATTGTGAAATACACCATTGGGGAATGAGTTCTTCAGTAATCTCCATGGTGCGTCATATAACAGCACCATGCTGTAGTGTGATATAGACCTCTGTTATTGGTTCTATACCCACACATGTTGGTTGTGGATGTTTTGTGTGAGTGTCACTGTCCTGGTAGGGAGCAATGCATTTTAGCCAAGCCACACCCATTACAACTTGAATGTCTTACTTTTGGCAATCCTGCTGAAGTTGTCCAAAGTGATATACACCTTTGGGGAGGGAATACTCCAGTAATCTCTGTGGTGTGTACTATACCTGCATAGTGCTGTAGTGTGATGAACTAGTTAAGTAGAGATTCTACTCCCAGACATGACAGGTGTGTTTGTAACTTGTATCCTGTGTAGAGGTGGGTGTGAGCGTGTGACACTTGTGTCCAATGTGGCGTGGGTTTTGCAAATTTCTTATAAGGTGGCCTTAGTAAATATCACAATGTCCACTGTACAGTGATAACAGATGTGAAATAGCCAAGAGGTTGGGGTGCAAATCCATACCCACACATGTGACATCAAGGCCAGGCAATCACAGTTAACCCCAGTATTACCCAGAGCACACTCTCAATCCATGTCTCATACACACACACACACACACACACACACACACACACACACACACACACACACACACACACACACACACACACATATGCCTAGGCAACAGCCAATATGTGGGTAGTACACTGCATATTGGGCACTGATAGTAACTATGGCATGACTGCAGTGGGCTACAAAGGGCATGGCAGCCTGTCCATCTGTCCAATAGGCATGTATATGCAAACAGTGCACCTTCCCCATGTTCCCCACTGGACACCTGCAACACCTGCGGTGCCATCACATGTGACCCACAAAAGGTATACCATGCCTGAAAACATGCTGTGTATGGACAGATGCCACTGACACCAGGGAATGCCGTTAGCATGCTATCAATGTAGGTGTAGGGTAAAACTGCTATCCATTACCAGTGTCCGCCACAGGTGGCCAAGACTGTACTTGGAACACATCTAGAGCCTGTTTACTGCATTTCCTGTGTTGCACTTAATTTAAAATCGTTTTTTTCTCTAAAAACTGCATTTTACCTGATTTTGGCCTAGCACTCAAGTGTGGGGTCATTTATTGCACTGTTGTGATTATTTTGCTGCTTGTGTATCTCTGCTACCTTTAAACTACAACAAAAAGAAAAAAAAAATCTTGATTTTTTCCCACTTTCTGAAAGTTAAGAAAGTTCAGTTACAGATTTGCTGTTCTGAACTGTTTGGAAGTTTCTAGAAGGCCAGTACTTGCTTGGGCTAAAGGGAAGTCTCTGTGTTCACCAGTGGGAGTGGTTAACACTGAACAGCCTGCCTGTCCCTGGAGGAGTGGTTACTACCTAGAAGCTGTACTTTTATTGGCCATTTTGGGTCAATTCTAAACTCCTTGATCTCTCTCTCTTAAAACCCTACAACTCTCTTTTTGCGTGGTTTTGCGCACTGAGCAGCGTCGGGCAGTGCTGCCTAAACAGGTTTAAACTATTCCAGGCTCCCGAACTGTTCAAACTCTCAAAGTAATCACTCTATTCTCTTTCTAAAGCCCCACACTTGCTCAGCTCTTATAAGGAAACACTAACTAACTAAAGCACTACACCCTTCTTGACTTCTCAGAAGTATTAGACTCCCGATTGGTCCTTCCTGATCAAGTGAAAAATCAGTTCCCTTCCCTAATCTGATCAGTAAAAAAAACAGTTCCCTATACTAATCTGGTATGTCCAAGGGTCAGTTTCAAGGTTACTCTCCAGTCCAGCTCGTGAATCTGGGAATTTTGCGGCAATGTTACAATTGCCTTATGTACACAGACAACCCTCTCCTCCTTCCAACAAACTCTAATACATGTGAGAGATGCAGTTACACAGTCAAACTGGAGGCAGAGCACTCTCAACCCAAGACTGGCACAGTCAGTCAGGAGGAAAAGGTAGCCACCCACACCACAAATCCAGTCTCACACAGACCTATTGCATCTGCATACCCAACACATAAACACACAAAAACATATTCGGAGGCTCTAAATAAAAATCTGCCTAAACAGCAAAGACCTCCCAAGCAGATATCCAAGCAACAGCCACCCCTCAACAATACCCACAAATCACATATCTCACAAAATCAGTGTGCCTCACAGTCACAGCCCATAAGGCCAAACAACACACCAAATACACTTGTCATAGGGGACTCTATTGCCTGGCACACTGACGTCCCGCTCACCAGACTGAACAAGGAGAAGGTCACTGTAAGCTGCCTGTCGGGTGCCACGATCCGCCACATAACGCAAGCACTCAGGACACTCCAAAGCAAGTACAAGTATGACTCCGTCATTATCCATGCTGGTGTGAATGACCTGATACGTACCTCCCTGGACTACATGAAAAGAGACATAGAGGAGCTCTCTGACCATGTAGCCCAGGCTGGTATGTCCCTGACCTTGAATAGCATCTTGCCCTCACCAAGAATGATGCCACAGTACAAAGACAAAATGATCAGTTTCAGCAATTGGCTAAAGTATTGGTGTCATTCAAAGGAGATCCAGTGTCTGTCAGCCTGGGATGACATGCTCCACAAGCCACGTTGCTTCGCTAGGGACGGCTTGCAACTGTCACCCTTAGGCTTTCGTATACTGGCCAAGGCTCTTGCCACCCCCATAGTGCCTTTTTTAGGCAAGGCTCAAAGGACAAACCCACCTCCATAGACAACCCAAAGATAAAAAAACTAAAGGTAATGCTACTCAATGCCAGAAGTCTAAACCTCAAGATGCACACACTCGAGACTCTCCACAGTATGGAGAAAATCGATGTCTGTGCAGTAACAGAAACCTGGTTCAAGGCTCCTGAGAGCATCCCAGCACTACCAGGTTATAACTCATACCATGCGTTTCGGCCCCAAAACTCGGACCAAAGCACAAAAGGAGGGGGAGTATCTATATTCATCAAAGATACCTACACCTCCAGGTTAGTGGCACTGCACGAAGCATCGGAAACCATCCATGTGCAACTAACAGCGGGCAAAACTGCCTTTCAGTTTGTAGCCTGCTACAGAACACCCTCCCTATTACAGGAACCCCACTTGGCATTCCTGAGAACACTGGAGAATATGAAGGTCTCTCCAAACACTATGTTATTGGGTGACTTCAACTACCCAAACATTGACTGGGAAAACTACTCAAGCTCAGACACCCTCGCCCAACGGTTCCTTGAATTTATAAACTCTAATGCAATGGAACAACTGGTCACCACTCCCACAAGAGGGAACAACATATTGGACCTGGTCATCACCAACATGGGGACTCTATGTTCCACACCAGAGGTAAACCCCTCATTGGTAAGATCAGATCATAAACAAATTTCCCTGGACATCCATATCCCGTCCCCACCCCCAGCCAAGGAAATCACTGTAAAGAATTTCTCCAAAGCCAACTTTGCACTTCTCAAGACTGAGGTGGAATCCTTCAAAGCCCCTGGGCCAGAGGATAATACAGCCCAATCCGCAGAATCCTTTACAAATGCATTCTATGAGAACCTGCAGGAATGCATGGATTGTGCTATCCCAAATAAAACCAAGACTCACTCCTCCTAAAACAGGAGACCGGTCTGGTGGACCCCGGCCATAAATAAGCTATACAACAGAAGGAGGAAGCTACTACATGACAGAGCAAAATCCCAAAAATGGAAGGCATCTCTGATCAGTATTAGCAAGAAACTTCGATCCCTCATAAAATTATCAAAGGCCACTTTCGAAAGAAAAATTGCCCTAGACACTAAAGATAATCACAAGGCCTTCTTTAGTTATGTCAGAAACATGGGCAGAAACTCCCAAATATGCTCTGAATTGTTGCATAACGGTACAAAATATACCAAACCTACAGACATAGCCAACATCCTGCAGACAGATTCAGCGCAAACTTCTCCCCCCCTTCCCCCCCAAAGGAGCAAACGCCTATCCCAAATGAATGTAACCTCCCTGACATCACAGATGCACAGGTGAAAGCTGCCCTCTCCAAAGCAAAAAACACAGCATCTATGGGACCGGACGGTGTCCCAGGCTGTGTCTTACACGAGCTCCAAGAAGAACTGAACCCTCACATTAAGTCACTGTTCAAACTTAGCCTTACTACAGGATATGTACCCAAAGAATGGTGTACAGCTACAGTGGTCCCACTCCACAAAGGTGGTGCCACAACGGACCCCGGAAACTATCGCCCCATAAGCCCGACTAGTCTGGTCTGTAAAGCTATGGAGCGTATTATCATGGAACTCATAAACAAAGACATTGGGAGCCTCCAGACACTGGACCCTACCCAATTCGGCTTTATTAAGGGCAGATCTTGCCTCTTAAACCTAGTTGATTTCTTTGAAACAGTTACCAAAGCCATAGATGAGGGCAAGGTAGTCCACACAGCCTACCTGGACCTCGCAAAAGCCTTTGACACAATACCCCACTCGGGCATCATAAATAAGCTTACCAGCTTAAATATCAACCCCTATATCACAAGATGGGTTGCAAACTGGCTCAGAGATAGAACCCACATGGTCAGAATCGCAGGTGCCATGTCCGAATCCAAACCAGTTACAAGTGGTGTCCCACAGAGCTCAGTTCTGGGACCTCTCTTGTTCGGTATATACTTCTCTGAGGTTCAGGCTAACATGGGGGGATTATGGTTGACAAAGTTCGCAGATGACTGCAAACTGGGGGCCATAATCGAATCTCCAGCTGACACAAGCATCCTCCAAAAGGGTCTCAAAGAGATGGATGCTTGGTGCCAGAGCCACGGCCTCAAGCTAAATGCTAAAAAGTGCATAGTCATCCCCTTTGGGAAAAACAAGGTGCCCACAAATTACCACATAGGTGGTAATCCATTAAGTACGGAAGAAGTAATTAGAGATTTGAGGACCAACGTAGATAGTAATCTCTCCTTTGATAATCACGTTGCCAAAGTGGTTAGAAAGACCTTCTATATAGCCCACCTTATCACGAAAGGGTTCGCATCTAGATCAAGAGAGGTCATTGTGCCCCTCTACTCGTCACTCATCAGGCCCATAATTGAATACAATGCCCCTTTTGGGATGTACCTTACCCGACACCTACAGCAACTGGAGAGAACCCAAAAGTGCCTCACCAAGAGGATCATGGGCTACAAACAGATGTCTTATGCAGCTCGACTAAAGAAACTCCAGCTCTACTCAGTTGCTTACTGCCTACTCAGAGGCAATCTATGCCTGACGTACAAAGCCATGTCAAACCCAAAATTAATGGACATGCTCCACCTCAAAAAATCCAAGTCCCTTAGAGCTACATGTTCCAGGGACCTAAACCTCAGCACAAAAATGGATAGGACATGCTGGAGGGACGGATTCATTTCCCAGAGGCTCCCCTCATTCTGGAATAGAATCCCAATTCATGTTAGACATAGCCCCTCATTGACCCTCTTCAAGCAAAATTTGGACCCGTGGATGGGAAATCGCAAATTCACCCCTGGGATCTCTCATGTGTCCCTGCTAGACAGAGGCACAGTAAACTAATCTTAAAAGGGTACCTTCTGTGACCTACTTTACAGAGGCACAGTAGGCTAATCTAATAGGGAGGCGGAAGCCAAATACACTCTGGCTAGGCTTATAAATGCCCTAGGGTAGATAGCCTAGTATCTACCTATGAACCTATGAACATCTGATGATAATCTGTGTACACAACATGGGCCAGACAGCCCAGGTACAGTTCCACATGTCACTGTACATGCATGTAGGATGTGTGCACATCCCAGACACTGTCTGTGTCATGGACTAAGGAACACATACATGGCAAGGGATACACAGCATTCGGCACATGCAATAGTCCCCAGCTGACTGGATGGTGATTACAATACCCACCTGTGTGGGCAAATGCAGAAACTACAGCCCTGAGCCACAATGCAGACCATTGCCATGTGGCCTGATGCCAAGGTATACCCATCACCTAGCCTTGTATAGCCGTCTGGCACAGTCAACCACCACACACCCATGCAGACATGCACCCATGCATGTCAGTACTGGCACCATGTGTGTTTGTGTGTGTGTTGTATGATGCGTATGATCACATCCACAGTCACTACAACCTCCATTGGCATACTGAAGCATGCTGTCTGATGTCAGACACCTCCCCATACACTTTGCCCATCTAACCTCTGTATGGCTCATATGGTGCATGTGATACCTGCACAGTAATGTGTTGTGGCAGTCTCACTAGTGATGAGTTGTAATCCTGGCCCTGCCAAGTGCATCAATGTGTGTGCATCCCTGTGAGAGTGTGGCTGTGTTGACGCTGGCACCTGTTCATTTGAACAGGCATGTGTACTTCACCTACCATATAGCTACCATACCCCTGTTGCAGATATCACTCACCATCACATATATGTTCTGAAAGGTCCACAATAGGTAAACTATGTGGCGCATCCAATAACTGCATAGAAGTGTGATAGCACTACATAGTTGTCAGGGGTTTGATACCCTGTGCTGGTAGGTGTGTGACACAAACATGTTTAAGTTTTACTCTCCCACCACTCCCTGACTTGTCTTTGCCTCTGTCTGCCTCTCTCACTTCCTCACTGGTGGATGTGGAGACCTGCACCTGCTTTGCTTAGGCATCAGCCTGTGTATTTTAGGTAATGCCCTGAGGCTGATGGCCTCTGCATGAATTGCAGCCCTCCCCTACCTGATTGCATGTGAAACAACTGTGGTAACATTTCCATAGCCAATTGTATGGAAACACACTCAAATATATAGGAACATCATGTTTGTGTTGGTCCTTTTCATTCACTGTGAGCAGGAACTTGTTCTGTTGTTTGGCAAACAACATCTCAGATGGATTGGGGATTCACCTCTGACAACATACACTGTGGAAACAGGCCAACACACAGGAGGGGGATGTGCATGACCTGACTACAGACTGTAAGTGTTGCTACACTGCATTCGGAGTAATGTTGGTTTAACAGGGTGTGTGCAGATATGACTGTCCTACAAGTATTAATACCTGCCATGTCAGTTGTATGTTTATGAGGGCTCCCCATCTGTAGGGTCATCTGCAGACTGGGCAGTGTGTGGTGCCTTTGGTGTCATGTGTTATCCACAGAACATGTATCTGTGAACTTCAGAAGGTACTGTGAGAATTGCAGTCTGCAGATGGCAAAAGCCATGACAGTTACTGACTTCATATCCCTCATAGGACATATGTTGCAACAAACCCTGTTACAGCAGTAAATGTATGATGTTATCACAGCAACATGTCAATATTGGTCCTGTGTATGTGCTTCCAGCCACAACTCAGTCAACCTTTGTACATATGTCATGCATTAAGAGGTGCATATGTGCTGTACACCATAATTAATGTCATCATATCTGATAAGCCAGTGAGATATCGGACTGCTACACATGTTATGTACAGTAGGCGTTATATTTGATGGCATAACCTGGACATACTGTGGTTGTTTGTACAGTACTGAGGTCTGTGTACTTATCGTGAATGTTGACAGTGTGTGTATTGTTAATCTGTACCTTGGCCTGTGTACAGACTGTGGTAGCTGTCATCATCCTAGGTCCCGTCCTATCTGATGTTACATGCTGCTCCACTGTATGTTACTGTATTGGCTTACATGTTTGTAGGGCCATACACACACATGTCCTATACCACAGATGGGCATCAGACCACACTGCGTAGTGGTCCAGAATATGTAGGGTTAGTGTCTGAGTGGCACATATGAGGATGGTGTTGAACAGATAGTCCATATACTGTAATATTATGTTAGCTTACCATACCTGGCTGTGTTCACATTGGTTGTAGTTATGCACTTTCACACAGGTGAATCTTACCCTGTGCTGTGACATGCCTGTAGAGCCTGCTATATATGCAGGTACATGTGCATTCCCCCATAGGAGATGTAGGCCAGTGTTGAGCCAGTCTGCCTGTAGCCTGCATAGTGCTTTGTTACATGCCTAGCAGCTTAGTGTACTTATCCAGTGAGATATCATGTCCAGATACTTGCCAGATGTACTGCTACCGGGCCTCCCTTAACAATCATGTATGTCAGACAGAGCGGTGGGATGCTGTACAGATGTATGTCAATAACTAGTGGGTACTATGTGGCCATGGCACCTCTGTACCATTAGTTATTATGTGTCAGGAAAGACAGGGGTGTGTGAATGCATAACCTATGGAGGTGACTGTATATCAGTCATTATGTGTTATACCCATCTACAAGGCTGTTAACATCCATATTGTCAGGCTTGGTCCACATGTTCTGCACTAAGGGTTTCTGTGTATACCTCTGGACTGTACAGAGTGTGTCAGAATGTCCACATCTATTGGCCAATATCTCTGCTGTAGTCCACAGGAGCATTATGTGCTTGCAGCGGTACTGTACTATGTTGTCCTTAGAATATCTGTCAGTAGCCAATGGCGCACATGTGAAAAGCAGATGTGACCTCCCACACACACCATGTCAGTGCAGACAATCCCTATTACAGTAGCAATAGTCTGCTAATATACCTGCTATACATGCCTGACATCCCCTTGCACTATGAAGGTGGGACTATAGGGGCTGAGGTAGGACTACACCCCATGTTCAGGACATATGGTGAATATATATGTACATATGATTATTCAGATATCTATATAGATAATTACACATGTACATATCGACATATATAGATGGGTGTGTATATGTACATAGATATGCATATACACAACCGGATGCATACATATACAGAGCAGTATATGTCTACACATATACAGACAGAGATACATATACACATATACGTATACCACGCTGCCATGCCTGCCAGCAGTCCACTGCTGTTGTATCCCCCACACACATACAGTGGGGTTGGGGTCATATATGTATGGGCTTCACCTACACAATACATGTGTGCCCATATGCACTCCAGAGGCCAGTGTATGTAACAGTGGTATATGGCCCTGTATTATTAAGTCTGGGGGTGCACCATACATAACTTACGCTGTTACAAAATGTGGGTGTATCAGGGGTGAGCTGCCTTAAGGTATCTGGATGTACAGTACCATACATGTCACCTATCTTGACATTACTTACATAAAGTGTGTTACTACAGGCCTATTGCCTCCTGCCATACAGACTGTTCTGTTTGCCAGTGTGCCTGTGATGGTGTCAGTTATGCCTTGTTATGTAACAGTTACATCCCATTTGGTCAACTGAAGTCTTTACCACCTAGCGATTGTGTACAGAGTGTAGATAGAGGCTGCTGGACTACACACCTGCATCACTTACTGTTGATTGTGTGGTATCCTGTGGCCCAGTCTGTTTTTACTATTGTACAATTGTACGATTTGAAGGGCTTGGCCTGGACAGCAACAGTTGTGGACCTTTCCAGACTACTGTATTAGTATAACTGTTTCACAGTTGCATTACTCTGTTGATATGGATGTCACTGTATGAATGGCTATATAATATGGCATATAAATCTGTTATAGTACACAAATAAAGGTATTCCATTTCTGCAAACCTGTGTGTTGGGTTTATCCTATGGCCTCTCTGTGGGTATATTTTGCAGGCAATGAATGCCATTTGTATGGGTGGCTCATCCAGTTTCCAGTTGTTAGGGTGTTAACTGTAGGCATAGTGGCTGTACCATATTGCGTGCGCCTACTACATAAGTATCTTACTGTACATATCTCTGCATGTGTATGTGTAGTCACATGTGTATCTATGTGTGTATATATATATATATATATATATATATATATATATATATATATATATATAATATATATATAAATATCTCTCTCTATGTATATATATATATATATATATATATATATATATATATATATATATATATATATATATTTATGTATATCTGTATCTGCATATATGTGTCTGTGTATATGTATCCTGGGGATGTTGATAGCTTCTACATTTTACATTTCCTATGGGAGCCAGACTGTACTGCATGATATGTTATCAATACCAGCCTGACATCATACAGGTGGGATGTAGTACTGTTAACATCTTTTGCCCATGTCATGACAGGTCCTGGTTATGGGATCTGCAACACTTACTAGTGTATTGCAGGGCAGACGTGTTTGGCTGTGGGGGGTATGCCAATCCGTACAAGATGTATATTGTTTGGGTCCTCTCAACCCCATTAACAGTGCATGTGGACATATTTGTTTTTGTTAATTTACCATTGCTATCTACAGATGTATGGCCACATATACCTGTATAGATATATACATATATCTGCTTACATATATATAACTAAGTCCATATATACCTACATAGATATATATCTGCGTATATATATATATATATATATATATATATATATATATATATATATATATATGTAACATGCTGTGTATATGTAGACATATAGGTGTAGACATATATATGTGTCGATGTAAGCATTTGCATGTATATATGTTCGTATATATTTATATATATGTATAAATTTATATTTCGTTATTATCCGTTCAGCTAGTTTAGTTTTATTTGTCAAATCCCCTCCCCATGGGTTTTCATTCACTATTTGTAGCACCATAAATAAAGAAAAAGTGTCCCGAGTTGAATATCAAATGTTTAGCCAACCCATTCATCTGTTTGCCATATCTTATATCACTGAGATGCTGTATTATGTGATCTTTCAAAGTTCTATTGCTTTTGAGCATATAACCTCCTTTGCATTTTTGCCAAGAGGCTAAATAAACATTTTTTCAGGCAGCAGCTAGCATATCTTCTCAATGCATATATTTTCCCTGTTATTGGATATTACAAGGATAGGTACCTTCTTTTCTTAATAATACAGGATGTAGTTCTGTGTGGACATCTCTTTGACCATAGCAGAGTCTGTGTTTTAATGATTTAGCATTCTTTAATGCAAAACGTGGTTTGAACCCACTATTTTCCTCAGTTCTTCACTCGTTGCTAAAATGTTCCACTTATGCTTTATAACATCACATACTACTCCAATACTGCTGCTATACATTAGTGTTAGTTTAACTTCTGTATCTCTTTTATTCCAATTCTTATTAGTAGTAGAAGCTGTTACGTTAATTTGGTCTACTTGATATGAATGAGTTTGAAACTCAAGTGTTTTTAGATGTCTTTAAAGATCTGAAGAAGGGCAAGTCAGAAAAATGATCATCTTTTAATAAACCTGATTTTTATGCCTTGGACCATGGTTATCATTTCTGGTTTCTTTGTATATGGAATATTATTGCTTTTGGGAAAGATATTTAGTATGTGTTGGTATTTTTTGTGCTTTATTGCTGTTTGTAACATCAAATGGACACGTGGCAGAAGGGCAAGTAATAGAACTGGATTATAATCTTATGAGCTATGGGATTCTATCTCAAGAAGGAAATAGGAAGAGTTTCAGACGTGTGGATAATCCCCTCCTCAAAATGGACTTTTCTTTGGCTAATACTGAAGTGGATGATATACCTGAAGATTTTGATATGTTTACCACATCCATTAATGAATTAGAAGGCTGTTTCACTTAAAGAGACTTCAATGGCAGTGATACCACCTAGAGGCTTGCTTTCATTACAGGTAATGCCATGGGGAATGTGAGTACTATATATACCATCATATGGTGAGTCACATCCTATTCTATTAAAGAAATGACAAACAATGAAGTTAGAACTGAGCTATAATTATATAAAATTATTGTTTGAATATTTTCAACCAGTTGAGAATGATTTATGTAAAGAAATGAAAGGCTACAAAGACATATCAATAATAAATTTACTGGGAATTTCTATCAAGAAAGATTATATAATTTATATTGTACTCTGTTGAGTTATGAACATAAATTGCAAACAGTGAAAAAGAAAAATTTACAGAGAGATTTACAGGATTTTCCCAAAGGACATATTTTTGTTTGGCCTGAGCAGGAAGGAATGGATAGAGAAAGTAACCCAGAACCAGCTCCAATGGTTGCTGTGCATAACACAGAAGAGAATAAACAGAATGAGAACATTAAAACTATATTAGATCAAGGAGCAAGGTGTAAAGAGAAAATAATAACCCATATGTTTTTTTGCTGTGTTACCAGTAGCAATGAAGTATACATGGAACAGACTAGGTGAAAGGTCCCTCAGCAGGGGCAGAAAGAAGAAAAAATTGTCACCAGGGCAACTAAAAATAGATCATTGGAAACAAATGTGAATGATCTGGTAGTTAATCATTCTAATTTCCCACTGAACCAACATCATATGACAGTATGAATAGAGGCCTTTCATTCATTCCATCTGAGGCATCACATTTTGATGATGTAGTATTAAATATACAACTGTTTATGAGAAATGTAGCCCTTAAATTAACACTTCCTGAACAAAGTGCCTCACAATACAATATCTTGAGAAAACCAAGTACTTTTATTCCACCAACACATCTTAACCTGTAGATATTTTTGAATATATGTGAGAAACAATTAATACAAGAGTTACAACAGAAGAAACATCTTTTATAATTTATCTTTATCTAAAGAAGAAAGACAGGTTCTACATGAACTACAGCATAAATCAAACAGAGAGATACACTCTGCTGATAAGGGGGGGGGGGTGCAACAGTAGTTGTGGAGAGTTCTTATTATAACTTTAAGATAAAAGATATGTTGAATAAAGATGCTACATATAAATCCATTGCTATGGTGGACTTGGAGAAACTTATTAATACATTAAGCAAAGATTTAAAAGACATGTTTATCATGAATAAAGTAGCAGAACAACAATATGAGAATTTTAACATTGAGCATCCAGCAGGTGCAACCATCAACAGGCTACCTAAAATTTATAAGAATCTGCAGGATCCTCCATTTCACCCAATAGTAGTGAGAGGTGGATGGGTCATGGAGCCATTGTCAGTTTTTGTTGAAATGAAATTTAAACCGGTGATAGCCAATACACCTACTGTTTTATGAGATACATAACAGTTCCTTGAGAACTTGTCTTTGTCAATGACAGAAATTAGTGATTTAACAACTATTCAGATGGTAACAGTGGATATACAGACTCTGTTTACAGTTATACCTAATACATATTGGTTAGATTCTGTAAGACGTTATCTGAGAGAAAAGGGTCATTATGAAATAAGTACCATAAATGTCATATCCTCTTTATTGAACATGGTGTTGAATAACAATGTGGTTATCTATGATGATAGTTTTATCTACAACAACAAGGCAAAGCTATGGACACCTCATGTGCTAATAGCTACTCGAATATTGTAATGGTAAGCTGGGATGAGATGTATGTACTTGGAGATAACAACTATAGGTAATACATATGTTTTTATAGATGCTTTATTGATGATATTTGTATTTTATGGGAAGGCATGGCCAAGTTGTTAGATCACTTTGTCAACTATTTACATACTACAAGTGATTTCTTGAAATTTACTCAAACATGTTCATCAGAACAAATAGAATTCTCAAATGTTTGCCTTAAAATCAATAAGCAAGGCAAGATGGGAACAGAATTATTTAAGATGTGTTGGAGAAACAATTTACTGCATTGAAAAAGTCAGTATCCAATATATACATTCAGCAATATCATAACATGGTAGTTGCTGAGGACATTGAGACCAGGTACAGAAGAATATAGATATGAACAAGTGACTGAAGATCTAGTAAGTAATATGTATGGTAGAGTTTTTTTGGTAAAAGCAGTCCAAGAAAAAGTAAAGAGTATAAAAGCCTTATACAGAGCAAAGGTAAACCGTATTTCAATAGGAATCTGAATGAAGAAGAAAAAGCTACTAATGAGAGCCAGAAAAAGAGATACAGAAGTTAAACTAACTGTAATGTATAGCAGCAGTATTGGAGTAGTATGTCATGTTATAAAGCATAACTGGAGCATTTTAGCAACGAGTGAAAAACTGAGCAAAATAGTGGGTTCAAACCACGTTTTGCATTAAAGAATGCTAAATCATTAAAACACAGACTCTGCTATGGTCAGAGAGATGGCTACACAGAACTGCATCCTGTATTATTAAATAAGGAAACTATCCTTGTAATAGGTGCAATGTATGTAAATGTATAGATACTGGCAACAGATTTCAAAATCCAATAACAGGGAGAATATATACACGACACACACACACACACACACACACACACACACACACACACACACACACACACACACACACACACACACAAAAACACAAAACATATAAAATATACTCTCTTGCAATTACATTTAAAAGACTTTTTAAACTTTTTTACTAGGCTGGCTTTGAGATGCTAGCCACTGTTGACTTTAGCCACCCTATATGTCCCATTGTTCCATTTTCACAAGGGCCATCCCTTATTGTGGTATACACTGGACATATTCTTTGACCAGATAGGTTTCATCTTTCTAGACGGGAAGACATTATCTTTCAAGGATTGAAATACCCCATGATCAAAAGTAGCAGATGTTCAAGGGCCATTATGCTGCGTCTGACTATTGAGCTGGTAAATTATACTCTGCACCTTGCATACTTGATTTCTTAGGTGTGTATGTGGGTATGCAAATGGCCATCAAGAGCTGAGTTCCCTACCTCCATAGTGATACTAACCCTCAAAGCCCCTACACATATGTTGTCTTATACTGTTCTCTCTGTCTCCAGTCATCTCCACTTGAAGCAGTTATTGGGACATGCCCAAAGCATGTGCCATACCCACTCAGAGAAGTGAGAATGCTTTTTTCCCCATGTTTCCTCTTTCAATACCTGGGCCTGTAGTAGAACATAAGTCTTTTGGGTCATAATTAGCATTTCATCCCTCTATGTCAAAGAGATGACAAAATGTTAAAACAGAATTCTAATGGTTAAAAATCATTTGACTTTAGTGATCAGAAAACCAAAATCTATGACACTCAGCTGCATCTTATACAGAAAGAATATAAGTGTTTTGTCAGAGAGACTGTACCCCCTGCAACCAAACTGCATCCCCACAACATTGCTTATTGTAGTTAACTTTGAGGATAACATACTTAGAAGTACATTGAACATATGCTCAGTCATTAATTCCGAATAAGACCCCGTTTATTACTGTAACAAAACATGAGCTACTACCGTCATGGATCCTGGTGTTATTCCGTTATACAATTGTTAATGTTTATTTACATTTGTCTGTCTAGTAGAGTGTAACAGAAGTAACTACTGCTGTAGACACTGGAAGGTCAATTTGTCAGTTGACACTGATTATACGTAAGCTACATTTTTATTATCATATTTTAAAGTGTATTTATCTTAGACTGGAGATGTTTAGATTTTTAATTAACAAATACAGCTTACTGAAAACAGTCTGCTTCATTACCTGCCCTTTTTATCATTTTACATTTTCTCTTTATTTTACAATAACAGGAACACAAGAGATATTTAAAACACATTTTATCACGCTAGTATGTACTCTGTTCAGCTTGGATCGCTAAACCTTCCCTGAATTTTATTAGAATGCTCTGATTTCTTCCAAGACTGGAAAGTGAGCTACACATATTGATATCTTTGGCAAATAGTAAACTATTTTCTGCCAACTCCAATTCACAAGAGTGTCTACTTAATGCCCTGGTTTATATTGGCTAAAACATTTAACTACTGTCTAAAATGTCATAATCCCAATGCAGTTCTGAGACATTGCTTCTTACTTCACATTCTGACTTCTGATGGAAATACACGTATGAGTAAATATTTTGATGATAATTCAAGATATTAAGGCCTGAATTTATCAGAATTCATCACTTGGTATATATTCAATAAACTATTTTTATAAAATTAGGTTTTGTGCTGTTTTACTTTGTACTTTAAAAGGAAAAGTAATATATTATGAAAATACCAGTGTTATGCAAGAAATATGAAATGCATGATATTCATACCATTTATAATGGAAGTCTTACACATCAGAAATTAAGAATGACTTCAGACTTTAACCTTTGTTTATTCTTTCTGCTAGTGTTACAAATTTTAGACATATTTCCCTTTATGAGGATGTGTTTAGACCTGCTGGTACTTGCTGTAAAGTGGAATACATTTAACCAAGCACATTTTCCTGACAAATGGTTCTTTGTTAAGTGGGCATCCAACCCCAAATGCAATGTCCAGCATATTGTTGTTTAGAAAACACTGCTAACATTGTGTATAGACAATGACAGCTGTCAACACCAATGTTTTTCAGAGTGTTTTATTTTAGCAATTTTAAATTTGCAAGTGGCAAAAAAAAGCTGGGAAGTATTTAGTTGTGTCTACTGCAGTGACTGACCTTAATTTAACCCATCACTATATCCCAGATACTCTGGACTATGATTCATTGTCATCTGCTTACTTTTAGGTGAGACTAGGAGTCATTAATATATAAAAACAGTGCTGCGTGATGGTTCTTTCCCTTACACCTCCTGTCATTATACATATTAAGTTTTAATCTGACACAGGATGAAGTAACTGCTAGTTTGCAGACTACATTTGTTGACTGGCATTGTTAGTAGACTGAGTGCTAGTGATACACAATTGTTTAAGTTGCCGGTAAACTGCCAATGGGAAATCCAGTGAATGTCTCTTTGTGGCATATGAAGTTCATGATTTAGCTAAGGGATCCTCAGTTATGAAGTACTTCAGTACAACAATTGTTTTCAAGCATATAACTGCCATCAAATGGAAAGTCACATGACTGTTAGTACTGAATCCACAATAAGACAAACTAAGCGAAAGTAACCAATAGACCCAGAAGAGGCAACGTTTCCAACACAAAGTACAGTAATCCACGCGTTAGAGTTATTGAAACGCTACAAATACTCAAATACTGCAATTGGTAGAAAACTCCTTTGAGGCTGAAATCACGAATCAATTCCGTTTATTGTTGAAAAACTTTAAGTGCTGAAATACAATACACTTTTCGTCGCACAGTAATGCGCAACTTCCTCAGAAGACAATACGGACTGCAGTTTGCTCCTTTTATTGTGTTAAAAACCCTGTGTTAATTAGTTAATAAATAAATTAAACGTTCCTAAAAGAACTTTGTTTGTTTATGCCTGCCTAATACAGGCATAAGCACGTATTAATGTGTTGTGTACAAATATACATGACTTTATCATTCTTAGTTAATTAGACACTAAAAACGCATTAAAGTAAATTAAAATCTGTTAATAATTATAACAATTATATAGGATGTGAGAATGTTAGTAAACATTTTTTAAAAAACATTCCTTAACTAGTGTGAGTCTGTTATTGTATAGCATACACTAATAATGCCCACCATTTAAATCTCGCTTTCCAAGGCGACAAAAAAGTACTTTATAAAAACTCATCCTATTAAAACTCATCTTTTTAAACTAATCGTTTTGAAACAATTATTTAAAAACCAATCATATTTAATAAAACAATCATTCATTTTGTGCAACATTCTCCTAAGGGCTCACTCATAATCAATTAATGACAGTTAGATTAGACGGCATATTTTGTTCTTATAGTCTGAAATGCTACCAAAATAAAAAATCAGAATTTGAAATTTAAAACGTCAAAAGTCACTGATAACCTATGTGGAACCTGTGTGGGTCCTGTGGGGAGTTGTAAATAATCATGTAAAAATTCATATCTACATATAGAGGGATACTGAGACTGATAAAACTACCTACTGGAATGTCACAGTTAATTTCATCCATACATGTCATCTTTCCATATTTTTCAACCTCAAAATACATTTTATAGAGGACGTTTCATTTATTCCTGGACATTGATTTGCATTGGTTCTCAGCTGCCACACCACTTCTTTTCTTTCCAGTTTTAAAGGTTCATAATTACTTCTTGGGTCCTCACTTATTTGTTCTATGGCTTTAAATTTAAAACTGTGACCTTCGTTTTTCAAACAATGTCTAGCTAGTGCATTTTCTAACTTTTGTCTACTGATACAATAGTTATGAAAAAGTTAGTTAAGAAAAGAACTGGTGTGGCAGCTGAGAACCAATGCAAATCAATATCCAGGAATAAATGAAACGTCCTCTATAAAATGTATTTTGAGGTTGAAAAATATGGAGAGATGACATGTATGGATGAAATTAACTGTGACATTCCAGTAGGTAGTTTTATCAGTCTCAGTATCCCTCTATATGTAGATATGAATTTTTACATGATTATTTACAACTCCCCACAGGACCCACACAGGTTCCACATAGGTTATCAGTGACTTTTGACATTTTAAATTTCAAATTCTGATTTTTTATTTTGGTAACATCTTAGACTATAAGAACAAAATATGCCGTCTAATGTAACTGTCATTAATTTATTATGAGTGAGCCCTTAAGAGAATGTTGCACAAAACTAATGATTTTTATTAAATATGATTGGTCTTTAAATGATTGTTTCAAAATGACTAGTTTAAAAAGATGAGTTTTAAAGGGATGAGTTTTTATAATGTGATTTTTCTGTTGCCTTGAAAAGCGAGATTTAAATGGTGGACATTATTAGTGTTAGCTATATAATATAGACTCACACTAGTTAAGAAATGTTTTTAAAAAATGTTTATCAACATTCTTACATCTTATATAATTGTTATAATTGTTCAACGGATTTTAATATACTTAAATGCATTTTTAGTGTCTAATTAATTAAGAATAAACAAATTAATTTATATTTGTATACAACACACAAATATGTGCTTATGCCTGTATTAGGCAGACATAAACAAACAAAGTTTTTTTAGGAACGTTTAATTTATCTATTAATTAATTAACACAGGGTTTTTAACACAATAAAAGGAGCAAACTGCAGTCCGTATTGTCTTCTAAGGAAGTTGTGCATTACTGTGCGACGAAAAGTGTATTGCATTTCAGCATTTAAAGTTTTTCAACAATAAACGGAATTGATTTGTGATTTCAGCCTCAAAGGAGTTTTCTACCAATTGCAGCATTTCAATATTTGCAGCGTTTCATTAACTCTAACGTGTGAATTACTGCATTTTGTTTTGGAAACGTTGCCTCTTCTGGGTCTACTGGTTACATGACTGTTAGTACAGCACAGTACCTATACTCCCCAGATCTATGGCTAAAGGATGCCATCTGAAAATCAAGCTAATTTCTACCATATATGGCAACAAGAACGTTTTTGCTTATACCATGAAGAATTCTTGCTGATAAAAGCCAATGCAACTGTAATTTATATCGCCTTGCTCTACATGTTTGTTCAGTCTTTCTGTACTCTGTGTTATTGCTCTGCAGGTTGTAAAACCCTTCAGTCTCTCTCTCTCTCTCTCTCTTTTCTCTGCTATGGCAGCATAGATATATCCAGCAGTAATATTTAGTCTGTCTATGGCATCCAAAAATTAAATAATTAATTTGTTTGCTTAATGATTGATTGACTGATTAATTGATCAGTTGATTGATTGATTGATTGATTGATTCATTCATTCATTCATTGATATCAGAATCATTGATGAATCAGTCATAAATCACCGTTTTCAGCCATAACCCTTAATAGTTGCAAATGTATAGTATAAACCCAGTCAGGTATAGAAAAAAACAATAAAATATATTACAGAAATATGTACAAGTAACAGAGCTATAAAGCAATACAGAAGTGTGTCACTAATTCTTATTTACCTATTTGACAACACGATCTTCACACTTGTAACCAACCTGTACCAGTCATGGTGAAACAAGCAATCCCACACCAAGGCATGGATTATTGTTAAAAAAATCCAGTGAATGCCTCCTTATTTTACACAAAATTCAGCATTTAGTTAAGGGAACCTATACTAATTCTGCATTTTTGCCCTTGTTTATGTGCAGGGTGTAATGTACTATAAATCTAAGACCAAAGAGGAACATGGACAGCTAAGCTGTAATCACATATTACACCGAAGAAAATTTTCTGCAGAGATGGCCCTCTGAAATGAAAAATAAAAGAAAACATTTTCTGTAAATGACATCTATTGCATTAAAAAACAGTCTTGAAAATAATAAGGCATATCCACATCTTTCATTTGATAAAATCATTTAACTGCAGACACTTCAGATTCAACATTCAGCTACCTACTGCAATTGCTGTTCAATGCTTGATTTTAGCATCCTTTCTAGAAACTTTGCTTTTCTGAAAGCTATGAGCCAGTAGCAGCTCAAAGTCTTGATTACAACAGACCAGGCAGTGGCAAAGATGTCTAATGCTAACCCTGCTTAGTAATGCAGTAAACTCTGCTTCATTTACAGCAGAAGCTCTGTCAAAAGCCAGCAAGCAAAAACAGGAACACCTATGAGTGTTTGCAAACCATTTATGAGTGCTTTCACTAATAATAGTTTCACTGACATGCATAAATAATTAAGCTACAGTTCTGTAGGTAGAATATCAGACTTAACCCTCCTTTATAATGAAACAAATAAATCAAGTTTGTCTATCATTTCAAAGCATGGAACTTATGTACAACTGATCCAGACATTTTAACTGTACCATTTCAACTTTAAAACCTGCATTAACTTTTACATTCTTGTAGTTATAAAAATTCTAAACCACGTTAACTATACCTCAGAACATTCCAATACCAAGTGGAATGGTATCTAATTATCTAATTATATTTAATTGATGTTAATTAATTAATTAATTAATTAATTAATTAATTAATGTGTATATATAAATGTTTCTTTATGTGTAGTTGTTTTTTTACTCTGTAAAGGCTATATGCCGAGACACTAAGAGGATTCTGTGTTTTATTAAATAATAGGTTTTGGAGAAAGTCTGTGTCTTTTTGAAACTTGGAGTTTATTGGGATAACTGGCAGTGTATGGTTGTTTTTTAGGGTCTATATTATGATATCGCATGCTCAGAAGAGTGAACGACACATAATCGACCCCATGTAAGCCACATGTAAGCAAAAGCTTACAAAGTCAAAACCTCAGAACAGCGATTTTTTTTCCAAGGGAAAACAATTGCTGTTCTGAGAAAAAAAAAACTATAAAACATTACATACACCCGCCAACATGTGGGGCTGTGCCCCCGCACCCCCCCTGCTTAAATATGCCAACTCTGAGATCGCACTCCAGTGCCAAAAAGGCAAAGCAGCGAAAGCGGCCAAACAACTTCTTTCCCAGGGAAAGAATTCTCTGAAACGCTATTTCGCTATTTTGCCTTTTCTCGCTTTTCAGTTCGACAAAGACGCATTCGACAACCTGCATCTGCGACAGCATAATATTGGGCCATTTTTTATACTTCAGAACATGTTCAAAACAGAATTAGCATGGTAGTTCTGTGAACATATTTACAAATTATCATAAAGTTATATAAATAATTTTTTTTATGACAGACATTATATAATGTGTGACAGGTGGGCACTTGCCTTTCTACAAACAGTAGCAGCTGCAGTCTTTCTGATAAGTTGTTTATTTTCTAGTATACATCAAAACCTTCCATCTATGGAATTGTTATTAACAGTTCTATCAGAATCTGACACTTAAAGTGTGACTCAAAGTAATGGTCGCTTTCAAAATTTTGAAAAAGTGGGGTGTGTGGCCAAGATGACTAACTAGGACCAGCAGCTAATGAAAGATCAGTGACTGAAAACAATTCTCTGACAGAAAATATAACTAAAAAATTAAAATTTGGAGATATGCATTAGTTAATTTTATTCATTACTAGTCAAAGAAAGGATTTTTATCTTCAAGTTTTTCAAAAACTGTAATTTTTCTAACAGAATTTCACCTGCTTAGTTAAGAGAGAAGATACTTTGACACGAGCAACTCAAAAATGGTACTCGGGATTCTTGTGTTAAAAAGACATACAATCACTAATATCTGGTATGCAGGATGTATTACTTAAAATAGACAAACTGGATACCAAACTAGAACATTTCAAAGAAGAGACCAGGAAGAAGATGAAACACTTAGAAATGGTTATGAAACAGCAGAATACACAAATCAGCAATATGGAAGAAATTTTAAATGATCATGAAGGAAGAATAACTGAAGGCGAGTCTCAAACTAAATTTCATTTAAAACAAACTGTCTCATATAAAAAACTTGATGATTTAGAAAATAGTCTGAGGCAAAATAACATTATAATTTATGGTATACCTGAAAAGTATGGGGGAGACAATATACTAAACTTCTTAACTATCTGGCTACATAAAACATTAAATCCACCTGAAACTTTAACTTTTGGAATTGAAAGGCGACATAGATCCCTGACAGCAACTTCGAGGAAGGAAAACTCACTACCACATTCAATTATAGTTAATTTTATATCTAGCTTAGAAAAAGATGAAATATTAAAAACATCATGGTCCAACACACCTATTAAAACAGGTGAACATGTAGTCAGATTTGACAATGATTATTCCAGAAAAGTAATAAGTAAAAGAAAATCCTGTTTACCACTGATTAAGGAACTTAAACAGAACAATATTAAAGCCAATTTGGTGTATCCTGCAAAGATCAAATTATTTATTTTTGAAGAAACCAAAATATTTAACATGCTGGAAGACCACCAAAGACAAATACATGCGAGAAATGCAATTATACAGCCAAACTGGAGGCTAAGCTCTCTCAACCCAAGACTGGATCAGATAGTTAAGAGGAGAAAGGAAATACTTGCATCACACCACCAGTCTCACATAGACCCATTAAACCAGCAGCGGCAAAACACACACATAAATTCACAAAAACATACTCGGAGGCTCTAAATAAAAATCTGCAAAAACAACAGAGACCTCCAAAGCAGACATCCAAGTAACTTCCATCCCCCAACACAAACCATGAAACACATACTTCACAAAACCAGTGTGCCACACAATCACAGCCCTTAAGGCAAAATAACATACCTAATGCACTAGTAATAGGTGAGTCTATAGTTAGGCACACTGACATCCCACTCACTAGGCTAAACAAGGAGAAGGTTACTGTTGGCTGCCTGAAGGGTGCTAGGATCTGCCACATAACACAAACACTCAGATCACTCCAGAACAACTACAAATACGACTCTAAACCACTTTGAACTTCAAAACGAATGAAAGAATAACACGGCCGGACTTGCAAAACACCGGTTTTTAATACTTGTTTTAAATGCTTGGCAATAAAAAAAAAAAAAAAAAAACAAGACGATAGAGGAGGGCCATTAGGTTTATTATTAGAGAAAATGGAGTTGATATGGCAATTTAGATTAAATGCTTTTGTAAACCCAGGTTTGAATGATAAATGCTCAATAATGTGCTTGTTGAGGTTGAGAAGTTTGAAAAGATAGATTTTGAAATTTTTTAAATTTTAGAAATTTAAGATACACATGTATATGCATGTTTTTTCGAATAGTAGGTTCATGAAAGTAAATGGTTTTATTACACAAAATATATATGTGTACATTTTGCACATTTTTTTATATATGTATGTTTGTATATATATATATATATATATATATATATATATATATATATATATATATATTCTCTCACATATATACATTTGTTTCATATATATATATTATAGGTATGCAGATAAGTGGGTGCTTGTGTGTGTGTGCATATATGTGTATTTATATGCACATATAAGTGTGCATGAGTATACACATAAGAATATATATGTATAAAAATATTAAAATAAAAAATGTATATATATGTATATGTGTTTTTCAGCACATGTGAGTATGAATTTCATGAATTTTATAAATGTTTGTATAGAATTCTCTTAGTATATGAAATGTTGAATGTACATGTAATTTTTATATATAAATATGTAGGTTTTTGTATATATGGATTGTTATATATTATATATTATATTGATTATATATCAATTTTTTATATATTCATATATTATATATGTTTTATATATTTTATATATCTTATGTTCTGCAAATCAAAACATTAGAAGTAGATAAGAAGGTGTATCCATTCTATAATATATATTAGACCATAGGGATTTGTAAAGTTGTTCCGTTAAAATGATCTGCTTCAGTTTCTTATTGTTAGGCTGAATATGCCTTTAAAAGTAAAGTAATTTCAGGAATTCGGTGCGCTTTTTGGAAAGGATGTATAAAAACCAGTCTTAGAATTTTAAACCTGTTTAGTTTCTGAAGAAGTCCCGTATTTAAATGGGACGTAAAACGTATTTTTATTGTGAAGCATTTAAAACAAGTATTAAAAACCGGTGTTTTGCAAGTCCGGCCGTGTTATTCTACAAATATGACTCTATCATTGTCCATGTTGGTGTGAATGATGTGAGCCGTACCTCCCCGGACTACATTCTGATCACGTAGCCCAGGCCGGTATGACCCTGACTCTGAGTAGCATACTGCCTTTACCAAGAATGATACCACAGTATAAAGAAAAAAATTATCAATTTCAACAATTGGTTATGTTTCTGGTATCATTCAAAGAGGATCCAGTGTCTGTCCACCTGGGATGACATGCTTGACAAGCCACGCTGCTTTGCTAGAGATGGCTTGCACCTGTCACTCTTAGGCTTTCGAATACTGGCCAAGGCTCTTGCCACCCCCATAGTGCCTCTTTTAGGCAAGGTTCAAAAGACAAACCTACCGCCATAAATAGCACAAGTAACAAAAAACTGAGGGTAATTCTACTCAACGCCAGAAGTCTAAACCTCAAAATGCATGCACTCGAGGCAATCCTCAGTATAGAGAAAATTGATATATGTGCAGTAACAGAAACCTGGTTTAAGGCTCCAGAGAGCACCCCAGCACTACCAGGCTATAACTCATACCATGCATTTCAGCCACAGAACCCGGACCGAAATAAAAAAGGTGGGGGTGTATCCATATTCATCAAGGATACCCACACCTCCAGGTTAGTGGCACAGCACGATGCTTCAGAGATCATCCACGTGCAACTAACAATGGGCAAAACAGCAGTTCAAATTGTAGCTTGCTACAGATCACCCACCATGTTCCAGGGCCCCCATTCCGCATTTCTGGAAACATTTGGAAACATAAAGGTCCTACCAAACACCCTAATATTGGGTGATTTCAATTACCCACACATTAACTGGAAGAACTACATGAGTACTAACTCCCTTGCCCAAACTTTCTTAGAATTTAAAAACTCAAGTGCCCTGGATCAACTGATCAACACTCCCACTAGAAGTGACAACATATTGGACCTGGTCATCACCAACATGGGCGACTGGTGTTCCATACCGGAGGTCAATCCCTTGTTAGATCTGACCATAAACAAATCACTCTGGAGAGCCACATTCCACCCCCACCCCCAGTCAAGGAAACCACTGTGAAAAACTTTTCAAAAGCAAATTTCATATTACTTAAGACCAAGGTGAAAAGTTTCAAAGCCCCCATGCTAAAGGATAATGCTGTCCAAGCTGCAAAATCCTTTACTGATGCACTCTATGGGCACCTACAAGAATGCATTGATCATGCTATCCCAAGCAAAACCAAGACTCACTCCTCCAAGAAAAGGAAACCAGTCTGGTGGACCCCTGCCATAAACAAGCTATACAACAGAAGGAGGAAACTAGTACAGAAAAGAGCAAAATCCCAAGATGGGAAGACATCCCTAATCAGTATCAGTAAGAAACTATGATCCCTCATAAAATCATTCAAGGCTAGCTTTGAAAGAAAAATTGCCAAGGACTCCAATGATAACCACAAGACATTCTTTAGCTATGTCAAGAATCTAAGTGTCAATGCTCAGATCTGCTCAGAGTTAGTGCAGAATGGCAAAAAATACACTGAACAGACCAATATTGCCAACATCCTGGCAGACAGGTTCAGTGCAAACTTCACCCCCCCTCTCACCCTCAAAAGGGCCCATAACCATACCAGAAGAATGTAGAGCCCCTGCAATCACAGACACTCAGGTTAAAACAGCCCTCTCCAAGGCCAAAAACACAGCATCAATGGGACTGCACAGTGTCCCAGCTTGCATCCTACATGAGCTCAAAGATGAACTAACCCCTCACCTAAACACACTGTTCAAACTCATCTTCTCCACAGGCTATGTACTCATAGAGTGGCGCACAGCAACAGTTATTCTGCTCCACAAAGGTGGAGCCAAAACAGACCCAGGGAACTATCGCCCTAAAAGCCTGACTAGCTTGGTCTGCAAGGCCATGAAGTGCATCATCATGGAATTCATTAACAGAGACATTGGGAACCTCCAAACACTGGAACTTACCCAGTTCAGCTTTGTTAAGGGCAGATCATGCCTCCTAAACCTGGTGGACTTCTTTGAGACAGCTACCAAGGTTATAGATGAAGGAAAGGTGGTACACACAGCCTACATAGACCTTGCAAAGGCCTTTGACACCATTCCTCATTCTGGTATTATAGACAAGCTCACCAGTCTGAACATAAACCCCTATGTCACAAGATGAGTTGCCAACTGTCTCACTGACAGAACCCACATGGTGAGAGTTGCGGGAGCTAGGTTAGATTCTAAACCGGTTACAAGTGGCGTTCCCCAGGGCTCAGTCTTTGGCCCCATCCTGTTTGGCATATACTTCTCAGAGGTACAGGCAAGCACACTAGGACTATGGCTGACCAAGTTCACAGATGACTGTAAACTAGGGGCTATAATTGACTCTCCAGCTGACATAGACATCCTCTCAAAGGGTCTCGCTGAGATGAATACCTGGTGTCAAAATCATGGCCTCAAGCTAAATGCCAAAAAGTGCATAGTCATCCTCTTTGGAAAAAACAAAGTACCCACAAACTACCACATAGGTGGTAGTTCCCTAAATATGGAAGACGTAATAAAGGATCTGGGGACCCAAGTAGATAGTAATCTCTACTTTGATAATCACATTGCCAAAGTGGTTAGAAAATCCTTCTAATCCTTCTATGTGGCCCACCTAATCACAAAAGAGTCCGCATCCAGATCAAAAGAAGTAATTGTGCCCCTCTACTCATCACTCATCAGACCCATCATAGAGTACAATGCCTCATTTGGGATGTACCTTACAAGACACCTGCAGCAGCTGGAAAGACCACAGAAGTACCTCACCAAGAGTATCACTGGCCTCATACAGATGCCCTATGCAGCTCGACTGAAGAAACTCCAGCTGTACTCGGTTGCATACCACCTACTCAGAGGTGATCTCTGCCTGACATACAAGGCCATGTCCAACCCAGAATTGATGGACATGCTCCACCTAAAGAAAATCATATCCCCTCAAGCCACACACTCTAGGGATTTAAACCTCACCACAACAATAAATAGGACATGCTGGAGGGATAGATTCCTGTCCCAGAGATGTCTCATGCTTTGTAACAAGATTTAAATCTACATTTCTACATTAGGCAGAGTGCCTCACCAACACTCTTCAAGAGAAACCTTGACGAATGGATGGGAAACAGAAAGTTTACCCTGGGGATCACTTCAGTGGCTCTGCTGGACAGAGGCACAGTGAACTAATCTAAGGGGGCGACGAAAGCCAACACATTCTGGCTAGGCTTATAAATGCCTTCGGGCAGATAGCTTAGTACCTACCTATGAATCTAAGAGGCATCCACTTTTGTTAACAGCATTAAAAGCCATAATAATACTGAAGAATTGGAGTAGAACAGTATATCCCTAAAGAGACAGAGTGAGCTAAACTGCTGGAAAACTGCTTCTAAAATTAAACAGCCTAAAAAGAAGTGACTTTCATTCTCTGATTGCAGGACTTTTGTTTTCTGAGACAATAGATTTGGCCTTTAAGTAAAAGATTGTTCAGGACTTTAAGTTTCAAAACATGATAAAACAGATTGCAGAAGGAATCACCACAAGGAAATACACCTCCGTTGTAATCCAAAGTAACGTCTTTTATTGCAATACAAAAGATAAAAATGAGCGTTTTCGCGTAGAGTAAACTACGCTTCTTCAGATATAATTTTTCTAAGAACCATTCACTGTTTTATACAAACTTTTGGCGGTCAAGCCAAACCATTAAATAATTAATCAATCAATCAATCAATTATCATATATAACTGGTTGTTTAAAGTGCTCTATGCCATTTAAAGTGCTCTTATGCCATTTAGAATGCTATTCAAAATGCTATGCATATTTAAAGCAAATAAAACATACATATACCAGTATAACATCATATCGTAGATGTAATTGTGAAAGTTTTTTAGTGTTGTGACACATTGTCTTACTGGTTTTAATAAAATTTTAGCAGATATTACACTGGTTTTATAAAACCATAAAGCCTTAAAAAACATATTTAAAACATATTTCTTATACACATTAATTGTAAAGCTCATGTACACTCATAGTTTAGTACCATTCTAAAAGTCAAAGCATACTATAATAATATGCTTATAAAATATTTAAAAGATTGTGAAACCTGTTAGATCTTTTATTGTGATATATCTAAAAATGCTGTTATGTACATAAGGAAATGTATTATACGAGTATTATTATAAAAACTCTTCAAAATTTATTAATTTAATTATTAAAATTTATTTAAAAATCCAAATATAACATAAAATTATAAATTAATATATTTGTAGTTCTTATAACATCCAAGAATGTTTATAAATACAAATCAAATATAAAAGTCAAATTCTATAATATTTATAACTTTCTATTATTTAATACAGGTTTCACCGATATAAATTGATTAATACCTGGTGTAATGTGTGCTCTTAAATTCAGTATCCATTTGAGTTCCACATTAGCCAAATGGTTAATTTTGTCACCTCCTCTTGGATTTGGAATAATTAATTGCAAAACCTTAAAGCTAAATTTATGTGTTTTATTATCTTGTACATGCTTAGCTAAGGCATTTTGTTCATTCCCTTTCCTTATATCGTATAGGTGATTGTATACCCTATCTCTTAGCCTTCTTTTGGTTAGGCCTACATAAAATGCCTGACAGTCATCACATGTTGCTAAATATATAAGGTTAGTACTATCACAGTTGGAATAACTGTTTGTTGTGAATGTATATAAACCATCAGGATGTTTAAAGGTTTGATTCTTAGAAATATATGGACACATGTGGCAATGGCCACAGGGGTAAGTTCCAACTTGGGTATATTTAACATTGTCATATATATTACCTTTTTCTATACATAATATTTGCTTTAAATTTTCACAATTCTTATAACTAAATCTGGGATAATCACCAACTAGCGTTTTAGTAAATGGGTCCATAGTGAGGACGTTCCAATTCCTATTAATTATCTTTTTTAATATATTGACATCACTAGTATACTTCATTTTTTCGCTTTAACTTTTCTGTATAAAAAGCTTGTTTATAATGAAATTTCTCATTTCCTTCTTCTAATAATATATTACCCATTATTTGTTGTTTACAACTTTTAATCACTTTATTGTTATAACCCCTTTCTTTAAAAAATATTTCTAGCTTTTCTATTTCTGATAAAAGTGTGTCTGTTTCTTGACAAACTCTAGTTATTCTAATAAACTGGCTTTTTACTATTCTGGGAAATGTATGTCTTGGATGCATACTTTCATATCTCAATAAAGTATTTCTCCAGGTGGGTTTTCTGTAAAGGGAAGTACTAATATTGCCTTTTTCATTAAATTTCAAAGATAAATCTAAAAAGTGAATCTGATCTTGTGAAACTTCCACTGTAAATTTCAAGAAGGATGTGGTAGTTTCCAGGTGGCTAAAAAATTTTTTTAAATCAATGTTATTACCCTCCCATATAATAAGGACATCATCCACAAATCTCCGATAGAGTTTAACATTCTTAAATTGAGTATGTTTAAACAAAAAATTTAGTTCCCATTGATAAACTACAAGATTTGCATAAGTATTTGCACAGGGGGTGCCCATGGCAACCCCCCATTTTTGCAAATAATTCTTATTCTTAAACATAAAGATGTTATTATTTAGTATCAATTCCAACAGATGGTTTATCAAAATTTGCCTACTATTACTATAATTAGAATGCTGTACTAAAATCTCTCTTATGGCTTGTAGTCCTAATTCATTGGGAAGACATGTGAATAAGTTTTTTACATCCATAGTTACTAATAAATACTCTGACACATCTTTATCTAATCTGAAATCTTTAAGATATTCTAAAAGTTGATATGAATCTTTAAGAATGCTAGGAATATTATTTACTATTGGCCTTAATAGATGTTCAACAAATGAGGAGATAGTGGAGGTAGCCCATCTCTCACCTGATACAATGGGTCTCATAGGTACTGGTAGCATATTTTTATGTATCTTAGGTAAGCCCTTAATTATAGGGATGGTAGGGAACTCAATTAAAAAATATTCATATATTTCACAACTTATTTGATCACACATTAACAGGTCATATAAATCTTCTTGTATATCTTTAATTATATTCTTAACTTGATCATTAGTAATTATCTGATATGTATTCCTATCTGAGAGAAGGTAGGTCATATTAGCTTCATAGTCTGTTGTATTTAAAATTACAACACCCCCTCCTTTATCTGCTGGCTTAAGTGTAATATCTACATCTCGTTTTAAATTGTTTAATGACTGTTGTTCATTTACTGTTACATTAAAATATGTACATCTTTTCTGTTTTGTTTTAAACAATTCATAAATATCTCTCTCACATAATTTCATAAAGCATTCAACATTGTGCGGAATGGGAGGCATAAAACTACTTTTGCATTTAAAAATTTTTTTTTTTTTTTTTTAATTTTTTGCATTTAAAAAATTTTGCCATGGTTTCAGTCTGCATAGCACTTTTATCTTTAAAAAACATTTTTAGTGCTACGTTACGACCAAATAACCTAAGATCTATTAAAACATCACTTAAAGTACTAATTTGTGATGGAATGAAATTTAAACCTTTATTTAAAAGTGAAACATCAGATTCAGTAAGTGCAATATCTGACAAATTGTATATTAAATTATTTAGTTCCTTTGTTTTCTTGTGACTCCATATTTTTCTCCCGACATTTTTCTCTTGTGTGGCCCCCTGCTGTGGGAGCGTCCTCTCCAACTCATTTGTTGTTTTACTGGAAACGGTAAAAAACGTGTATTAACCATAGCTGAATCCTTTGGTTTAGCTCCTAACTTGTTAACCGTAGAAAAGGTCTTGACAGCTTGTTGATTCGGAGGGGGAGTGTCACTGAGAGAACAGGCTGCATTACTGCTGTTAGTCAGTGTTAATGCAAGCAGTGTTTCTTGACATAAAGCATTATTAGAGTTAAAAACAAGTGGTGTTGTTATCAATTCATCAGCTTCGTTAACATTTATAGCGTTGTCAGTGCCTTGTGGTTCAGTAGATGTCAAATTAGTCACTGTATTGGAATTAATCTGTTCTGTTCTCGGCCAAACGAACACCTGGCCGAGCGCAAAATCATTAGAGTCTCTAATGAGTTTTCTCTGTTTAGTTTGTTTAAGTCTTTCACTAAACAAGTTCACTTGAGACCATACATTTTCTAGTCTCTTAACGTAATATTCGGAATTAAAATATTCATGTAGACTCTTTTGAGCAACATCTATTTTATTTCGTAGCTCTATTTCTAGAGGGGAGAAATATTCTAGTAAGAGCTTCATGTAATGAAAGCCTAAATCAATATTCAAGTCTTGCCACTTTCTGAGTAAGATAGGATGGCTGTCGCCATACGTGGGCATGCAAAAGATCTGCATTCCTCTGGGTACAATGCGAAAGTGAAGACAGGCTTCTAAATGCAATCTTTGCCAAGCATATCTTTGTAGCTTAAATAAATCATCTTGAAACTCTTTACATTGTCTATTAAATTTTGTTAATTTCTCACCGTTTTTAGAGACCTGCGTGGAAGCTGGGTTATTATTAAGTTCCAGAGCCAATAAAGGGTTGTCCTTTACGTGCAAAAGATGTCCCCAAGTCGGCGTTGCTGCAGCCCTCGTCTCCGGATGGAAATCCAGTTCTATATTCACTTGCTAACATATATAAGTATTTCAAAACTTATATAAGTATTTCAAAACATATATAAGTATTTATATATAACTCAATTTAACTCTTACTTCAATGATAGCACAGCTTCCTTCACTAACAAATTCCCTCCATTACACCTCTACCCTTTCTCAGCCTCCTATCTGTCACTTCACATTTCCCTTCAACCAGTTCTTACTTCCTTTATCAAATCCCTCCTGTGCAAGCTCAAGCCATGTTCTTCCTTTGCAGACAATCATCCTAATCCATTCCTAAAAATGACTGCTGACTCAATTGCTTACTCAGTCTCAATAATCATTAATAGATCCATCAAGGAGGCCTATGTCCCCTTCTTGTTGAAAAAAATACTTCATCCTTCCTCTCCACAAAGGTGGCACGTTCACAGAAATTTCTAATTATAGGACAATTGCTATTCTTTCACCACTTTCAAAAATTCTAGAGAAATGTATCCATAAATAACGTCTTCAATACCTACATGACAATAATCTTCTCTCTCTCACCCAACATGGAGTCAGACCAGCACACAGCACTATCACTGCTCTAATCCTTTACTGACACTGTCAACAAAGCTTGTAACTTAGGAAACTTTATCTCTTGTCTGTTCTTAGATCTACCCAAAGCCTTTGATACTGTCTTCCACCCCCAACTCTTGTCTCAACTATTTATTCTGGGCTTAACCAAGACATCATTACAATGGTTCAGTAGCTATCTCTCTAACATATATTAATCTGCCAAATGGAACTCTAACTTCTCTCTTTACTTACCTGTTAGCACTGGGGTATCACAAGGCTCAATACAAGGTCTACCTCTTTTCAATATTTTTATTAACCATCTTAATACTGCCACCAAACAAGCCAACCTAATTCAATTTGCCGAAGACTCTACAAATCTGCTCTGCCAGGACTCTATCTCATCTACAGTGTTTAACTAAAGAAACATTCAATTCCATTAAGTCTTTGCTCAACAGCAATTATTTACTACTTAACCCCCCAAAAATATACTTCTACTATTTTTACCAAAACTATTTTCTTCAGATATTTCTGACTTTGCTTTTACTTCTCTGAACAATACTTCAGTCAATGTGGTTTCACATACAAAACTATTAGGTTTGACTACTGACAACAATCTTAAGTTTGACCTATGTATTAGCAACAACATAAAAAATAATCAAAAATTAGGAATGATGCATAGGGCTTAGAAATCCATCTGTAACTTCATAAGAGTAACCCTTTCCACAACTTATATCTTACCCTCTCTTCTATACACTTCTTCCATTCTAACCAATCTTAACTCTTCCCTCAAAGCAAAACTTAGCCAATGTTATAATAAAATAGCTAAATTTGCCACAGCGCAGGCCCACTACTCCCACCATTGCTCTGCTCTCACATCCCTAAATTGGCTCAGACTACCCCACCTTCTCACCTTTAATCAACTAACACTAACTTACAAAATACTATACAACTACTCATTTTCGCAAACTACATCATCACTACTTCAACACTATGTTTCATCTTATGACCTATGCTCTTCTCACAAGTATCTACTATCTATTTCCATTATTCAAAAGACATGCAGCCCACAGCTGAAAATAGGCTCTCTCCTATTCGGACTTTCCTGGTCAACAAGTGTTAAATAAATAAAATAAATAGAAATCTACAAACATCAAAGATCTAATGGGTTAGTCTGTACTCTCACTGTGTTGCCAAATCATGGAATAGCATTTCAAAAGCAATCAGACTTATACTCCACTTCTATTCCTTCAAGTCTAGGCTGAAAGATCATCTAACCAATAACTGGATCTGCTGATGCTCATTGTCATCTTAGTACTGTTTTCTGTTCCCTTCTTCCCCACTCTTAATAGACTTTCTCTTGATATATCCTACTGCCCTTCCTGAATGACCTACTTTCTAGCCTTGCTTCTCTTTAATTCCTTAACCTTCTAATGTCCTTTCAATTTATTCTTGCACTGACCTTTATCTATCCCAGCATTTATGACTGAAATTTACTAACTAGATCTCCTGCCAGAAAATGTAGATGGCATTTATAATCTATTACTTAATCTGTTTTATATTTTTCATCCATCATTATGTAACATGCATATTAGGAACTCTCTTCTCTCTTGCATATAATGTATGGTCAACTTTATTGCTTGCCTTATATTCTGCTTATTTTCTTTTATTGTATTCACAAATTGTACTACTTTGTTATTGTCTTAATATTTGTAGCCATTGTTTGATTTTTTTAAATTCTGTTTAATGTGTACTGTGGTGCTTTTCTCCCCAGGCCTCCACTGAAAATGGGTTTATACCCAATTGGACTTTCTCAGTAAACAAATGTCAAATAAAATAAATAAATATTAAGCTAAAACATTTTTCATGATTTAGAATATAAATTGCTAGTTTTACTGTTCTACTACATTTTTCAATGAAAATCTTAAACCTATAAGTGTATTTCTAAGTATTAAATAAATACTTCCTGTAAAAAGAATGTCATTAAATTTAAGCAATAGCATTGGCAACTTTAAGACTATATAAGCTAAAAGTTTTACTGTATTTGTTCACCTTTGCTTAGTATGTGCATTGCCATTTTAACTGAATGTCAGATCTAAGTAATATGCTAATTAGACGTGTTAAAGTGGTGGTAATTTTGTTTTCTTTGTTATTGTGTGACACATTCCTTTCACAGGTCATTTAAGAAGCAAGGTAAACTTAGAGAAAGCTTGAGAACAAAAGAATGTCCCATTTCTGTCAGAATGCTGGATTTTTCCCACCTTGAGGTGTCCTGAAGAAAATATAGGTCAAAGTTCATCTCTGATGTCTGTGAAAAAAGTACTTTCTTTTTCCTTTCTTTTTTTATTTCATATATATATATATATATATATATATATATATATATATATATATGTGAAAAATCTCCTCAAAATAACACCTTTTTTTCTTTTGTTAGACGTGAAGAGTTGGTAAGACAATAGTTACAATAATGTTTTATACTGAGATGATGATGTGCTTACATTTTGCATGTTAATAACCTGAAATAAGTAAAGTTAAATATTTGCCACTGTTTAGAACAGCTTAATAAACTATGAAATCCAAACAGATGGAAAAAGCGCACCAGCTACGGAAAAAAGTCTTTATTGCAGCAACAGAAATAAATCCACATAAACGCTTTATTGAACAAGTGCGTTTTCGTCCACAGCTAAGGAAAGACTTCATCAGATAAATTAATTAACTTTGATTAATGTTTAAATAAACCAATTAAAATCAATCTAACCAATGATATTATTTGCATCCTACCTTAACCAGTAAAACAAAAGGCTCATGTTTATTAAAAACTCAATAGGAACTTAATAAGATTAATAAACTATGAGGAATAAGAACTGTACAGAGGAAAGTAGCAGCTGCTGTGTGCTGTGAGTTGTCATTTGCATATGCTGTAGTCAAACTCTGATTTCAGTATGAGAAGCTTAGATCAAAGCAGTAGTCCTCAATGGCTAAAAACACACATTCAAATTAAACAAGCAGGAATTATTTATGCATAGTCAAGACTGCTTGTAATAAAACTTATATATAATATTACATCAATTATTTGTAAGTTGCAGTAGTTTTTGACTAGCTTTTTGATGGATTTTCGATAGGTAAACTAGGAACTTTGGTATCCATTGTAGGTTGTGTTTTATTAACTATATATACAGTTGTAGATGTAGACTTGTCTTTGATTTTGTTATTTATGAGTTTTAACAGTTTAGTTTGCAGAAAGGAAGAATTCAAAACAATGTGGAATGTTAAGATAGTGTTGGGGGAATGTATTAGAGTCATATATAATTAAATACTACTCTCTATACTGGAAGAATGCAAAGTTCCTATAATCACGGCTGCACAGGTAAAAAACACACTCTCCAAAGCCAAGAAAACAGCATCCATGGGACCTGACAATATCCCAGGCTGCGTTCTACATGAACTACAGAATGAACTGGCACCCTACCTAAGTACCATGTTCAATCATAGCCTCACCTCAGGCTTTGTACCCACTGAATGGCGCACCGTGATGGTTATCCCACTCCACAAAGGGGGAGCCATGATGGGCCCTGGGAACTACCACCCCATTAGCCTGATGAGCCTGGTCTGCAAGGCCATGGAACATATTGTCATGGAACTCATAAACAAAGACATTGGTAATCTCCAAACTCTGGACCCTACCCAGTTTGGATTTGTAAAAGGCAGATCATGTCTCCTAAACCTGATCGACTTCTTTGAAGCAGTCAACAAAGCCATAGATGAGGGTAAAATGGTTCACACAGCTTATCTAGATCTCACCAAGGCTTTCGACACCATCCCCCACTCTGGAATTATAGATAAGCTCACTAAACTAGGTATAAATCCCTATGTCACAAGATGGGTTGCCAACTGGCTCACAGACAGAACCCACACTGTGAAAGTAGCAGATTCCAAATCCGACATCAGACCAGTGACAAGTGGAGTACCACAGGGTTCAGTCCTGGGTCCTCTACTGTTTAGTTTCTACTTCTCTGAAGTGCAGGCCAACACAGAAGGTCTTTGGCTAACAAAGTTTGCAGATGACTGCAAACTAGGAGCCATAATCGAAACTACTAATGATGTGAACAAACTGCAAAAGGGCCTCACTGAGGCACCTGATACCTGGTGTCAAAGCCATTGCCTGAAGCTCAATGCCAAAAAGTGTATTGTCATCCCCTTTGGTAAAAACTCTGTACCCATGAACTACCACATAGCTGGTAGTCTACTTAATGCCGAAAATGTGATAAGAGACCTTGGGACACAGGTGGACAGTAGTCTCTCCTTTGATAATCACCACAGTGGTCAGGAAATCCTTCTATGTGGCTCATCTCATCACAAAAGGATTCTCATCCAGAAAAAAGAGGTCATTGTTCCCCTCTACTCATCACTCATTAGACCCATTATAGAGTACAACGCCCCTTTTGGTATGTACCTCACAAGACATCTACAACAACTGGAAAGACCACAGAAATACCTCACAAAGAGGATTACTGGCCTCAAACAGATGCCCTATGCAGACCGTCTCAAAAAACTACAGCTTTACTCCATCGCATATCGCCTACTCAGAGGTGATCTCTGCCTAACATACAAAGCTATGTCAAACCCAGAGCTGTTGGACATGCTCCACTTAAAGAAATCCCAATCCCTCCGAGCTACACTCACTAGGGACCTAAACCTTGTCACCACAATAAACAGAACATGCTGGAGGGATAGATTCCTGTCCCAGAGACTTCCCATACTCTGGAGCAGACTACCTATCTATGTCAAACAGAGCTCCTCATTAGCACTCTTCAAGAAAAATCTTGATGACTGGATAGGAACTGGGAAATTCACCTCGGGGATCACTTCTGTGGCTCTGCTCGACAGGGGCACAGGAAAATAATTTTCTTGGGTGGAAAAAGCCAGGGTACTTTTTTTGGCTAAGCTTGTATGGCCCCTAGGGCCAATAGCCTAGTACCTACCTATGAACCTAAATGAATATGGTAGATAAATGTGTCATATTATGTTTTAAAAGAAATCTTTTTAAATACAAAATATGTATAGTTTTAATCTATTATCTATTAATGTAAATGGATTAAATAATGGCAACAAAAGGATGCCATTAATGAGATATCTAAAATTAAATAGAAGAGATATTATATTCTTCAAAGAGACTCACTTGATGAATCAAGACATACAATATTTAAATAACTTAGGTTAGGAAATGTTATCATCTGCTTCTTTTAACAAAAGGAAGAGAGGAACTGCTATAATTTGGAGAAAATTTTGTGTAATGCCTAAGTTCATGGAATCCATTAATGATTCCCAAAGAATGTATACTTTTGCAATGATTAAATATAATGGCAAACTCTATACACTAGCTAATTTTTCCGGAATCCCTGGAATAGTGCAAGAGTGGCTAAAGATAACTTAAACTTACTACAAAGTCATGAGAAGGGTAGTTTAATTTTAGCTGGGATTTTAACTGCATATCTAGTATAGAAGATACAAGTGAACAGAAGAAAGCTAAAATACTGGCATCAGCTAAAGCATTAAATAGCTAGAATAATTTATAAATAATAATTTAGTTGATTTACTGGTAAAAGTAGAAGATAAGTCATTGTTCTTTACTCGTTTTTATGTGCATGGGAAGCAAAATAGAATTGATAGGATTTATGCCTCTATAGATTTAATTAATAGAGTGAATTAGTTTAAATTTATTCCTTGTCCTTTATCAGACCATAATGCGCAAAATATTAATATAGTTATGGATATAAGGAAATTTCATATTATTTATAGAATCCCAGTATATACGATGAAATTAAAAGAATTTAAGAGTTACCTTAATGAACCAATCAAGAATTTTTTATCTTTGAATGATAATGGTCAGGATAATAAAATCATAACATGGGACTCCTTAAAATGCATATTAAAGATAGAATGGGAAGATGAGCTAGTAATAAAATGAAAGAATTGGATAAGAATTGTTAGAAATACAAGATGAAATACACAAAGTGAAGTCTGAACAACAAACAAAGAAATTAGATAATACCAAAGTCATTAAACATTGATGACAAAATATCAAGCAGTTTTAACACATAAAGTGGAGACAGCTTTAGAAAAATAAAATTGTACACTTATTCGTTGACTTCAAAAAATCTACATAGATTAGCTAATAGAAGTAAGATTTTTAAGCAAAAGTGCACACATCAATAATATCCAAAATCCTCTCACCAATAAGCTTACATCAGACATAGAGGAAATGCTAAATATTTTTAAAAACATCCATGAGGATCTTAATAAATATAAAAATAATTCTGATGATTACAAAATTGGCAATTGTTTAATGAAAAATGTTACTAATAAACTTAATGTCCAACAAATATCTCTGTTAAATAAGCCTATTGCCCTGACAGAAGTAAAAGAAGCTTTACAAAAATGGAAAAATGCCAAAGCTCCAGGATTAAATGATTTTTAAGTATTGAATTATATAGCCTGCTTCCAATAAATAGTTTAGAATTCCTGAGTGACATTTTAGGGATAGTTCAGAGTGACAAAATAGTTCCTCCCTTATGGAAATTTTCTGTAATATCACCTTAAACAAGGAAAGGATAAGTTAGTTTCCTCATATAGACCTATTTCATTATTAAATGCAAACTATAAAATATTTACTTCAATTTTTGGTACAAGATTAAAAGATATAGAAGTTAAATTAATTAATGAAGATCAAACAGGATTTATAGTCAATAGATTAACAATAATATAAAAACTAGTAAATATCTTAAATTTAACAAAGGAACAGACAATTTACCCCTAATTAGCTTAGATATAAAGAGAGATTTTGACTCTGTAGATTGGAACTACTTATTTAAAACTTTAGAAGTGTTTGCATTTCCAGAACAGTTTATTGGAATATTTAAAAATCTGTAAAGAGACTCCAAAGCAACTGTTAAAATTGGATCTTACATTTCTCAAAGATTCACTTTAAATAAAGGCACAAAGCAAAGGTGTCCCTTGTCCCTTCTACTATTTGCATTAGTTATCAAACCCTTAGATGATATTTTACTAACTATAGGAGATTTAATTTATTCAATCAAAGAAATAGATGAGGAAATTGAAAAGTTTCATGAAGTATTGCTGCTGAAATTTAATAATGAAACTGAAACTTTAGTGTTAAATCAATTACTAGATAGTAACTTTAAAGATAAATATAAATATAATTGTAAAGGAAAATAACTAAAGTATTTAGGAATAAAAATCTTTCAAGATGCTAGAATGATTATTAATAATAATTTTGAAAAAGCAATTGAAGTATTACTTCTCATTACATGTTTATTTTCTTTTGAAGATAGTTTAGTACTTACTAAAATGATTATATTACCCAATATATATATATATATATATATATATATATATATATATATATATATATATATATATATATAAAAAATTCCACCAAACATGCACAGTAGGAAGAATAACAGCCAAAATGATGATCAAATGAAGAACTTCTTTTTACGCGTTTCGTCCAAATTTAATAAGAACATGAACTTCATCAGAAAAAAAGTTTTTTTCTGATGAAGTTCATGTTCTTATTAAATTGGACCTAAACGTAAAAGAAGTTCTTCATTTGAACATCATTTTGGCAGTTATTCTTCCTACTGTGCATGTTTGGTGGAATTTTTTATCTGGTTTTGGTCTTCGTGTGGTTTGTTTTATACATATATATATATATATATATATATATATATATATATATATATAGATGGGTCTATATCATAAGATTGAAGTTTCAAAACTTTGAATCTGATATGGTTGATACCGTATGATCAAAGTTTTGAAACTTCGAATCGTTTAATGGCGATCTCTGTACAGCACAGAAAGGGAAGATTTCCCTTTTCTGCACTGTACTGTGATCTTGGAGTTGGTATATTTAAGTATCAGGAGGAGTGGAGGTGCAGGGGGGGCTTGCTCCCCTGCTTAGAGCATTTAAATGGTTTGTTTTTGTAAGTTGTTGTATTACATTCTTGAAGTTTCAAAACTTCGATCATATGGTGTCGACCATATCAGATTAAAATTTTGAAACTTTGATCATATAATATAGACCATATATATATATATATATATATATATATATATATATATATATATATATATATGTAATCACTACGGAATACCGAAATTCCACAGTCCTGAGACTCTGAATCCTGAAGACCAGAATCTCAAGATTGCGGAATCTCGAAACTTAAAAAAAAAAAGTGTATGCAGGGGGGTGAGCCCCCCTGACCCCCCACATCCCCTGCAACTTAAATATACCAACTCTGAGAATGCACTATAGTAGAGTGATTGCAAAGTTCCCATTCCATGCTGTACAGCAATCCCCATTCATTATGTTCGAGATTCCGCAATCTCAAGTTTCTGGTCCTCGAGATTCAGAATTTCAGGATTGTGGAATTTCGGTATTCTGTAGTGATCCCATATATGTGTGTGTGTGCGCGCGTGTGTGTGTGTGTGTGTGTGTGTGTGTGTGTGTGTGTGTGTGTGTGTGTGTGTGTGTGTATATATTGTTCCAGTACATGGTATGAACTGTTGACTTTCCATAGTATATGATCTCCTGCCATGTGCCCAGTTCAAGTTTCATGCATAACTTGCTTGCAGGCTCCTCCATACCATAGTCTGATTGCTGCCAATAAATCTTACTATGGCATAAGTCCTCTGTTGAGTGACAGCAAAGTCCAGTGACCTTGTAGGTTTCCTTCCCTCAAGATGGCCAAGCTGCCACTGGCTACTCATTCTTACCCTCCACTGGTATGCCTTCAATTGCCAGGACAACTACTTTAGCACAAGTCTTCTGGTTCGGAATCAGCACTTTATCCATCTGTCCCACTGAACTGTGTATATATTTGGAATGGTTGGAAATGGCAAAGAGTGATCAAAGAAGGTGGAAAGGACACAATAATAGTCAAGGCAATCCTCATCATCCTAGTATAAAGGTATAGAACGCAGTGTCACAAACTACCATGGTCAAATGAAAACCTCCATGACCAGACAATCCTCACCCTATAAGTATAAAGAGACAGAGCACAGTGTCACAAACTGCTGATGTTACATGAAGCCCTTCCACAAAAGAAACTCAATCCCCTCAAGAAAATAGAAAAGTCATAGCCTCATACCTGTACAGGGAATTGTCTCTTAAAACAATGGCAGGTAGTATTGAGGTAAGCATGCAATACTGATATATGCAACCATCTGCAGGCACAAATTATAGTTTAGAAACATATCTCAAAATGCTTACAATAATCTGTCAATGAAGCATATAAGAATCAGAATGAACATTCCCATTAGGAAAGCATGTTTAATGAAAATACTTCTGCTAGACAGGCAAGCATGTTTAATGAAAATACCTATGCTACACAGGCAGACCCTTAAAAGGCAACAATATTGTTGGTTGACATAAGGTAATTTGCATAACTACCAACTGTGCATGTCAAGACAGATCAGCTCATGAAGACAGGCTATACATACTCAACAGTGATCAATAGATGTTACTAGAGGAGAAAGTGACTGGAAAGCTGCCCTAAGTCATGACAGTCTGACTGCAAAATAGAGCCTGTTCAGTGTATGACATGTACAAATGATGCAGTACTATAAGATATTACATTCTGTTGTATGATCAACAAAATGGTATCCTTAATAGCATTCCCAGCAGACCTTCAGCTGATATCAATGGCCATCAGATAATTATCTGCACTCACTTGCAATATCTTTTATATATACACACCATGAATATTCCACTGCCATCATCTGCATATATATTTTTTTCAGAAATGTTTCATGCAGATTGATTGCATTAGCTGTTCTTAGTATGGTACTTTAAAAGTCTGTGTCATTATAGTGGTTACTCTTTATGTCAGATCCTAGTAATCAGGGCTACTGAGTTTCTAGTAGATGTTTGTTCATGTTTTTATGGGAGCTACAGTTAATTTGCCACAGTAAATAATTTATCTTGGCCATTTTCAGATATAGTCATAAAAATATATCTTTGCCATCTGTACATTAATGTTCATATGTGTTTCCTTTTTCTAATATCTGTATGACATACTCAGAGCTTACTTTTGAAATATTATACTGCAGAGTTCAATGGTTTCCAATGATAGTTGTGTACATACTTAACATTGCCCTTGCAGTTGCTTATTAGTGGAGGTAGCAGCAATGCTATAATGTTGAGATGTAAAGCTATGCAACCTATGCCTAATATTTCATCAGTTTTAGTGGCTGTTAGAGCTAGTCAGGTAAGGCTTGACAACTTCACCTGAGAGGAAAACAGCATCAGCATAGATGCCCTGAGAGAAAGTGACCTAGATCTACTGAGTGGGGCAGGAACACAGGGTCCAGAATTGTCAATTATGGAAGGATATTAGCATGCCAGTTTAGTTATCATTCATGGGTGGACAATCCATGCATGCTATCACAAGTTTATGGACATAAATTACCACATACATCACAGAGAAAAAGCTGTAGCAATACAGTTCACTGAAGTTTCCATTGTTGTTGAACAATTTCTTGTCAAATTTGATGGTTAATAATTCAGCTACACTATTCCAGTCAGTAGTCTTGACTACATGACTAGGTAGGCATCATATATGAAAGCATTGTAGTTCAGCATTGTGTCTACGTACACTGTATGTCCTTTCAATGTATTTTTCTCAGACCATCTCTGGGAATATGTGAACATCTGTTGATCACTCTCCTAAAGATGAAGCAGCTAGCAGATGGGATGTACATTCCAGGAAGCAATGGAAACACACAGATTGTTGTATAGAGTTCCAGCATGATATGCATGTTATTACACATCTGTCTAATGCATGCATGCTTGGTTATGATTTACAGTTACACTTTTTATGTTGCATATGTTTTTCAGATCAAGGTCCGTTGGTGTCTCTGAAGTGCCACTTGTGCTTGTTAGGTGACATACGATGTAATAGACATACAGGCCTTTGTCAGTGGCATACAGGACATGGTGGACAACAAATTGTCCAGTGCCTTCACTCTGCCAATGATGACCATTATGATGTGTGGTACTTTAGATATCAGTGTGGCAATTATATCAACACAGCACAGATTTTACATTTTATTAAGGAAGCCTATGGAATGACACTACTCTAAGTTAGGTACCATGAGCTGCATGTGTGATCTTCATCAACATCTGCCGATGAAGTTCACTAAACATTTGTTTATGCAAATAATGAGCTGCCTGATGAACATAATAAGAGCTAACATGAATGTGTCACTCATGATTGCCACCATGTTTCTCTGTCAGTTGATGCAGGTCAAGTAGGGCATAATACATTCTAGGAGGAACTATGGCCACCATCATTCACACTTTGCATGTGGGCTCATGGAAACCTGTTTGGTGTCATACGGCTCAGTACAAATGTGGAATGTGTGTGTGTGTGTGTGGGGGGGGGGATCACCATGCTGTACCATGGACAGATGCCTCAATCACAATGACTGATACAGTTATGGGTAGGATGGTTGCTAGAACAGATATTCTAGTTACACTGAGACAAAACCATAACTAGATCTGTGTCTGATTCATGGACATTAACATCACATTCCTTTTCTATTTAATAGGAGAGTCCATTTGTAGTTTGTTTATTCATTTAATTTAATTTCATTTTATTTTAATTTATTTTATTTTATTTATTTAGCCTTGGTTAACTGGATTACTCTTACTAGTCTAGTGGATTCTTTTCAGAGGATACCAAAGGGGGATTTCTCATACTAGGAGAAATTTAGCCAGGACACCAGGGAACTTCCCCTACTCCTTTTGTACAGGGATCTCTTTTGTTGGCATTACTAACAGTTTCCAGTCTGAGTGTGGAGGCAGCTCAGAGAAACCGTGCGGAGAAATAAGCAGTGATGGCATGTTTGGAGCATAGCATTAGAGCTATGAAAGTAATGACCAAAGAAAAAGAGGATTTTGGCATAAAAGAAGATTGTTTTGGAGCAGATGAGGAAAGTGGCAACGTGAAGGCAGTTGAGCCTTTTTGGGAAAATAAATATTTTTCATATGATCACCCCACATAGCTTTTTCTGCCTACTCTTCCCTCCCTGTTCTTCTCCTCCTCCATCCCTATTCTCCTCTTCCATCTCTTCCTCATCCATCCACCTCCTCTCCTCCTTTCTTCTCTCTTTTTTCTCCCAACTAGGTTAATTTCTCCCCTATCTCTCTTCCCGACTTGTAACCTCTAGCATCCCATGTATTCATTGTCCTGCTGTCATATTTCTACAGTAGGAACATATATATATATATATATATATATATATATATATATATATATATTTGTAAATATTTACTTATGTTTATAACATTTATTGTGAAATTTCATGAATTTGCATCTTTAAATGCTATGATTTAATCTGTACTTCAGCAGTACTATGCAAACTATAACTATGATAATAGTATTCTCTTTAATGGAGCTTTTCTCCCCAGGCCTCCATTGAAAATGGGTTCTTATTGGCCCAATGGACCATCTTGGCAAACCAACAGCAAATAAATAAATAATAAATAATAAAATATGAATGTAAAGAAGTTGAGAAAGCATCCAAGCTTTCTCATACCAAGAATAATACAGAGGAAGAATTGCTGAATGCAGGGAAGTATTCTGAGAACTTATTACAACAAAATCTCTTCAGAGATGAAGAGTCAACAAGTGGTAACAATGTTCTGTGAGGAGACTTAATGGAGAAGGTACAGAGAGAGTATTTTCAACTGGTCAAGAACAGAGAGTCATACACCAAGCTGGTAATGTCTGGAGTGAAGAAAGAGGGAGAAAGAAAGAAAGAAAGCAACAAATACGGGAAGAAAAAAGAAGATGAAGTTGAATTGAGCAGATACAAGGTATGGAATGAAATAATAATGCCTTTAGGCATAACAGCATATTAGGTAGGGGTGTTTATTCATATAAATAAATAAGAATTTTGTGACATTATTTTTGAGACTGGTCAAGTAATAGAGAACTTTTTGGGAGAGTATGAGAAAAAGAAAGACTGTTTCTTGGAACTCATGTATTTAAAGCATTTCACAGAGAGGGACTAAAAAGAATTAATGTTCAATTCAAGACTGAGGTTGAAAATGAGACTTTAAAAAGCATTTATTATGTTTATGTAAAGATGTGACAGAAATTGTAAAAGTCTATGATAACAGAGGTTTGCGGATAGATGCTTGGGATTGCAATGTTGTTTTGAAAACTGAAAATTCTAATATTGTACATATTCCAAGTATTATAAATGCAGAACAGGACAGAGGTATGGTAAAATATTAGGGCCAGTCAAACACATGTATTTTTTTTTTTTGTGGTAAAAGCAATCGCTTGATTAATAATTGTGAAAAGAGAAAATGTTTTCCTTGTGGAAAGACAAGACATGGTATAAGAAATTGTGAAGTAAAGTGTTATAAATATAAAAAGGCAGGACGTTTGGGGATGGAATGTAAACTTGAAGTAACAGAAGTAGAACAAGAGACTGTAGAAACATTAATAGAACAGAATCAAGAAACGGAGTCTATACACAGAGAAAAAAGTAAGGAAAGTACAAACAGAATGTGAAGAAATAACTGATTTAGAGCATAAGAAAGAATAACAAAATGTTACTAATGAAAGTTTTAATTTTATTACGGGAGATGAAGAAGAGTCTGAATGGAGTTATAATAGAGCCGGAAAATGGAATTTAGTTAAGGAAAAAAGAAATTCTATTGGTAAGAGAGTTCAAGAAAGAACAAGGAAAACTGTAGAAGGATATAATAAAGAAAAGAAAGAAAGGGGGAGGTTAAGAATAATATTAGAAAATTATTTTGTGTAAGATACTTGCATTAGATGTTACTAGTTTAAATGTATTGTAAAAAGAATAGGCAATCTATTTTTCTTAAAAAAATGTATTTGATTTTAAAATAAACAAAAAGATTCAAACATTTAATACAATACAAACAAGTAATTATTTACAATGTCCATAACAAGAGATGTATTTATATGCTAAACCATTAATACTTTTCTAGAAAATCACTTAGTTTTTTTTTCCAAGATATAAGCTGAGTGACATTTCGAGTGCTCATTTTCAAAGTCAGTTCTTTTTTACCTGCAGATTTAACTATACAAACAAATTCTGAAAAAGAGAGGGCAGATTTACATTTCCAGTTTTTAGTTATAACTTTCCTAGCTATAGCTAGGATAGACCAATGAAGAAATATTTGTGAGACTGGTATAGAATTTGCCATTCGGGCATTGCATAAAATCAAAAAATCAGTAATAACACAATTATCTGACCACGATGCTTGAGAGAAGTTTATGAATTCTACCCAAAAGGAATACACCATTTTACAATTTATTACCAGTGGAACCAATTTGCATCTAAGACTTCACTACATCAGTACATCTGTAGCAATTTACTTTTTTCTGATTTATATATTAATGCAACTTTATGCTTAGTTAAAAAACTCTATGTAAAAACGTCTATGTATAAATTTTCCAATAGATTGAAGAGGTTGCACTTAAAGTATAATTTTTATTAACTTCTGAAAATATATCATTATTTATTTTTCTTGAATAATTCCAAATTGTCAAATCAGGATTAACAAATTCAGTTCTTATAATTTTATATATTGTTGATAAATGTGAGTTAGTTTTAGATAAATTACTATTAATGTTAGACAAAAAAAATAACATTTTATGAATAGTTTTAGAATGATGATTCTTGAGTGGTGTAGAAAACAGGAAAGTGACATTATTATATTAGAAGATGCTAGGTTTCTAGTAAAAGAAGAGAGGCAACAATTAGAACAGCTCTTAATAAGACATTCATCACTGCCATCTTCCCCTTCGCAGATGATGCCCTCTTGGCATACTACACCACCTACCTCTCAGTGAAGTGCGCAGTTCTTGCCAGGACCTTATTCATTGCCATCTACAATTTTCAAAATGATGTTCTCTTCCTGGGACCTTAGGTGATGGTGGTAGCGTTTTTTTTTTTTTTTTTTGCTGAGACAATGACCATCATGATTTCCTTTTATGAAGTCATGCAAAATCACAGATAAGGTGAAAATCTAAATTGATTGCCTGGATTAGTAGAGGCAAGTATGCCAGGATATGCCCAGGCACTAGGATCAGGATTTCAGTATGCTATAAACACTCTGAATGATATTCCTGGGATATTAGTGCCCTTCAAAGGATCTTGCCTCAACAGAATTATAGATGGATTACAGAGGACTATGACCCATTTCTGACTGGGTAACCTCTGCAAGGGAATACAAATATTTGTGCCGTTGCTTCAGCCTGACAGTGATATAGTATTATACATGAATGATCTTTGCATTTTTTTGTTTCTTGTGGCTTCTTACTGACCCTCTAGGTGGCTACGTGGAATATGCCTACCCTTAAAGATATGCTGTAGTGTTAACATTCTCCTAGCAAAGTAATGCAACACAACAGTGCTGGATATTAGTTGTAATACCATTGACTGAGCTCACAACTGGGAACCTTTAGGAATAATTTCATACATACCAGAATAAGAAAGCAGTTGATACATGAATGAGAAAACATAATTTACAGATATGGAACTGACCAGTTCTGCAGCTGGATAGCTGCATTATCCATTGTAAACAATAACAATATTCCACGACAAACCAAGGAGTATAAAAGTCTGTACTATGTTCTGTTTGTGATTTTACTAGCAAGTGCAATATTTGTATAAGTTCTGCAATCTTGATCTTTGTATTTGTTCTAATTTATTCTAATTTCTATTTTGCATAAAAATTAATCTCTCTTGCTAAGTACCTGTCACTAACTTCTGTATCTGACTTTCTCTCACACAGTCTCTGTCACTCTTTTCTTGTCTCTCTGTCTCTCTCTCTCTCTCTCATTATACTCTGGTGAGACTTGTGTGCAGTTCCTAAAATTCTTACTGGCACTGATTAAGGTACAACTTGCTTAGCCCATTTTAAGGCAGGAGTTTCAGGATTAAACCGAGCAAGTTAATGTTGACAGCTTGCATTGGTCGTAGCAGAGACAGCATTTTCATTATCCACTTTGATTTCATGCTACACACTGTCCCAGTACAAGTCTCATACTTGCTGAAGGACTGGATCATTATATGCCTCTACCCAAAATTCTTCTAGGGTCAGATTTGTGCAGACTGCTGTACTAGATACAGTAAAACTGGTACATCTTCATCTGCATTTGTTTCTCTGTCTATAATCTGATCACATTTAATTTGTTAGCTTCACATGAACTCTAGGTTAGTTTTCCTTCATTTTATGTTTGGTTTAACATTGTTTTCTTTAGGCCTTTTCTTTTTGTTTTTAGTGCTGTATTGTTTTATAAGGACCAGCTGTAAACTTATGAACACTGCTATACAATGCCTACTTTGCAAACTGCCTGTTTTAATACCTTAAACTTTCTGATTTCTAACCGAATTATATCAAATAGACCTAGCCTTTCATTTGTGATAAAACATAACCATGATCTACCAGATCCATGCAGAGTTTAGACTTTGGTTATGTTTTTGTTTTACTATTAATGTACATATTTGTTAACTGGGTAAGTGAACTGGTCATTCAAAGTATTCAAAGTCCCATTTCAGCCATTATGACTTGGCTACAATCTATATCTATCTATCTATCTATCTATCTATCTATCTATCTATCTATCTATCTATCTATCTATCTATCTATCTATCTGTCTATTTATCTATCTGTCTATCTATCTATTCATACACACACACACACACACACACACACACACACACACACACACACACACGCATGCCCGCTCGTGCACACACACACACACACACACACACACACACACACCACACATGCATGTGTGCATGGGCACACACACACACACACACACACACACACTCACACACATGTATGCACGCGCGTGTACACAGACACACGCACACACACGCATGCAGGCGCGCGCACACACACATACACACACACGCACACACAATTACACACACACACACACACACACACACACACACACACACACACACACACACGAGATCACTATGATGTTGGAGTTGGAGAATATGCCCTTTCCCCAGTATTGTGCAATCTTGGAATTGGTATATTTAACTACCATATGGAATGGGAGTGCAGGGGGGTTGCCCCCTGCAAAATTTCTGATGTAGTACTGACCTTAGTTCTAATGTCAATAAAAATAAGATCATAATACTTGCTAAATGTATATAAGTTATGATTATAAAATAAATGGTAATATCATGAAAACTGGCATCAGCAATAAAGATCCATTTGCAAAGGAAACAATTTAAAACTTTCAAAAAAATTGCCAAGTGTCTATCTGTATTTCTCAAAAATCAAACTCTATAGTCCTTGTAATTCCACAAGTCATGCCTTTTTACTCCAGAAAGATTATTGTATCACTTTATAACTAACTGATTGAACCCATTATTGAATTCAATGTTGTGATCTGCAGCCTTCTAACAAACCCCATGAAATAACTTGATAAAACTATAAGATTTTTAAAGCTGAACATCCTTAGAAAATGTAATAATTGTAAACTGCATTTTATTTCTAAAGTGATAATAAAAGAAAAGCCACACAGTAACACTGCCAGGGTTAAACTCCAATAACATCCAGATGTGGTTCAATTAAAAAGCAAAAGCTAGTGCAGTCAAAATGAGCACATCCTGGTAAACTTCTAAACCTTTATTAGTGGTAAGCACTTTAACAAATACAGTTGCTTCTTCAGACCACTAAAACTGCATTCCACAACATCAGTTAAATATACCATTTATTAATTAATTGAACTAAGCCCTATCCAATAAATTCTAAGGCTTTCCTTGTTGCTAGGATACATCCTACCATACAGAGAAGACTCACTTCCTTTCAAAACTTCCTATCCACTTATTCTTAACATTTAATATAGATTGCCATAAGACTAAATACAAAAAACAACTAACATCATGAAACTAACAATACAATATAATAAAATAATGTAAAAAACAAAAAATAATGAAACAGAGAAAAAATAAACATCACCTCCTTAATCTCCTACCTTTGAAAACGTGTTTCAGGGACGCATAATCATTCTAACCTTGTCCCCGATGCGATCAAAATTTTAAAATCCAGCATAGTTCTAAACGCTCAGTTTCTTTAATCAAATCTCCCATTCTCATACCTTCCCTCACCACCGCTGACATGCAAAATTGAAACTCGTGTCCTTCTCCGTTCTCCTTCATGTGTTTAGCAAGTGCATTATAATTCAAATCCTTATGTGCACAATCCAGATGATCACTGATTCGTTCCCTTAAACATCTATTGGTCTTGCCCATGTAAAAAGATTTACAGAGCATACAGTGGACCAGACAGACTAAAGTTTTATTATTACAGTCTGCCTGTGTTCAAAGGTCATATGTCTTTCCATCATCTGGATGAAAAAACACAAGGGATTTATCTATATACAGTAATTACAAAATGAGCACCTATTGCATTTCCTGGAGCCAAATACACTACTACTAATGCCATTGCCCTCCAAAATCCCTCTTCCCTTAGGAAAACATAATTCTGTTTTAAGTACTTCTTATTTCTATACCCAAATATGGGTTTAGGTCCTAATAATTTAGTGATCTCTTCATCCGTATGCAGAATATGCCAATATTTATTAATAATCTTTCTAAGTTCCTTGTCATCATTTGTATAGGTTAAACAGAATGTTGTAAATCTATCATGTTTCCTCTCGATGTTTCTAACCTTTGGGGGAATGAAAAATAAGGCTTCCCTTTAGTTGTTCTACATTGCCTTGCTAACTCAAATGCTTCTTCTATATCAGGTTCTTTATACCCTCTGTTAAAAAATTCAGTCTTAACTATGTCCTGACTTTGCTCAAAATCATCTTCCCTGGCAAAAAGCCTAGACGTCCTTAGGGCTTGTCCCCTGACCACATTGCAGAATGTATGCTTCGGATACATACTAGTGCGATGAACATATGATGGAAAATAATATTCTTTTCTATACATTCTAGTGAAGAAACATCTCTCAATATCCAAATAATCGATCTGACTAGTTGAACGGTCATGCTAAACTTTAGAAAGTCACTGTTGTGATTCAATTGATGTAAAAAGTCCCTAAGTTGTTCTTCATTTCCTGTCCATAATAAGAAAAGTTCATCTACAAATCATCGATAAAACCATATCAATTCTTTATAAGCCAGAGACCCCATCACATAATGACTCTCCTATTTGGCCATAACTAAATTGGTATAGCTATTGGCACAAGACGTGCCCATAGCTACGCCAGCTCTCTGAAGAATGTATGACCCATCAAATACAAGCACATTGTATTCCAACACTAGCTCGAGAGACAACACATAAAATCTATCTTATCAGAGGAGTAACTACTCCACTGAATGAGAAACTTCCTCACCATCTCTATGCCATCTAGGTTGGGAATAACCATGAACAAAGAGGTTACATCAAGTGTAACCAAATAATGGATATTCTGTGATCCCTCACTCTTAGTGCTCATATACAGATCCTGTAAACAATGTTTACTATCATGAAAAACATAAGTATACTGATCAAGTATCAGTCTTAATTGTTTCTCAAAGTAGTGTATTGGGAAATGCATTGGGTGCTCATTTTGTAATTATATAGATGAATCTCTGGTGTTTTTTTACCCAGATGATGGAAAGACATATGACCTTAGAGCACAGGCAGGCTGTAATACTAAGAATTCAGACTATCTGGCCCACTGTATGCTCTGTAAAACTTTTTATGTGGGCAAGACAGATAGACGATTAGGAGAAAAAATTAGGTATCAACTATATTGTGCACGTAAGGGTTTGAATTATAGTGTACTTGCTAAATAGATGAACAAACAAGGGGAAGGACATGAGGTTCGATTTTGTGTGATAGAGGTGGTAAGGGTAGGCATGAGATTGGGAGATTTGAATAATGAAACTGAGCATTTAAAACTATGCTGGATTTTAAAATTTAGATTGCATCGGGGACAAGGTTTGAATGATTATGTGTCCCTGAAACCCATTCTCAAAGGTAGGAGATTAAGGAGGTGATGTTCATTTTTCTCTCTTTCATTATTTATTGTTCTTACATGATTTTATTATATTTTATATAGCTTTGTATTGCTACTTTCATGATATTAGTTGTTTTTGTATTTAGTTTTAGGCAACATATATTAAATGTTAAGAATAAATAGATTGGAAGTTTTGAGATTAAGTGAGTCTTCTCGGTGTGGTAGGATGTATCCTAGCAACAAGGAAAGCCTTAGAGTTTATTAGATAGGCCTTAGTTCAGTTAATTAGTAAATGGCATATTTAATTGATGTTGTGGGATACAGTTTTAGTGGTCTGAAGAAGCAACTGTATTTGCAAAAGCGCTTACTGTTAATACATTTTTAGAAGTTTACAGGGATATGTTTATTTTGATTGCACCAGCTTCTGCTTTTTAATCGAACTTTATTTGGATGTTATTGGAGTTTAACCCCGAGCAGTGTTTCTGTGTGTCTTTTGTTTTATTATCACTTTAAAACAACAAAACTGTAAAAAGCTAGGGGAGCAAAGCACAGCAGAAAGATCTATAGTCCATTAACTCCTCACAACAAATGTAGACCAAGACGCTGATAATAAACAGATGGATCCTTTATTGTAGGTTAATGCTTTCACCAGGACAGCTTCTTCAGACCATTTGAATAAATTAATTAACTTTAACATCACATATATAGCAAAAAAAGGCGGGAAGTCAACAAACCCTTAAAGTGCTAGTGTGCATATTACTTAATTAACTAAAAAGATCATATCAATATATGGACGTATAGCACATGTATAGATATCTAAGGCATATACTAACAGATCATATCTATATAACAATCCTACCTGTATATATATCTCTCATAAAGTTAAAAACATAAAAAACTTTAATAAAAACATTAATAAAAAACAGACATTATAGAAGCATCAAATACAAAAACTAAAAAAAAATATATAAAGCATTCATTTTTTCAACCTTCTTGATCTCAAAAATGGTTTCATTGGTACCATACTATTCAAACCAGGATGGACATCGGAGCTGAGTCTCATTATCCAAACAGCTTCTCTTGTCTCAGTGTATGTTTTTATGTCCCCTCCTCTAGGTCCTGGAATCACTTGTTCTATAATCATGAACTTAAATGTGTGCGCATCCCCTTCAGCTATGACATGTCTGGCCAAAGCATTAGTATTGATGCGTCGCCTGATGTTATATATATGTTCACGCATCCTATCTCTGAAGGTCCTATTGGTTTTACCAATATAGAATGCGTTGCATTTCTCGCAAGTGGCCAAATAAATAATATTAGCGGACATGCAATCACCATTAACACGAAATTCATGGGTCATAAAAGAGACTGGGTGCATAAATATATTATCCGAGTTAATCAAATAACAGAAATTACATCTGTTACACATACTAGTAACAAAGGGCAGCATGCTAGTACTCGTTGATAGTTCCTTAGGATAGCACAATAACCTTTTCAAGTTTTTTTTGTTCTTGTATATGAACCTCGGTGCTTCACCTACTATTTTCCTTAGATCTGCATCCACTAATAATACATCCCAATGAGCCTTGACAGCATCTTTAACAGCTCCAATGTCACTAGTATAGAAAATAGAGCAAGCAGCCCCTGTTGGAGCTCCATTTCCTAAGCCATTAATGACCCTATTCATAGTTGAATGGTATTCAACTGTGGGGGTCATAGAGAAATATGGAGAGTCACGGTTCTCTCTTAGTAGATCCATACCTTCAATGCCCTTAGATATATCACTGGTTGAATATCCCCGTTCTTGTAATCTCATGCATAGACTTTCTAATTCTATCCTATAGCCCTGTTCACTCGGGTTATACCTAGATGCACGCATAGCCTGTCCTTTTATAATGTTGTGATATACATACCCAGGATGCATGCTTGATCTATGAAGTAAGGCATTCTTATGGCATGCCTTCCTATGTACACCTGTATTAATAATTCCATTGTCTAACCTCTCCACATATATATCTAAAAAAGGTAATTTGTTCCTTGAAAACTCATGAGTAAATTTCAAATAGTGTGAGATGGAATTCAACTCCTTCATGAAATTATCTAAATCAACTATAGTGCCTGTCCAGAGAAGAAAGAGGTCATCCACAAACCTTCTGTAAAAAGAGACAAATCTCTGGAAATAAGGCAACTTAAATAAATGCGAATTTTCCCATTCGGCCATGAACAAGTTGGCGTAGCTATTGGCACAAGGTGTGCCCATAGCTACGCCATCCTTCTGCAGAAAGAACCTCCCTTCAAAATAGAATATGTTGGATTCCAATACAATTTCTAGAAAAAACATCAACAACTCAATTTTATCACCAGCCATCTGCGTTCTCCTTTTTAAATAATTCTCAACCATTCGCATACCTTCTGTATTAGGAATGCTCATAAATAATGCTTGAATATCTAAAGTAACAAAGAGGAACTCTAAGTGCATATCAGTGTTTTTTAAAAAAATCATTCAAATCCAACAAGAATTGTTTAGTGTCACGAAGGATAAATTCTTCGGTGTCTACTACTGGCCTGAGTGACTTCTCAACATAAATTGAAAGAGGTTCGGTCAACCATCCTCTGCCAGCTACTATGGGTCTAAATGGTGGATGGTCCCTATCTTTATGTATCTTTGGAAGCCCTTGTATAGTTGGAACTAAGGGATGGATGACTTGCATAAACTGAAATAGTTGTTCATCTATCACCTCACTCATAAGTAAGTTATCTAATGAATGTTGAATTCGATTGACCATATCAGTAATCTCATCACTGTTGACAGAGGCATAGGTATTGACATCAGAAAGCATTCCATTCATGCTAGTCATATAATGTTCTCTGTCCATAAGGACTATTCCACCACCCTTATCAGCTGGTCTGATGACTACAGACTGGTCTTTTATTAAGTGTTGTAATGCTTTTCTCTGTCGGTAAGAGAGATTAGATCTTCTACCAGTATTGCCCTCGTGAACTCTCATCTCATCTTTTAACTTATACAAGTCATTCTCTACCAATTTACTATATGCTGCTAGTAATGGATGTAGTGGAGGTATAAACACACTTGGTTTTCTAAGACTGCCCATATCAACATTGACATTGTCATTATTAAAAAATACTTTGAGTGATAGATTGCGAACATATAACTTAAAATCTCTTATTGTCTCTTCTATGTTACTATGAGTCGTAGGAATAAAGGAAAGGCCCTTCATAAGTACTGCTTCCTCATCTCTCGTTAATATACGAGATGATATGTTAAAGATTATGTAGTCTCCCTTCCCTCCCACATCCTCTTGATGTCGTGATTCGAGTGTCAATCTAGGGATAACTTCCTCTTCTGCCTGCCCCTGCTGGCAGATCAAGGTCTCCCTTCTCTTTTTTCCAATCTGATCGGGAAAGGGTGTGTAGAATCAAAAACAGTATTAGCAGATGAATTCCCTTATCTCCTATTATCAATTATTATCCCAGTTGTACCACTACTCAAAGGGTTATTAGGAACCTTCCTCCTAACAACCGCTTCTGTTGATTGAACAACAGTAGAATTTCTACTTATATTACCAATAGTAGCTGCACCTATATTGGTGTTCAAATTAGGTGTATCATTAGTCATATGAACAGGGGCCCTATCTGCCTCCATAGCAACTTTATCACTCAAAGCACCATACCATACCATACCAATCTATCACTCAAAGTATTTTTTAATAATGACAATGTCAATGTTGATATGGGCAGTCTTAGAAAACCAAGTGTGTTTATACCTCCACTACATCCATTACTAGCAGCATATAGAAAATTGGTAGAGAATGACTTGTATAAGTTAAAAGATGAGATGAGAGTTCACGAGGGCAATACTGGTAGAAGGTCTAATCTCTCTTATCGACAGAGAAAAGCATTACAACACTTAATAAAAGACCAGTCTGTAGTCATCAGACCAGCTGATAAGGGTGGTGGAATAGTCCTTATGGACAGAGAACATTATATGACTAGCATGAATGGAATGCTTTCTGATGTCAATACCTATGCCTCTGCCAACAGTGATGAGATTACTGATATGGTCAATCGAATTCAACATTCATTAGATGACTTACTTATGAGTGAGGTGATAGATGAACAACTATTTCAGTTTTTGCAAGTCATCCATCCCTTAGTTCCAACTATACAAGGGCTTCCAAAGATACATAAAGATAGGGACCATCCACCATTTAGACCCATAGTAGCTGGCAGAGAGGATGGTTGACCAAACCTCTTTCAATTTATGTTGAGAAGTCACTCAGGCCAGTAGTAGACACCGAAGAATTTATCCTTCGTGACACTAAACAATCCTTGTTGGATTTGAATGATTTTTTAAAAAACACTGATATGCACTTAGAGTTCCTCTTTGTTACTTTAGACATTCAAGCATTATTTACGAGCATTCCTAATACAGAAGGTATGCGAATGGTTGAGAATTATTTAAAAAGGAGAACGCAGATGGCTGGTGATAAAATTGAGTTGTTGATGTTTTTTCTAGAAATTGTATTGGAATCCAACATATTCTATTTTGAAGGGTGGTTCTTTCTGCAGAAGGATGGCGTAGCTATGGGCACGCCTTGTGCCAATAGCTACACCAACTTGTTCATGGCTGAATGGGAACATTTGCATTTATTTAAGTTGCCTTATTTCCAGAGATTTGTCTCTTTTTACAGAAGGTTTGTGGATGACCTGTTTCTTCTCTGGACAGGCACTGTAGTTGATTTAGATAATTTCATGAAGGAGTTGAATTGCATCTCACACTATTTGAAATTTACTCATGAGTTTTCAAGGAACAAATTACCTTTTTTAGATATATATGTGGAGAGGTTAGACAATGGAATTATTAATACAGGTGTACATAGGAAGGCATGCCATAAGAATGCCTTACTTCATAGATCAAGCATGCATCCTGGGTATGTATATCACAACATTATAAAAGGACAGGCTATGCGTGCATCTAGGTATAACCCGAGTGAACAGGGCTATAAGATAGAATTAGAAAGTCTATGCATGAGATTACAAGAACGGGGATATTCAACCAGTGATATATCTAAGGGCATTGAAGGTATGGATCTACTAAGAGAGAACCGTGCCTCTCCATATTTCTCTATGACCCCCACAGTTGAATACCATTCAACTATGAATAGGGTCATTAATGGCTTAGGAAATGGAGCTCCAACAGGGGCTGCTTGCTCTATTTTCTATACTAGTGACATTGGAGCTGTTAAAGATTCTGTCAAGGCTCATTGGGATGTATTATTAGTGGATGCAGATCTAAGGAAAATAGTAGGTGAAGCACCGAGGTTCATATACAAGAACAAAAAAAACTTGAAAAGGTTATTGTGCTATCCTAAGGAACTATCAACGAGTACTAGCACGCTGCCCTTTGGTACTAGTATGTGTAACAGATGTAATTTCTGTTATTTGATTAACTCGGATAATATATTTATGCACCCAGTCTCTTTTGTGACCCATGAATTTCATGTCAATGGTGATTGCATGTCCGCTAATATTATTTATTTGGCCACTTGCGAGAAATGCAACGCATTCTATATTGGTAAAACCAATAGGACCTTCAGAGATAGGATGCGTGAACATATATATAACATCAGGCGACGCATCAATACTAATGCTTTGGCCAGACATGTCATAGCTGAAGGGGATGCGCACACATTTAAGTTCATGATTATAGAACAAGTGATTCCAGGACCTAGAGGAGGGGACATAAAAACATACACTGAGACAAGAGAAGCTGTTTGGATAATGAGACTCAGATCCGATGTCCATCCTGGTTTGAATAGTATGGTACCAATGAAACCATTTTTGAGATCAAGAAGATTGAAAAAATGAATGCTTTATATATTTTTTTTTAGTTTTTCTATTTGATGCTTCTATAATGTGTGTTTTTTATTAATGTTTTTATTAAAGTATTTTATGTTTTTAACTTTATGAGAGATATATATACAGGTAGGATTGTTATATAGATATGATCTGTTAGTATATGCCTTAGATATCTATACATGTGCTATACGTCCATATATTGATATGATCTTTTTAGTTAATTAAGTAATATGCACACTAGCACTTTAAGGGTTTGTTGACTTCCCGCCTTTTTTTGCTATATATGTGATGTTAAAGTTAATTAATTTATTCAAATGGTCTGAAGAAGCCGTCCTGTTGAAAGCGCTAACCTACAATAAAGGATCCATCTGTTTATTATCAGCGTCTTGGTCTACATTTGTTGTGAGGAGTTAATGGACTATAGATCTTTCTGCTGTGCTTTGCTCCCCTTGCTTTTTACTGTTTTGTTGTTTTGCATTGGTACTTTAGCAAAGGGAGCATTTACTTCGTACAGGCACTTTTTTGACTTTATCTAATATTATTATCACTTTATTTTAATCGTGTGGCCACACAGTTAATTGCCAGAGGTATTTTTATTTTGTTTTGATTTTATTATTATTTTATTTTGCCATTTTGCATTTTATTTCTTATGGGTTACATAAAGGTAAACTTTACCTCATATTTTAGACAATGTCTAATTTGTTCTCTTCGAACATCTTTGACTGGAATACATCATTGAGATGGTAACAGATTGGGAAAATAAATGCCTAAAATAAATACCAATTACAGACAAGAATCAGACAAGTACAATATACAACATCATCCAAAATAACAATGTTTCCCTTGTCATCATAATAAGTCAGTTAGAGGGTTATGGAAAAACAATTATTAAAGGCTCGTAGATGATAATCTTGTTAAATGAACTTCTGAACTTATAACATTTCAAAATTAAGAGGTGTGATTTTTTTATTTTACAGTTTACTTTGACTGTAATTGATTTGGTAATGCATTTGTTTTGTCATATAACTCATTTGCTACTTCAGATGCTTTTGCTGTATTCATTATAAATAATAATTAACTTGTGTGTTATTAATTTCACCATAATTGCCATCTGAGAAATCTAGAGGTTTGTGGTTGCAAATTTTTTAGTTTAAGACCAAATATAGCAGTAGTATGGTATGAGTCTATAGCAACTGTCCAGATTTTTACAGAATGTTCGGATTTTTCCCTCATATGTTTGGTCTGCTCCTCATAAAACTTGTGATTTTCTGGCAAATTGCTGGGATGATCTAGGGATTGAAGTCACTAAATAATGATATACATTTTTGTTTCAGACTTCATATTCTTCAGAAAAATGCATATTAATACAACCCTGTTATTTTACCAACTTTCTAGGCTTATAAGAGCAATATTTAAAATCTGTGCCTATTTTTGGGTATTTGACCCTCCATTCTGTTAGGCTTTGTCCAGATGTTTTGTGGTAAGAGGATAAGAGGAGAGATCTGTAGTGAATTAGTAATTTCTAGGGAGGAACAGAAGTTTTTGTTTTAATGAATGCAATATATACATATTGCAATCTGCTGGAATCCTTACTAATTGTTTTATTACTTTTTTTTAAATAAAATAAATTGCTATGTGGATATACATTGTAATCAAAAAGTTGTTGTTGTCTTTCGGCTTTTCCCGGTTAGGGGTCGCCACAGCGGAACTCCGGTCTGCTAATGATTGGCAGTAGATTTTCACAACCGCTGAGGTGCCAGCTTGATGTTCAACCTTCAACGAAGGCACGCCCATTTACGCATGTCTTTTGAATGCCCACCCAACCACGGGGAGGACATGCAGACTCCACACAGAAGGCACTCCCCACACTCCAGCCGAGAATCGAATGGGAGAACTTCTTGCTGTGAGGCAACAACGCTACCGCTGCACCACTGCAGAAGTAGATTTACCAATTAATATTTGAAAACAAGTCTTGTAGTGTTATTTATTTTTTACCAGACAGTGTTTGAATACTACAAGTCTCCTAGTATTCTTGTATTTTTTCCATTATGCTTACGCCCTACACTTTACTTAGAAACTCCAAATGCTTATTGGGAATCAGTGGACTGTGTGTGGTAGAAACTCATTAAGCTAACAGCTTAAGTGTTAAAAATATTAAGTCCATCACTGATAAATCCTGTAATTGTTTGTATAGATTCTGACCTTGTTTTGAGATTTCCTTGTAAGATGGAGGCTCCAGCAGCCCTCCTATTAGGCTGACAACATTAATAAGAGCCACACCCACAAATCTATAACATAGGTGCCACATCCATAAATCTATGGCATAGAGGATACATCTTTAAACCAGGTTTCTGAAGCAATGCAGATCACAGTGCCTCCTGGGAATAAAAACATTTCAAAATCAACCAATATGCTGTCTAGGATGTGAGCATTTAAAAGTTTCACCTTGATTTAATTTTATGTTTGTTTCAAATTATGTCTGGTCTGAAAGACTCTAAGCTCTGTCTAAAAGATTTGATTAAGAGAGAATATTGTCCCATTCAATCTAACTGTATACAGACTTCCCTGCTGAAAAGATGTGTACAGGCAGCAGAGCAGGCTCAGGACTCACACATCTCCTTCTAGACAGTAAGACAATGAATCCCTGATCATTGACAATCTGTCTATTGATAATCTTTAAATACTAAGGTTTTGTGCCAGGACTTTGGTACTAGATAAGGTAATAAGATTATCTTACTTAGCATGTATATGGTTAGATTCCTAGACAGTACATTAGAAAAAGTAAGTGTCCAGCTACAGGTCAGGCTTGACTCCTAAATCAAGACAACTTATTTACTCCATCAAGACAATGACTCCATTTTGTGAAGATGACATTACTGGTAGTCCCATATCAAATAAACTATTCATTTCAATTGAGAAAAATCTAATTATGTGTAACATGACAACACCAGCTTTAATATCTCTCCATCCAGCTTTAACATTTGTTTGCATAGTGTTGTAAGCAAAGCAGAAAGAAATCTGTGAATATTATGTTTAAAAAAATGCTTACAAAAAGAGAAAAAGAAAAAACAACTTTTCAAAGGTCAAAATCTATATAAAAATTATATGAGAGACAATTCCTGACACCCCATTCTATAAATATACCTAGTCAAAGGTCATGCAAACATATTGAAGAAAAGGAATTTGGAAAACAAAAGTAAAAATAATATTTATCTCTCCATTGACTCATCAATGCAGTTAGTGTGCAACTTATGACTGAAACCTGCGATCCTCCTATTTTAATGTTCAAAGACTCACTCTTCTGGCTGCAATAAAGCACAGGTTTCCCACAAGGAAACCCCTTCAGTCCTGAGCCAGGCAGAGGGAACAAAACAATGGTGTGCATTTATCACAAATAAGCATAGTATAAGTACAATAAATCATACATGATCATGGGATCATAGGAAGTTACTAGGCTATTGACCCTGAGGCCCTTATAAGCCTAGCCAAGGGTTTAGCTCATGTTTAGACAAGTCAGCATCTAAAGCCCTGTCCAGCAGGGACACAGGTGGAATTCCAGGGGTGTATTTTCTGTTTCACATCCAGTTATCCAGGTTGCACTTAAAAAGGGATAATGAGGTACTCTGATTGACATGAAGAGGGCATCTATTCCACTGATGGCAGAATCTCTGGGGCACAAATTTGCATCGCCAAAAAGTCCTATTGATGCCACAGACCAGGTTGAGGTCATGCACACTGGTTACTCGAGTGGATCTTGACTTGCAGATATGCAGCAGTCCCATCAAGGCAGGGTCTGAGATTGCATTGTATGCCAGACAGAGGTCATGTCTGACGAGTTTGTATGAAACTGAGCACAAGGACAGGGCTTTTAGTCTATCTGTGTAGGGTAGATCTTTGAGGTCCTGGATTCTCATGGTGAGGAACGTCTGTGGTTTCTCCAGCTGCTGCATGTGCTTTGTGAGGTACATGCCGAAGGGGGCATTGTACTCAATAATTGGCCTTATAAGGGACGAATACAGGGATGTTATGACCTCCTTGTCCCTGGATGAGATACCCTTACTTATACATTGGACCATGTAGAAAGCTTTCCGTACAACAGAAGCAACATGGTGGTCAAAAGTCAAGTTGCTATCAACCTGGTTGCCCAGATCCCTCATGACTGATTGCATGTATAGGAATTTGTTATTAATCTAATAATATGTGGGGACATCACTCTCCCCAAAGGGGATGATGATGCATTTTTGGCATTCAGCTTGAGGCCATGTTTTTGGCACCTGTCATTTGTTTGGGTGAGGCCCTCTTGGAGGACATCCACATCACTTGGGGAATTGATGACCATGCCCAGCTTGCAGTCATATGGAAACTTGGTCAGTCATAGCCCATTGCTTTTGGCCTGCACCTCAGATAAGTATATCCCAAATATCAGAGCCCCAAAGACTGATCCCTGGGGTATGCCATTCGTTACAGGTCTACTGCTTAAGGTGGCTTCCCCTATTTTAATTGGGTAGGTTCTATCAGTGAGCCCATTTGCTACCCATCTGGTAACATATAGATTGATGCCTAGTTGAGAGAGTTTATCTATTATGCCCAAGTGGGGAATAGTGTTGAAGGCTTTGGCCAGCTTAGGGTAGGTGGAGTGCACCGTCTTCCACTCATTCATGGCTTTGGTGACTATCTCAAAGCCGTCGACCAGATTTAACAAACATGACCTCCCCTTGACAAAGCCAAACTGTGTGGGGTCAATATGAATCATACTGTATATAAAATGTTGAAAGCATCATAAGTTCAAAAGTAATAGAAAAAAATTGTAACAATGCAAATATGTGGTGACACCGAACAGCTACCACTGACTAAGGATCATAAAAATAACACTGACCAACCAAAAACATTTTAATTTTAATAATGTTTACCTACTTTATTTAGATTGTGAGTTTTATGCAACTCAGAAAAAATGCTTCTATCATTTAGAAAGAGCTAAAGCAAACTGTACAAATGCATTATATTTAAAAATAAGTCTTAAGGATTTAGAAGCAGAGGATTTTGTAAAAAATAAATAACCAAATAACTAAATAAGGAGAGAAAGAGAAAATTCAAGTAGCATACATATATATATATATATATATATATATATATATATATATATATATATATATATATATATTTATATATATATATATGGGTCTACTTCATTAGAACGAAAGACCACAACACTAAATTCCACATCACTGAGACCAGAAGGACAAAACCCCAGAACAACGAAATTCAAAATCCCGATATTATGGGATTTTGATTTAACGCTTTTGGTGTTCCGCTGTAGACAAGTATGTATGTGTAAGTGTATTTGTGAGGGGTATTGCTGTGTGTAAGTGTGTGTTGTGACTGTGGTGTGTGTGTGTGTGTGTGTGTGTGTGTGTGTGTGTGTGTGTGTGTGTGTGTGTGTGTGTGTGAGGGACTGTAATGTGTGGGTGCGAGTTTGCCTTGTGTGTCTGTTTGTGCAATCTCAGAGTTAGAATATTAAAGTAGGGGTGTGCGGGGGGTGCTTGCCCCCCTGCCCATCTCTAATGTAGGGTTGTGGGTTTCGTAGTTTGGGGCAGTTGTGTGTGTGTTTGTGTGTATTTTGCAGTTACATGGTTTTTGGTGTTCCGGGGTTTCGTGATTCTGGTCTCGGTGTTGTGGGTTTCGGTGTTGTGGTCTTTCGTTCTTACGAAGTAGACCCATATATATATATATATATATATATATATATATATATATATATATATATATATATATATATATATATATATATATATATATATATATATCTATATATATATATATATATATATATATATATATATATATATATATATATATATATATATATATATATATATATATATATATATATATCTATATATATATATATATATATATATATATATATATATATATATATATATATATATATATATATATATATATATATATATATACTGAAAATATACAATACATACTTATAAACTTTAATTTTTATATCTGATTTTATTTTTTTAATTTAATATGGACATTTGTATACCTTAAGAATGAGGTAATGTGCAGCTGGGATTACACTGATGAGATATTATAGAACTTTGAAATAATGGCTGTAGGATTTGTGTGTATGTGTGTGTGTGTGTGTGTGTGTGTGTGTGTGTGCGTGTGTGTGTGTTTGTGTATGTGTGTGTACATACCTAATTCTATTTCCTGAACTGCCACTTCATCAAACAACAAAATACCGAGATGAGGTTGCCAAAAAGTTAATTGTACGAACACCTGGATCACCATAATTTAATGCAGGGAAACTATCCACTTGGCCACCATGGTGAACTTTGCCCTTTTCTCCACTATAGTACAATCTTGTAGTTGGTATGTTTAGTTAGGGATGGTGTTGGGGGAGCAGCCCCCACTTGGGTTGGTTAGATTTGCTTTGGTTTGGTTTTAAAGCATTGGTGGTCAAATTGTTAGTTTACCGGCATTAAATTATGGTGATACAGGTGTTTATAAAATTAATTTTTGGCAGCTTCATCTCAGTGATTTGTCCTTTTCCACAAGTTCATTCACCTTATTGCATTTGTCTTTGTCTAAGCAGCTATAAGCCATCTGTTGCAGTGGAACATTGTATTAGAACTGCTGTGACAACTAACACTAGGCACGCAGTAGTATCACAGCATCCAAATAACATCAGAACAGTGATTGGTTTCACCATCTCTATGTGAAGGCCGTACCCCTTTATAGTAATCTTCTGAAGGACATCCTGAGCTGTGTGCATTCTTTAACTTAATATCAGATGCATATGAAAAGCTCTACACCTGGCCAAGTTTAGCACAAACTGAGGTGAATGGCATAAAAGCCATAATTCGATACAATGTGTTAAGGTTGCCTTAATAATGGTCTGAGAAAGTACACGTGAGAAGCTTGGCAATTATTGAAGGCATCTCATTTTGGCAGCTCAGCTGTACCTCTAACCTTATGTTACCTGTTTCATTCAGGTGCCAGCTCATGAGTAATGTGACATCACTGGGATGCTGTTAACACTGAAGAATAATAGTAAAGTCTTTCTGGGTGCATGTCAGCATGAAGAAGATTGTGGCATTCCTATCCTGAGATCCATCATCATACTGTTTTGATATAAAGCTATGACAGAAAAATTAATTTAATGGTTTACCCTGATTATTGAAGCAGTAAAAATGGTCACACACAAACAGACACATCTCCCATGACTGTTCTTGCTAGAACTGAGCAGGGCATGGTGATCTGGATAACATTCCCATGCACCCCAATCCTGTCACATTTGCACTGCACTGCAGTCTGAGGACTGACCTGCTACATTGTGTTAGTTAACATCTTATTACTTCTTAGTTCTTCAGACTGCTGTTCAGTACCCATCTTCTGTCTTCTATAACCTTTAACACCGTCTTGCAAAGCCTTGGAATACATGACCTTAGGTGATGTGCATTCTCTTACATGTCAAACATAACTATATAACATGTTTGTTTGTTTTTTGTTTGTTATATGCACTGCTCTGATGTACATCCCTGAGATTTTACTGAAAATAAGTTGGTGCTTACAGAGTTATACAAAGCTAAACACATTTACACACACACACACACACACACACACACACACACACACACACACACACACACACACACACACACACACACACACATACATATTTACATGTATATATTTTGTAGTATCTGTTTTACTCCTGCTGCAAGAAAGGAATATCACATGAAAAATCAGTTTATTAGTTTTATATCAGAATGTGCCGTGCAGCATATATATTGTGGAGAGTGGAAGCTTATCTTGGCAAGCAAGTATATGCATATTTGCTCTTATTTAATTCTCCTTTGCATTTGATATCTGCACTAATATAATATATATGGCCCATCCCTTAATAAATAAATATTATATATAATTGCTTCTTTTGTGATGTGGAGAGCATGTTTCTAGGCAAGTTTGTTTAATCACTTGTGTAAACCTTATAAAATGTGTACTAGCAGTTGGTATGTTAAATGTTCAGGCATGGCCTACTGTTTTATAATGAACTACCTGCTCCTAAATTCACTGTCTGTTTTGATGACAGGAGATGCACTTGGTCAACCTTTGATCTTTATTCAACTAGTATTTCTGGTGCTACTATCTTATGTTCACTATTATGTCTATTGTTTGGCATCCTGAAAGTCTTGTTAAAAGGATATTTTAGTTCATAAAGTTGACGAAGATGAATGTTATAGTGACGCTAGTGATGATGATATTCATAGTAGCAGTAATAATAGCACTCAAATTTAAACTTTAGCAGTAAAAATGTATTGCTGAGCCTTGTCATCACAACATATATCACTCTGTTTTATTCAAGTCGCACAGTACAGTTTCAACTTGGCATTACACCTAATTAAATTTTTGAAAGACACTAATCCTTCTACAAGCAAAAAGGTAACTATTTATATAGTTACACATGACAAGGCATATTTTTAAACCAGACAAATGATTAATTATAGTAAACCTTTAAAAATAAAGCTGCAAACTACAACTAAAATGTGTCACAGAAGCTTTACCTGCTTTTAAGGTATTCAAGTTGTTTGCTTGTAAAAGTCTCCTCCAGGCCACATTCGTGCAGACAGAGTAAAACATTTCTGACTATGACGGAATCCCCTCAGGTGAAATTCACCTAGATAATATCACAGTTACTATATAACCTGTTTGGGTTATTTTCAAACACATCACAGCAACTTCAACAAAGGCTATGCGTGATAATACCAGTAGCAACTCCCTACATATTAACCTCTGGAAACTCTGCCTTTGCACGAAACACCCACACAATACTTCTCTCTGTGGGCTTTTCCAGGCATGAAACTTATGTGTTTACATTGACAAGCATTTTTGTTAATCTTTTCAGCACCAACTCATCAGAACAAAGAAAGGATCAGGAACAGTTCTTAAACAAAGTAGCTTAAAAAAAAACTTTGATTTAGATGCTTCATTATGTTTATGCTTTGTTTCAGCATGGGTATGGTATAATGTGCCCATGCATGTGTATTACTGCATGTGAGTGTGTGTGTGTGTGTGTGTGTGTGTGTGTGTGTGTGTGTGTGTGTGTGTGTGTGTGTGTGTGTGTGTGTGTGTGTGTGTGTGTATGTTTATAAAGGATGCATTATGTGTACACATTTGACTACTTGCATCCCAGTCTATGCATTTTCAGCCCGCACATGTACTAATAATGCCGTTACATTTTCATTAGAAAAATGGTTATCTTAGCCACTTTCATATCATTCAGCAATGTGCTGAAGTTATAAAACAAATTCAGTGATGGCTGATACATATTATTGTATATAAGACAGTGTAGGCACTCAAAAATATACATTGCTAGCAATACAAGGTGACATGGCCTGAACTGAATTCTTGACCATTTCATCTTTTGTTGCACATACCTTTTTTATGCGCTGACTCAGTATAGCTGACAGCTACGGATAATACTCGGAAGTAGAGGAATTCTTAGCACATCATTGGTCTGTTGATACTATCTGGGAGAGATATTAGGATGCTAGGGAGCAAGCAGAACTACTGTACATACTATTCACCCCTGTTTTTGGTCTACACTGAGACACTGAAGGCTAAAACCCTGGTAGGTCTCTGACAACCTATGTCATACTTGTGGCTTAGGCTTCTGCTGAAGTTAACAGGAGTAATGAAAGGAATTATGAGGTGTATGCCTTCTTACCCTCCCAATGTTCAGAATAGGATGTTATGTGTGGGCAAGACATATCATTCATGCTGGCTCTGGTGGAGACCAGAGCAAAGAATGACACAAGTTGTGTTGAGTGATGGGTATGTGGTAGTATTCACACTCTTGGACAGGGCACAGCTGTTCTCAGTAACTTTTTTTCAATTATCATATATCTGCTGAGTTAGTATATAAAGTAAGAGGGTACAAGTGGTGGTAACCTTTTTTGTCAATTGTGAGTGGTTGTTAGGTAATTTGTATTCTGAATTAATTATGATGGCAGAACCAGTTTATGAATATGTCTAAGCTGGTCATAACAAAAACACTTGTTGACCATTGTCAAGATATCCCTACTGTAGTTCATCTGACTGCCTTAGTACTACTTGGTTCATATGTTACAGCATACTGAAGGCTGTCTACACTGGTAGTACTGCATAAAAACAGAAAGGGATGTTCAGTAATAAGAAACTCAGTTAAAAAATGGAGTGGTAATTTGTTTATTATAATGAAGCAATATGGTGGAGATAGCAAAAATCTAACACAGGGAAGTCAAGAAGGGGGACCTCATCATGATTTAAACTGAGTGGTGTAAATTGACATGAGGAAAAGGGGGAAGAGAGAAGGGACTAGCACTGAGAATACTGCTTGTACCAGTTCTGTTGGGGGCAGGACCACATGCAGGACAAAGCATAGGAGCATAGGAAACCAGCATTGTGGAGTAGCATGATGAAGCCCTAACTATGGCCTAGGTGACATGGGTTAAGCTAGTAGCTTGGGCTTCTGAAGCAGTGGCAGAGAGGGATCGGTGTGCCTATTCCAGAGGGGCGGACACTCTTCTAGGAGATTCCTGAAGGGATGCATGGTCCTTAAAGGGAAGTAGCCCTTAGATGGATTATACAAATGCAGGGAAGAGGAAGAGGGATAAGTGTAGGTCATTAAATAAAAACAACAACCCTTTCAACAGAAGCAGTTGCTACCATGGCCCACGGTGTGGCTGGTAGACACAATGATGGCTATGGTCACTGAAATGGCCAGAAAGAATATAGCAAAAAAGAGGAAACATCAAAGCATATGTGCCCAAGGTAATTTCTGTTCAGTTCTGGTGGGTGCTGTGATGGTCCCTACCCTGGACCAACAATCAAGGATCCTCAATCCTCAACACTAACACTGGTGAGGAATGGCCTTTAGAAGCAAAAATGGATACCCACAGTGATTTCAGATGCAGCTCTCAGCACCAAGCACAAGTTCCCTTAAGCGCACACTGGGAGCACACTCCAGACTGGGGGGGGGGCTGGACTCTTCTCTCTCTCTCTCTCTCTCTCTCTCTCTCTCTCTCTCTCTCTCTCCAGGCTTGAAACAAGACTCCACACTGACCACTTTGGAGCTCTGTGTCTCTGTTCCCAGTAGCTAACACACAAACTTGTATATTTGATTTTCACACACACACACACCTGAGAACAGATTTACCAGCTGTGGTCCCTCTGTCCAGACTACAGGGTAATTATGCTGCCACCAGTCAGCTATTCTAAGGCTCTTACAAGGGTACCCAATTATACCGAGTAAAATTAATACTAATACAAATGGTAGAGTTTGAGCAATGCAGCAAGGCTTTCAAGAGCACCCACAGTGTCACTAAAATAAGCACAAGTACTCTTAAGATGTTAAAATTATTCCCTAAAAACAGTCACAATGAAAGGTATAGAATTATTTAATAATAAAAGACAAAATAGAAAACATGAGAATACTGAATATCTAGCTACAATAAACACTAGAGTTTCAATCACAGATAATATAAAAATAGCACAGTTGGATAGATTCACAGAGATGCAGAAAAACAATACTTAACTAATCTCACTATATTTTCCTGACTGACTAAAGAACTACTCTTCCCTAATTACGTTACTTACTATAGTAAGGCAAGAAGATGAGTGTTGAGTTGCTTAAGATAAGGTGTGTGAGATATCTGTGAGAGATCTTTTCTGTCAGATTCCAAAAACAAAGGGCTGCTGTGAGAGTTCTGCCATATCTATCACTAATATCTAAAGAGTCGTTTCAGTGCTGGTTATAGTATGACATCACATCTGGTCACCTGATGCTAGTGCAATACACACCCAGAGCTTTGCTAAGATCTGCTGTAGCATCTGAAAGTTTTTAAACAATTTCAAAAACTTCCACGCTTTCATGGTAGCAATTACTTCACCCCCAGGGACAATGCAGTAAAATTCCTAGTCCTGGTTTTCCCAGACATTTTTGTATCTGGCTGCAATCAGATCTGTAAGATAAAATCTTTATGGCATAAACCAACCCATTTAATATTCAACATATTTTTCAAAATTAGTTGGACTGAAATTAATGTCTTCCCTTCCAGAATTCTCTGTTAGAACATAAACATTAATCAGTTATAACAGTACTGTCTGACATACATGTATGCCTCTTTTCTGTCCAGCAGGACCCACTGTTGATGCATTTTAACACAAGCAACTTTGCAAATAAATTTTTAATGTAAGCATCTGTACAAATCAGTGTTATAGTCAAATGGCATAAAATTATTTAAAAAACTCCAGCAAACTATGCTGGCATATGTTGCACATGCACTGCCCTTCTCTGCCTAGCACAGATGGCACTACCTCATATCATCATAGGTGCATAGAGGTACACAAAAGTAAAGGGGAAAAGCCATGAGTGATCAAATCTGGAGAAAAACACAGAGCGCTAGGAAAGCAGTACTAAGGCATTCACATGGAATACAGTGTGAATTTCTATCCCAATTTAATGTAACAGCATTGTAGTAAGAATGATGAGAAGAATGTGAATATAGTATTGTTGAAGAGGACTAAACCAATGATAAGACAAAGTGTCATAATATATGCTTGTTATGCATGGAAGTGGAGGCAGTCCATGTAATGTGGAAAAGAAGAAGAGTAAATAGCCATCTTGATTAATTGAGAATTACCCTTAGCAGGGGGCTTCCCTTTGTAGAGAAATAAAGAAGAGTCGATAATGGATTAGAGGATTGATAAAGGAGGATAAGGAGAACAGGAATAATGAAGGAAAAGTATATGTTCAATTTAGTATAAAGATGACCAGCATAAAAAGATATTTGAAAGATGTCCAAATAAAGTATGTATTTTTAGTAATATGTGTGACACAACTAGCAAAGGAAGCATCTAGTATGGAGACTCAAACAAAAGATGATGACATTTGTGGTAGTGAAGATCAGAGACAGCTAGTCAAGAAAGATCAGCAAATGAAAGATTTGACTTCCTAATGAATGAGTGAGACATTTCTCATCAACCCACACTTCAGTGAGAAGAAATGGTAATCTATCAAACATGCCAGCAGTCCTGCAATGCATTTATATTTCCTACCACTGAAGTCTCATATGAAGACATTGAAAATGAAAAAAAAGCTTGCATCCGCACTAAAAAAAGTTGCACTGGTATCATAAAACACAAAGAATAAGACTCAGAAATGGAAGGGCACTGTTGTGATACAAGTGGTCTTCAGTTTTTGAGCCCTGACCTTTGATTGTGTTAGGTTTAGACTGAAACAGTTCTGTTTGATATGGATTGGAAGCCTGTTCCAGAGGAATGGTAGCCCCTAAAACAAGCTTCTCATCCAAGTCAAGAAGAGCTCTTCCCTAAACCAATTCAAGTGTATCTTGGACAAATGGATTGGAATTTGGAAATGTACCTGTGGTCTGGCATCTAATTCTCTAAAAGATAGAGGCAACCTGTAAATACTTGACCAACCATCTCCAAGTCTACATATGCCACATAAAATATCATAAAATATTAACCTGCAAGATAATTTGAGAAGCATGGCTAGGCTTTGAAATTCTCCCTGGTGTTATTTGCATAGTAATCATCTATGAATCTATGAGATGCCAATGAACTGCAAGGTCAATGGTATATATAGCTGACCATTTGTGTTTGCTGATGTGTGGGTTGAAAACGAATGACATGATCATTAATTAGGAAGCTATTTAGAAGAGTGTCATTTCACCAATTAGCATATATTTAAGATGTGTTCACAATCATTTACAATTTCAATACCATATATTTTTGCTTCATTGTGAGTGCTATTCAATAATATGCTTTAGACTGTTTTTGCCTGAATCCAATACCAGCAAAGCATAAGACTTGGATGAAGAAGACATCTTGCATTACAGCACTGATTGTAATACAAGTGGTCTTCCATTTCTGCATCTTGCACCTTGCATTTTCTGATGACAATACAGTTTTTTTTTTTTTGGTGATGAAGGCATTTTTTTTAATACTGAATGCCTGCATACAATACTTCAGTTTTAGTTTATACAGCTGAACGGCAGGGTCACTGGCATATGTGACCAAGTGGTGCACTCTCTGAAATATAGGTCAATGAAGAATGCCTCAATAATTCTTTAAGAAGCTTCACTAAACAGCCAATATGTACATGTACACATTTGTGGTGTATGTGCCTAAGCAAGCTTTCTGAGATATACTGGCATCCAGTCCAGGATATAGTCTCTGCTTTGTGCCCATCCTTTTGTTTGTTGGCATGGAGTATAGTGACTAAAATGTCTATTACAGTAAAACCTCTAGGACAAGATGTATGCTTACCTTTGTGACATTTACTACTCCTAAATAATTGCTTGGCAAACCATGAAAAAATTCAGAGGAAAAAATAAAATGGACGCAGAGATGCAGACAGGGACTCAAAGCTTGCTATTCTCATCTCAGAAATAGACAAAGAGAAAATACAGACTACATGTGATACAAGGGAAACATTCAGCTGCAAGTAAAGGAAGGTTGTATCGCTTGGTTTACTCTGAGGGTGTTATTATGGCAAGAATGACTATAAATACTCATTAGGCATCAATGAAAATCTTGTAAAGATTAACATAAGCCCCCAGATTTACTAATCTCTTGTGCAGGACTAGTGTAGTCCTGCACAGAAGTGGCTGCTTAGGAGCAGGACGGCAGCAAGCCATGCATATTAATGAAGGCGCGCTTCCCAATATCCTAGGCATACACGGAGCATGTACGAGTGCAGGGGGCATGTCTGAGAGTAGAGCACTCACAATAAACATGCCCCTGCAAAGTAGAACAGCAGAAAGTGAAAATAAATGAGCGAGACCACTCATAGGTGTCTGCATATCCCCACCAACAGTCCCCCATATGTACAACAGCAACAAGACATAAAGATGAAAAGAAGAAATACCCGTATTGTTGTCTAAAGCTCTGAGTACAGCTAACCGTAGGAGCACGGGTGTGCCCATTGCTCAGCCATGGTGAATGTAGCCCAAAAGGCTGAAGAGGATAACAAGGACGATATATGCAAATGGAGCATGTCAGCAATAGTGTAGTGGGCAGAGCATTTGCCTAATGAGCAGGCATTTCCAGTTCGAGTCCCAAAACAGCACAGTCTATTTTATACGGCAAAGCATGGTATAAGCAATATTTGTAATGCAAAACCCACTAAATAACATAATTTTTATGAACAGGAGTACTGCAGGAAATGCACGCGAAGAGTAAGTATCATAATGAATAAGCCAGCAGTAAGCAGATGTAAGCCCAGGTAAGCAGTAGTAAGCATATGTAAGCACTAGTAAGCATGTGTAAGTGTGTTTGCACGAAGTTAAGCACTGCTGACACAGATTAAGCAAAGGAGAAGCTAACTGGGTGTAAGACACTGTGACCGGAAGTCAGCAGTGCTAACCTCTGCACAAACCTGCTTACAACTGCTTGAAAGTGTCTTAAGCACACCATATCCAATGGCCAGTGTTCTGCCCAGCAACAAAACAAACAGCTACTGCAATACCGGAACCCAGGACCGTGCACACCATGCACAAAACGATTTACCACTACGCCATGCCAGATATGCAGAAATCATATGTTGTCACAAACATAACCCCAGCCCAGTCATGAAACAGTACAGAGAATGTATACCTACAGCTAGATGTGTGTGTGTGTGTGTGTGTGTGCAAATATATCACTATATAAATGGATACAACATATCTATAGATGTAATCACATATATATATATATATATATATATATATATATATATATATATATATATATCTATATATACATATATATATATATATATATATATATATATATATATATATATATATATACACACACACAAATATATGAACAGATATACATGCAAATGCCGACAACTACACATATATATGTCAACATCTATATGTCCACATATACACATCAAGTGACATATATGTACACAGATATATGTCTCCGTAGGTATATGCAGACATAGTTAGAAACATGTAAACAAATATATATACCCACAAAGGTATATATGGCCAGACATCTGTAGATACCAGTGGTAGATGAACAGAAACATATATGTCCACATGTACCATCAATGGGCCTGAGAGGCCCCAAACAATATACGTCACATATGAATTTGCCCAGCCAAACATGTCAATGCACTGCCAAGCTTATTGTATTGTATGTCTGTCAGTGAACTAGGGAATTAAATGAGCCCTCTGTTATGTTTCACATGTCGACATCACATACTCCTCTCCCCCACCCACTAGATGGGCCGAGCAGTACAGGTCCATCCAACCCAGGCCATCCCCAACTCATACATGCATAACCCACAGTTCCACTTCCCCCCCACCAGCAGCACACATGCAGCCACCATCCCTACCCTGGTTACTGGCCTGTAGCTACCACACTACCACACATTGCCCCCCACCCCCCTGGACCCATCTCGTATGATGTCCCGACCCAAGTATCCTAGGTGTGGCACATGCCGTAGTCCATGCACATAGCCATAGGTACCTATGTAACTCTGGGTGTAGATGAAAGTTGTATACCCAGTGTTCGGGCTGTCCCAGATGGGACGAATGATTACCTGGTACTAATAATAGATTTCATGTGTGACTCTGTGTGCACTAACAGATTTAGTTGTAGGTATTGCAAAGCAGATGTGGCACACAAGGATGGCAAGTATGCACATGAAACACAGTACCCAGCAATAACAGGCAACATTACAGGATATGTAGCTAAATATGTAGAGGTATGTGTGTGTGTATATATACCCATAACTACATGGAGATATACCTCTCCCTCTCTGTAGTACAAATGTATACATACATATACAGACATATATATAACTACCCACATATCGATATATACATATTCAGACACCCATACATCCATATGTCATTAGATATATATACAGCAATACATATATATATATATATATATATATATATATATATATATATATATATATATAGATATGTGTGTGTGTGTGTGTGTAGGATATGATACAGCAGTTAAGAATTACATATGTTCACAGGCCGTGCCAATGGGGGTGAGGGGCCTCATTCAATAAACGTGTAACACATAGCATCAACCCCCCCCCAGCTAGACAGGTGAAACATACCAACACACAATAAAAGTAAACAAACCACTGCTTCCCAGACTACAGGCAGGATACTAGCAGTGAGAGAGACCCACCAAGTCTAATCTTGAAACAAAGACAAGAATGTCCCTTGTGGGACAACCAAAAAATTGTATGGATAATTGGGTTTCCAGCCATTACATGGATGTCCACGGCAGGGCACACATGTTCTCGGACTACAAGGTTGGGGAAGCCTGATGTTTCATGGGGCGAGACAACATATGTGATGGGTCCCAAGAAGTGGGGAGTGGGCAGTGTGTACTGGTGTGGCCAGACCCGACCTGCACCTGGAGTAAAGAAGAGTGCCAAAGAGGAGTTGCGGGTGGGGAACTATGGGTATGTAAATATGGGCCTAGTCATGCAGGTGTTGGCTGGAGCAGTTGTGTGTGGACCACCCCAGGGATGAAAGCAATAGTGTACATTGGGCAGACCCGACAACTAACGAGCAACCATGCCCGGTACGAGTCCCACAGTGGCAATGTCTAGTTTACAGGGCAATGGGTGGAATAACCAGATGTGTTGTCACAAACCCACTAAATGACAACAAGGAACACATGGTCGCATCACCCCACTGTAGGAATGTAAGCCAAACTAATTGGCATCACAAGATATTATTGCAGTCCTCACCCCCACCTAGGGGTGTGAGTGTCCAGACCTACCCCCAAATGCAGGGTATATACACAGCTGTCGCTGCAGAAGAAATGGCCAGCTGTGGACCTTCCCGTCAGCCATCCTGCACATCCCTGGACATGTCTCCTACTATCAACACCTCTGTGTGGCCTAATAACACCACTTATCTATCGACTCCTGTTTCATCCATAGTAATGTTCACAGTTACAAGTAGGTGACACCCTCCACATAACTATATTGGCAGAATCTGGAACCCCCAACCCAGGAGTATTACCACAGCTGTCCCAGACACACATGTAAATAACACATGAAGGGAAATCTCAAGCACACTTGGACCACCACCTGATCACCACCTGTTGAAGTCTACCACCCCCAAATAACACTCTATACCCCTACACCAACTACTGCCACTGATACCTCCTATCCTGCCTTGCATACATATCCCAACACCCTGCAAACCTGCACTACTGCTCCCCCACCAATCAGTCAAATGGCCTACTATACAGTTAAAATGTCCCCCCTCCACCTACCCACCTACACCTTCACTATTCACATCTACTCTAAAACACAGGTATGGCATAACTAAACCTAATCCGAATACCTGAGTGTAACCTATCCAGAAATGCTAAACTGGAATCCCACTTAAATTTACACTGACCTTCGTGAACAGTCATACCTGACATGTACACCTGACTTAAGCAGGTATAATACCAACATGTACATGAAGTAGCATGGGGGTATGCAGCAGCAAGCGGGTGTATGCCTGTTTGGGTAGCGGTAAGCAATGCCCACACTGGTTAAACAATGTGGAGACCAACCCAGTGTAAGATGCCGCAACCGGATGTCAGCAAGTCTGACTCTCCTGCAAACCAGTGCATACCTGCCTACACTTTCCCAGCAGTGCCTTAGGCATGCTGTAGCCCACAGCCCTTGTCGTGGCCAGTACCAACATAATCAGCACTCCCAAGTCCCCCCCTGCACACTATAGTCCAAGTGAGTTACCATGGAGGCATGGCAGATACTCAATCAGTTGCTGTTATCACAAATGTATCATCCGGCACAGTCAGTCAACAGTATAGGAAATGTATGGAAGTATGCACATTAATACCATCAAACATGTGCACAGTGCTCAGTCACAGTATTCCGAGCAGTCTATGAGTATCAATCAACAGTGCCTGTCCATGCATACTGTGAGAACAGTAGTCTTGTATAATACTGAAGAGTGGAATGGAAAATGGGGCACGCCGTGTGGGCATGTTTCATCCATGGAAGTGGGAGATGAGGCTGGTCTGGTGTGTGAGCAGACCGCTGCTTCTCAAATACCTGGCAGGATGCTACAAGTGGGAGAAACAATGTTGACCAGCAAAGTCTACTCGTGACATAACAACAGGTCCATCCCCAGGGGGATGTGTACCAGACCTTGTGGGTCACAATGATGTTTCCACCAGTATCAGAGGAGGATCAAGGGAAGGCTGAAATATACATGGACTAAATGGATGAAGAGCCTGCAGAAGGTTGCATCAAGACAGTAAAATGGAGGAGTACTGAGACGTGCAGAGAGGGAAATGTTTGGAGGTGTGGTATGGCAGGGCTAGCAACTGGGGAATGGATGGATGCTGTGTACGTGGAGCTCGGGGGCCGGGGAAAGGGAGCATGGGTATGACATTAAGGTAGAAATATCCAAATTAAGCAGAACTGCAATAGTGTAGTGGGCAGAGCATCCACCTAACAAGTATGCATTCCAGGTTCGAGTCCCACTGCAGCACATTCTAATTTCCATGTGAAATCGGTATATCAACATCATTTTGCTGTATAACCTATTAAATGACATTTACACTTGAACAGGAATACTGCATTACACATAGACCCACTCATTATTCAAAGGATATGAGACGACACACAGACGACAACCTTTAAAGGTGTATTTTACAATAATGTATGCCATTACCTACAGCACATAGATCTGGACAATTTAATCAGTGAGGAATGCAAGGCCCACACAGAAAAGTAGATGCAGACAGTGTGGATATATAACATACTATGCTGTCCAGGTCAAGCCTGTCAATTCGTACAACTGTAGACAAAAGAATTGCCACCAAGATAGGTAACAATAAACAATAACAGATGTAGTTCAGCAGTCGCCAGTTACTCCCTGTAGTCAAGGCCTATGGGGACATTTATTACCTGTGATAATGTCTATGTATCTGTCACATGTATGGACCCTGACCAACAAATGTCGTGGGAATCCACGATATGACTGTGATGATAGCAGGAATGCTAGCAGTAAATAATGATAGGCCAATGTTGAACAACCCCTAATTGTAACACAGCAGGACAAAGACAGACATATATTTGGAGGACAGAGGCAGGAACACAGGGCCATACTTGTAACATTGCTGTTACACACCCTGCAAATTGCAGGTGTTACAGGATTTGTTGCAACATACCCTTATGCAGGAATAACACATCAGGAACACAACTGAAAGTAGCCATGTACTGATAGCATGAAACAGACAGATTGCGGGAATATATCTAGGACAAGTCCTGTGTGGTGCACAGGCAAAAGCAAACAGACAATCCATTGGCCATTATGTGGATAGGCCCACTATTGAGAGCAATGCAGACAGACTGCATTCCATCTTAAACTACTATGTACAAGCAGACACTGCAAGACTAGCAATATACAATGCACATAACAACACTACTCATGCTGTGTGTAGGTCTGGAACTTCTTAAGATTGTGTAGTTGTCCTGTGTCTGCAAGCCCCACTGTAATAAGTACTACAACCTGCCATCTGTAACACTATTGCCCACATACAGGAAGAATGTCCTCCACACTGGAAAGGTCAAGGGACAACGTCCACATGAGTAAGCAATTTATAGTACTGGGTTGCCATGACAATGGTTAACTGAATTACTACACAGCAGGCTGCACGCAATCAGCAACTGTTGCACACTGATTGGTGCAGAGCCCAGCATGTGATCACGTGCATCACCTACAAAGGCCATGCTGAAATCCATTCAAACCAACTCATTCACTCTACTGGAAAGGGAGAGAGACAGTGGGAAAGAGAGAAAAATAAAAAAAAAAAAAAACATTTATAAAACGAAACTCACACAGTGGGAAACAAATACCTACAAGACACAACCGGAAAGGCATCACACCCGTCCAAAGAATAAAAGGTATGTAAAACATAACTGTATGTAATTTAATGTAGTATGTGGTATAGATTAATAGGATATATGATGTAGAATGTTTAATACGTGCCATCTGTAGTTGTCCCTGTAATGATGTCCCGCTGAACAACTGCTCTGGACAATACTGTCTGTCCCTGTAAGCAGTGGGACATACCCACCAACTGTGCAGATCAGCAATGAATGACAAAGATGTCAGCCATAATATCTGTGTATGTTATGTTAGTGTGGACAATAGTTGGTGGTGGATGTACTACCGTCATGATAGACACATGGGTGTCAGAGCACACCACTTGCAGGGCAGCCATATTAATGTGTAATGTAGCATTCACAAATGCCATAGATGTGTAATAGGCGTACCAGCAATCTCAAACCATATGTACCACACTAATGTTAGTCTGTAGTCACATGTGATACCTCTCTATGTTGCAGCAAGGCAGAACAGTGCAGCTGTGAATGAAAGACAGTTACAGAATGTGGACCAGATGTCTGTATGCACTCCACAAATCTGTGTGATACAAATTGTGTTGTGTATGTGTACAGATACACAGACACTCATATAGACATAGGTATATGAACAACATACAACATATATATATATATATATATATATATATATATATATATATATATGCATATATATATATATATATATACATATATATATATGTATATATATATATATATATATATATATATATATATATATATATATATATATATATATATATGTACATAGATGTATATTTATATATATATATATATATATATATATATATATATATATATTTATATATATATATATATATATATATATATATATATATATATATAGGCACTGACAATGACATGCAGGTGAAATAGTCTGTAACAGGCCAGCAAAGACAAGTGTCCTCACAGGGAGCATGGCTAAAAACACATAGTACAAAGCCTGGCATATACATATAGCACAAAGCTTGGTACAATTCAACATATGTCCCAATAGTAGGTAAGCAGCTGACATAACAATTGCAGTCTGTGAACGGTTTGTTGTAGCTGATATGGTGGGTGGAGACAAATATGTGTATTAAGAACTATGGTAACCCTGCTGTATGTGTGGCTCAGACCTGTTTCCATCCTTATGTCTTCCAGGAAACATGTCGCATAGTTGGCTTCCAGTGTACAGCGCCGCTGAAACAGCAATCATTATTGACCACCTGGTACAGCACTACATATTGCTGTTTGGTTGGACAGCCCACGACCAGCAGGAGAGGACCGCCCTGTGGAACGAGCTAGTCCATTTGGTCAATGATGTCTATCTGCATAATCACAGCTATGAGCAGGTCCATCATCATTGCACCTACCTGCTTCTCCATGTACGTCGGCATGCAGCTGCCGTAAGGGGGAGACCACCTTGCAATGGGGGGGCAATCCATCCATCCATCCACCCCTCACACATGTGGAGGAGCTCCTCAGCAGCCTTGTGGCACCTGTCAGACTGCAGCATCAACACCTGGCAGGGCACATCTTGAAGGTGGGTGCCAATGACACACCAGCTGAGGAGCGTGCAGGTAAGGTCCCAGGGCACATCAGTACCCCACCCATGTGTATCCATCTGAATCTGTACAGGTACATCATGCAAAACTGAGATGTCATATACATAGTCTGCTGCTGTGTAATAGTAATAAACAGTTGTGTATAAGCTGTAATATTGTGTAATTCTACTGTTAATGTAACATAATCCTGCACTGAACTTTTATGAATGCCACAGCTGTGGCCACTGACATCAGCTTTCTCACACACCTATGTAGGTCCCTCCAGGATATCACCATGGCAGCAGCCCATAGACAGTGAGTATGGTTCGTGTTCATGCATGATGATACACTGGGCATGTAATAGCTATGGGATATTCCATGCACATGTCGAACACACCTACCCATACTGCATGCTCTACACGTTCATGTTTTCTTGCTGTGAAATGCACTGCATCACAGCAGAAACCATGCTGGGGCATTGGAAGGGTACAAAAGGCACATGCAAGATAACTAACATCCTGTCAATGTGCAATGTGTCCACAGGGATGTGAAGTGTGGCAGGACACACAACCTACAGTAGGGGCATGTGTGACTCAACACCACCATGGCTGCATCTGCACACAATCAGGTTAAGTAAACATTGCAGACGTAACGTTGACCCCACAGCACTTGTGACAGCAGTGTGTGCACTCCAGGGGATGTGCACATGAGTAGACCTTGCAACCATGCAGAGTTATGGGACATGTGTAGGGCACCCCTCTCAGCCATGGTAAGGTCTGCTGGTTGTCAGTATAATAGTCATGTACTGGTCATACATGCACTGCTGATGTTGTAATTTGTAATTCAGACAACAGGCATCCACAACTGATAGCTGTTCACATATCATCCCAGGTATGAGTTGCTACAACACATAGAGGCTGTGAGCATTGGAGCTGGCATAACCGACACAGTACTACAGATGCATCAGTGGTTTCTACACCTGTGAGATATGGTGCACAGTACAAGGCATGGTGCGGAACAGGTCCACAGTAACACTTTGTACATGGGTGCAGTGTTAATACAGGAAAGGGCCATCACCTACCAACAAAGCCCATGCCTCACACACATGTACACTGCCACTGGCATGATGTCACTATAGTTGCACTGCATGCTGTTGAGCTCCATATGTAATGCATGTTGACAAAAGGGTAATGGGAGGACTGTGTGTACAAATGTTGTGCAAATCCACATGTAGGGGTGTGGGGTGTGTGTGTGTGTGTGTGTGTATGTGTGTGTGTGTGTGTGTGTGTGTGTGTGTGTCTCAGTTGTGTTCGTAACTGCAATCTAGTGGAGTGTGGATGATACATGTCAGATGTGTGTGTACATGTGTGTGTGTGTGTGTGTGTGTGTGTGTGTGTGTGTGTGTGTGTGTATCCATGTATGCACAGGCAATAGTGGGATTGACCACATGGAGGTACTTCCCCTTGGGATTGTGCTGTACATGGAGTGAGACATGGGACACCAGGACAACCTGTCAGGTATGTGAACACAGGCCAGCTGATAGCATAACAAGGTCTGTAGCATGGAGCATGCATTGGGAGGTGCAGTACATACCAGGTATACACATCATATTTCCAGCAGCAGATAGGTAACTGGCTACCCATATATGCAGCACTACAAATGCAATGGGGAATTACCACAACACATCAGTGAGTGTATCCAGGTAGCACTGTTGTCTGCATGATGGGCCACTTGTGCAGCAGATGAGTCATGGACTGGGTAAGACTGTAGTATGAGGCTCTGGTGTGTGACATATGTAGTGAATGTAGCAGCCCCAACCATATAGGGGCCTCGTACACCATTACTGCCCATACACAGGGTAATACAGGGTGACAGCAGTGAGGCCAAGTACAACCTACGCCACCCAAGTCAGGGAAGCGATGGAGTAACAGGTCAGGTGTTGTAACCACACGTGTAGGCATGGAGAGGAATGATATGTTAATAGGCTGTAGTGATATGGGTATATTAGCAAGTGCCATGCAGGATGGGGAACATACTTAACTGACTGTGGGACTGTCTGTAAACTCAGGGAAAGTGAGGTAGTAAGGTGGCTGTCAGTGTGAGTGTGTGTGAGTGTGTGTACTGTTATGCACTACTGTACAGGTCTTAATGTGTGTATTTATTTCCCCCACAGGTGGCGAGGTGGGTCAGGGTCCCTCCTGCACGCAAACTGAGGTAGGCATCCCAAAAGTCACTGATGATGATGATGGTACAGGTGAGGCACAAGTGGGGTCATCAGAGGCTAACACTGCACCAACATGTGTCATCACCCTCCTAGCCACCCAAGCCGGCACAGTTACAGTGCCCCTACAAACCCCATCACATGTGGCCATAGCAGAGGTATAAGTGGTGCTTGGTGGCAATGACCAGGAAAGTGTGGTGTCCATGCCAGCTGTGTGTCAGGTCACAGTCGGCATAGCCAGATGTCCGGAAGCCCACCACATTGGCAGATGTACCATGGTGCTCGTGGGAGGACCGCAGGTTATCATGCCCCTGGCAGAGGCGCCTCAACTGGTACCACCAGGAGCATATTTCAGGCCGTAATGGAAGCACAGGCATGTATGGAAATGCACACCAGACAGTGCCTGAGGCTGCCAAGGTCTGCTTTCACAGCTGTAATTGGCAAAAACCACGAACTTGCTGGTGCCTTCTGTGAACATACTGAGGTTATGGTTAGACGGTGGAGTGAGATGGCTGACCTCCTCGACCGTGGTATGTCTGTGCTAGAATGTGTGGTGGGAGTGGTGCAACCACTGCGTGGATGTAGGCCAGAGACACCAGCAGCTGGCGGTCAACATGGACGTGCCAAGGCGCACAGCCACTCCTGTAGTGGCAGAACCAGCCCCAGCACACCACAGGGGCTGCTGTCCACACCACACCACAGCAGGCCTCATGCACATTGCCATGGTTCCAGTGGACATATGAATCATCATGGAAGAGTAGCACCTCAAGATCTGTACCTGCACGTGCCCATGGAACCCCTGGCAGGCAGTCAGCGTGTCCGTGGCTGGAGGCAGTGAACTGCACACCCTGCCAAGTATGGTCTGCAGCTATCCAACATTACCCATATAGGGCAGTCACATGGTGGAACTGTGGGCATGCATACCCATACACTATGCAACCACACCTAGGGCAACCCACATACTGACACACACCACATCACCATGCCCCAATCAAGGAACCACACCCCTCACCCACACACATGGTGACACATGTTTGGACCACCCTCAGCCTCTGGCACACATTCAACACACCCTGTGCATATGATGATACCTGTGCCACATTCCTGTCATTCATAACATCAATGCAGGGACACGCTAACATGGTTCTGATGCACATGGTGACTGTAATGGAGTGCCACCAAGTACTACAGTGTAGAATGTAGTCAGGGTAATGTGTACTGCATACTTGTCAGGTGGTGTACCCATGCAGCTAAGATAACGTTCACACACCCTGTGCATATGATGATACATGTGCCACATCCCTGTCATCCATAACATCGATGCAGGGACAGACTAACATAGTTCTGATTCCCACGGTAACTGTGATAGAGTGCTGCAATGTACTGCAGTGTAGAATGTAGTCAGGGGTAATGTTTACTGCATACATGTCAGGTAGTGTAGCCATGCAGCTAAGATGATGTTCACACACCCTATGCATATGATGATACCTGTGCCACATCCCTGTCATCCATAACATTGATGCAGGGACAGATTAACATGGTTCTGATACACACAGTGACTGTGATAGAGTGCCGCAATGTACTGCAATGTAGAATGTAGTCAGGGGTAATGTGTACTGCATACATGTCAGGTAGTGTAGCCATGCAGCTATGCTGCATCTCAGCTGTTGGTAACACTGACTGATATCCCCATATTGTCATCCATTTGTGCTATAGGCATACATGTGTCAGCAGGAGGATGGTCCGCAGTCATATTCCACAGGGGTGTGTCAGTGTGATGATACCATGGCCGTGACATATGTGGTGTGCAGTTGCACACATACCACAGGTCTGTATAACAGTTAATGACCATGCAAACCTGACTGGTGGCCTGCTGGTACAGGTATAATCTGCACTCTTATGTCAACCCATCCACATACACACATATCCTTACTTGGTGACACTGTTTCTAGACCCCAACCCAGGTATGTAGTGCTACTGAACTGTGTGGTTGTCATTGCACACATGACACCATCTGTAGGGTGAGGTGTGTACCAGGTCACATGCTACATGCAGACCATCCACAGACATGCACAACATGGTAATGGGAGATGTAATGTTTGTATATGGGGAATACATAGTGTGTCATACCATTATTACACATTGACTGATACATAAAAGGTAGACACACATCTTAGAGACCTGGTTGTATAGTTGCTAACTAACTAGTCCATGTGTCCAATCTGTTACATGTAGGCTGCATACAGCACATGTGTAACTGGGCTATATCCTGTTATCTGTTACCTGTATGGGTGATGGTGACATTGGCCACCTGAGAGTGGAACGTGGGCCATATACCAGGTGTACCATGGTGTAAAGACAGTGTACACAGCACCCACATCCCCCACTGGATATTGTACGCACTATAACCCATCTTGATACTCTGACATGCCCACTATCACACATTGGCCAAGACACAATAACAACCCATTGCATTTCACAACAGTGGTACCATAGGGATATGCATGTAATGCACATGCCACAGGCATAGTAGGGTGTTGCATTGTGTCAACACACCTATGGGTGACAACAACAATATCTGTACTACTGTGTGGCAATGTGTATTTTAATAGGAGTATGTGGACTTGGACTGATATACCCTACAGATAGGCACACATGCACACATACACACACATGGCAGACCTCATTGGGATTCCCATGTCTACAAACCCACTGGTACAACACTGTTTTGCTGGTACTACAAGGCACATGTAGCTGTTAGTGAGAGGAGTGTAACAGGCTACTTGTTACATTAATGGGTTTGAGAGACACTACACACTATACGAGTTGTGCAAATAGGCACCCCCCCCCAGCCAAACACATCTGCCCTGCAATACACTACCAAGTGTTGGAGATCCCATAACCAGGTACAGTGACAACATGGGCACATGATGTTACCTGTACTACATCCCACCTGTATGATGTCAGGCTGTTATTGGTAACATATCATGCAGTACAGTCTGGCTCCCATGGGGAATGTATTATGTGAAAGCCATCAACATTACCAGGCTTCAGATTCACAGTATCTATCTATATATATATATATATATATATATATATATATATATATATATATATATATATATATATATATATGTATGTGTGTGTGTGTACATATACATGTGACTACACATACACACACAGTTATATACACAGTACGATACATAAGTGGTAGGTGCACACAATATGGAACAGCCACTATGCCTACAGTTGACACCTGAACGACTGGACACTGTATGTGCCACCCATACAAATGACAATCGTTGCCTGTAACATACACCCACAGAGAGGTCATAGGTAAAACAACACACACAGGTTTTCAGACATGGAAACCTTTCATCATGTACTGTTGCAGTTCTACATGCCATGCCGTATAGCTGTTCAGACACTGACAACTATATCAACGGAGTGATGCTACAGTGGACCAGTTACAGTCATACAGTAGGCTGGAAAGGTTCACAGCTGTTGCTGTCCAGGCCAAGCCATTTACATTGTACAATAGGAAAGACACACTGGGCCACAGGATACCTAAAAATCAACAGTATGTACTCCAGGTGTGTAGTTCAGCAGCCTCTATCTACACACTGTATAAACACAGTGGGTGGTATAGACATCTTATGACCACATGGGTTGTAACTGCTACATAACATGGCATAACTGACACCATCATGAGCAAACCAACACACAGAACAGTTTGTATGGTGGGGGCAGTAGCCCTGCAGTACCCAGATCCATGTAAGTAATGTGTATATAGGTGAAGTATATGGTATTGTACATCCAGATACCTAAAGGCAGCTCAGCCCTGATACCCCCACATTTTGTAGCAGCCTAGGTCATTTCTGGTGCTCTCCTAGTCTCAATAATACAGGGCCATATACCACTGTTATATACACTGGGCTCTGCAGTGCATGAGGGCACACATGTATTGTGTAGGTGGCACCCACACATATATGGCCCCAGCCCCACCATATGTGTGGGGGTTACAACAGCAGTGGACTGATGGCAGACATGGCAGTGTGTTATACTCTCAGCCCACTATGGATCAACCACTGACATCATGACATATGTGCAAAGCTTGGTATGTAGGTGATGGACAGAGGCTGGAATACAGGCACATATGTGGACAACTGTTGCCATACACTACAGAAGTTGCAGGTGTTACAGGATAGTCTGTAACATATCCTTCATCAGAGAATTGCTGGCAGAGATAGATATGGATTTAGCCATGTACCGGTAACATGCAACACATACACTGCCAGTGTATTATCTGACACAAGACCTGTGTGGTGGACAGACAAGACATGATAGGTACAGCTCCAGCCAGCATGAGGGTAGGCCCACAGTTGTGTGCTATGCAGAAAGACTGCATTCAATGGCAAACTAGTATGTACACCCACACCCTGTAACACCAGTACTGTACACAGCATAACACAACTCCACTCCCAGTCTGTCTGTACTTTCTGATCCTCCTACACATATGTGGCTGCCCTGAGTGTGCCAATTCTCCTGTATGGGGTATTGCTACATGCTGTTGGTAGCACTGCTGCCCACACACAGGACGGATGCCCATCACACAGGAGATGTAATGGAACCATGCTCACATGATGTGGGAATCTATAGTGGGTGGTTGCCATGACAGTGTTAATTGGATGTAGTACACATGTGTAAACATATATGTGGCTATCTGGATATATATATGTTCATATATTCCCATCATACGTCCTGGCCATGAAGTGTAGGCCAACCCCAGCCCATATCTTCCCAATGTTGTAGTTGCAGGGGATGTCAGGTATCTATAGCAGGTATACTAGTAGACTATTGCTACTGTCATTGGGATTGTCTTCACAGACATGGTGTGTGTGGGAGGTCACATCTCCTCATAACATGTACGCCATAGGTTACTGAACGACATCCAAAAGACATCAGTGTACAGTACCGCTGCTAGCACATAATGCCACTGTGGACTGCAGCAGAGATATTAGCCAATATATGTGGAGGGTCTGACAGAATCTGTACTGTCCAGAGGTATACACATAGGCCCTTAGTGCTACACATTTTCCATGCCTGACAATATGGATGTGGATGGACAGGTAGATAGGTATAACACATAACGACTGGTATATGATGTCCATCATAGGTCATGCATTCACACACCCCTGCCTGGCCTGTAACAGTATGACCTCTGGTACAGGGGTGCCATGGCCACATACTACACAGGAGGTATTGATGTACATCTGCACTGCATCCAACTGCCCTGTCTGACATTCATGATTGTTAGGGGAGGTCTGGCAGCAGGACATCTGGCTAGTATCAGCACATGACATCCCACTGGGTAGGTACACTCAGCTGCTAGGCATGTCATAATGCACTGTGCAGGCTGCAGGCAGACTGGCTCAACACTGGCTTACACCTACCAAGGGTGAATGCACATGTACCTGCATATAAAGCAGGCTCAACAGGTATGTCACAGCACAGAGTAAGATACACCTGTGTGACAGTGCATATCCACAACCAATGTGGACACAGCCACATATGGTTAGCTAGCATGATATTACAGTATATGGACTATGTGTTCGACACCATCCTGATATGTGCCACTCACAGACTGACCCTACATATACTGGCCTGCTACACAGTTTGGTCGGGTGGCTGACTGTGGTATGGGACATGTGTGTTTATAGATTACAAACATGAATGCCACTACAGTACCATACAGTGGGGCAGCATGTAACATCTGATAGTAGGGGAACTAGAACAATGTAATCTACCATAGTTTGTACACAGGCTAAGGTACATATCAACACTACACACACTGTTGACATTCATCATACATACACAGACCTCAGCACTGTACGAACATCCACAGAATGTGCAAGTAATGCAATGTAATGTAACCCCTACTGTACATAATGTGTAGCAGTCAGATATATCAATGCGTTGTTCTCAGATATGATGCCACAAAGTATGGTGTACAGTACATGTGCACCACTTCATGCATGACATATGTACAAAGGTTGACAGAGGTGTGGCTAAGAGCACATACACAGAGCCAATATTGACATGTTTCTGTGACAACCACATACATTTACTGTTGTTACAGGGTTGTTGCAACATGTGTCCATTGAGGGATATGATGTCTGTGACTAACACAGGTTTCTCCATCTACTGACTGCAATCCTCACACTACCTTCAGCAGTCAACAGCTAGATGCTCTGTGGGTGACACATGCAACCATGGGCACAACACTGCCTAGGCTGCAGATGACCCTGCAGATGGAGATTCCCCATCAACATAGAACTGACATGGCAGGTATTGAGACATGTACAACAGCCATATCCACACAAACACTATGAAAGCAACATTACTCTAAATGCAGTATAGCGGCACTTACAGTCTGTAGTCAGGTCAGGCACATCCACCTCCTGTTTGTTGCACTGTTTCCACAATGTATGTTTATAGAGGTACACCACAATCCGTCTGAGATGCTGTTTGGCACATAACAGATCTAGTTCCTGCTCACAGTGGGTGAAAAGGGCAAACACCACCATGATGTTCCTAGGTATTGGAGTGTGTTTCCATACAATTGGCTGTGGGAATGTTACCACAGCTGTTTCACATGCAATCAGCTAGGGGAGGGCTGCAATTCATGCAAATGCCATTAGCTGATCATGAGCATTACTTACATTACACATGCTGCTGCCTAAGCAAAGCAGGTGTAAGTCTCCACGTCCACCTGAGAGGGAGTGGGGGACACAGACAGAGGCAAATACGTGTCAGGGAGGGGTGGGAGGGTAAAACTGAAGCGTGTTTGTGTCACACACCTAGCAGCACAGGGTTTCAAACCCCTGACAAATATGTATTGCTTGCACAGTTCACTGCAATTATTGAATGCGCCACATGGGTTACCTGTTGTGGAGCACTTAGAACATATATGTGATGGTGAGTGACATCTGCAACAGGGATACAGCAGCTGTATGGTAGGTGACATACATGTGCCTGTCGGCATGAACAGATGCCAGCATCAACACAGCCACACTCTCACAAGGACACACACACATTGACACACATGGCAGGGCCAGGTGTACAACTCATCGGTTGTGGGATTGCCACATCCCATCACTGTGCATGTATCCCATGCACCACACAGGCTATACTGGGGCTGTACGGGCGAAGGGTATGGGAAAGTGTCTGACATCCGACAGCATGCTGCAGTATGCCCATGGGGGTTGTAGGGAGTGTGGATGTGAGCATCTGCAGCATGCAACACACACACAAACACACAGGATGCCACTACTGACATGCATTGGTGCATGTCTGCATAAGTGTGTGGTGTTTGACTGCACCAGATGGCTGTCCAAGGCTAGGCGATGGGTGTACCTTGGCATCAGTCCACATGATGATGGTCTCCATTGTGGCTCAGGGATGTAGTGTCTGTATTTGCCCACACAGGCTGGTATTGTATCCCCCATCCGGTCACCTAGGTGACTACTGTGTGTGGATAATGCTGTGCATCATTTGCCATGTCTGTGTTCCTTCGTCCATGTTATGGACGGTGTCTGGATGTGCACACCTCCCACATGCATGTACAATGACATGTGGAAATGTACCTGGGGTGTTCAGCCCATGTTGTGAACACAGATTATCATCAGATGTGCCAATCCTAGCCACCTGTGGCAGGAGCTGGTAATAGCCAGCAGCTTTACTCTGCACCTACATGGAGTGCATGCTATCAGCATTTCTTGGTGTCAGTGGCATTTGTCCATATGGGAATTTTGTCAGGCATGGTATGTCCATTTTGGGTCACATGTGATGGCACCACATGTGGTGCAATTGTCCATTGGAGAACTTGGGAGAGGTGCACTGTCTGCAGTATGTGCATATTGGACAGATGGAATGGGTGTCATGCCCTCTGTGGCCCACCACTGTCACTCCATAGTTACTATCAGTGGCCAATATGCAGTGTACTACCCACATATTGGCTACTACTTAGGCATGTGTGTGTATGACACATGGGAGGAGAGTGTGCTCTGCGTAATATTGGGGTTGCTAACTATGATTTCCTGGCCTTGATGTCACATGTCTTGATATGGCTCTGCACCCCGGCCTCTCAGCCATATCACATGTGTTATCCCTATACAGTGGACATTGTGATATATAGTATGGCCACCATATAAGAAATATGCAAAACCCACTCTACATTGGCCACAACCACCTCTATGGTTTACAAATACACACTCACACACCCACCCACACCTGTCTTGTTTGGGAGTAAAACACCTACTTAATTAGTGTATTACACTACAGAACTATGCAGTTATAGTACGCCCCACGGATATTACTGGAGTAGTCCTTGCCCAAAAGTGTATTTCACACTGACTTAGATCAGCAGGATTGCCAAAGTAGGGCATTTGAAATGACTGCGAGAGACAAGCCTAAAATGCATTGCTCCCTACACAGACAGTGACACACACAATACATCTGGAACTGCCATGCGTGGGGATGGAACCCAACCATGCTTCTAATTCACAATACAGCAGTATGCAGGTACAGGACATGCTACAGTGATTACTGGTTTACATCCTCCCCAGAGGTGTATTTCTAGGTGTGTGACATTGGCAGCCTTGCAAAAGGTGGGGATGTGAAATGTGAGGGGTGTGAGTACCCTAAAAGCATTCATCTCTACACAGTCAGACATGCACACATACACACACATTTGTCAGGTCAGGGGTGTGAACTCCCAACTAACTCCTTAATCACACTATGGCCATACAATGTTACAGGATGTGCTATGGAGATTACTGGGTTATGAGCATCCCAGAGGTGCATTTCAAGTTGCATGACATCAGCAGCCTTGCCAAAGGTGGGCATTTGACTTGTAAGGGGTGTGCATATCCCAAAAAGAATTGCTCTCTATACAGTCAGACATGCACACAAGCACACAGGCACAGTTGCCACGTCTGGGGTTTGACCTCCTACCTAACTACATTATCACACTACAGCAGTTACAGCATGCACTATGGAGATTACTGAGCTACAGCTTTCCCAGGGGAGTACTTCTAGGTGGGTGACATCAGCAGCCTTGCCAAAGGTGGGTATGTGAAATGTGAGGGGTGTGAGTACCCTAAAGGCATTGCTCTCTATACAGTCAGACATGCATGCATACAAACACAGTTGGCAGGTCAGGGGTTAGAACTCCCAACTAACTCCTTACTCACACTACAGCCATACAATGTTATAGGATGTGCTATAGAGATTACTGAGCTACGATAGTCCCAGAGGTGTATTTTAAGTTGCATAACATCAGCAGCCTTGCCAAAGGTGGGTATTTGACTTGTAAAGGGTGTGAGTAGCCTAAAAAGCATTGCTCTCTACACAGTCAGTGACAGACAGACACACACACATACACACAAATGCACAGTTGCCACGTCTGGGGTTTGACCTTCTACCTAACTACATTATCACACTACAGCTGCACACAGCTACAGCATGCACTATGGAGATTACTGGGCTACAGCTTTCCCGGGGGAGTATTTCTAGGTGTGTGACATCAGCAGCCTTGCCAAAGTTGGGTATGTAAAATGTAAGGGGTGTGAGTACCCTAAAAGCATTGCTCTCTACACAGTCAGACATGCATGCATAAACACACAGTTGGCAGGTCAGGGGCTAAATGTCCCAACTAACTCCTTAATCACACTATGGTCATACAATGTTATGAGATGTGTTATGGAGATTACCAGGCTACAATCATCCCAGATGTGTATTTCAAGTTGCGTGACATCAGCAGCCTTGCCAAAGGTGGGTATTCAAACTGTAAGAGGTGTGACTAGCCTAAAAAGCATTGCTGTCTACACAGTCAGTGACAGACAGATATGCACACATACGCACACACACACACGCTCACACACTCACAGTTGCCACGTCTGGGATTTGACCTCCTAACTACATTATCACACTACAGCAGTACGCAGTTACAGCATGCGCTACGGAAATTACTAAGCTACAGCTTTCCCAGGGTTGTATTTCTAGGTGGGTGACATCAGCAGCCTTGCCAAAGTAGTCTATGTGAATAGTAAAGGGTGTGAGTAGCCTAAAACCATTGTTCTCTACACAGTCAGTGAAGGACAGGCACACACACGAACAGTGACACACACTCACACACACACAGTTGCCATGTCTAGGTTAAAACTCCAACATAACTAGTCTATCACACTGCAACAGTACACAGTTATGGGATGTGCTACAGAGATTACTGGCCTACAACTCTTCCAAAAATGTATTTCAAACTGGATAGCCTCAGCAGGATTGTCAGTGTACTGCTATGGGGTGGCCAGTGTGTGCATGGCCCATACACCATTCATGTAGGGGTGACATGCCACAGGCGGCCACACACAGAGTCATATGTCACAGTTGTGTGTATAGGGCAACTAGCTGACTATGTCCTTGTACAGCCATGTTGCGCAGCTGGCACAGGGACCACATAGTCTGTGGTGCTGACAGGCACTGGTCGCTAGTAACTGCAGTGTGTGACATCTGCATCTGATGTGTTTGGGGCCCTTTGGCTGTGTGCTCTGTGGGACAGGCATGGGTGGCTCCTTGTCACAGTCACCTACTTCCACACATCTATATCCATCTACCTTTGGTGTATATATGTCTGTATTCCTATCCACTGTGTGTGGAAGGCATGAGTGGTGCATACTGACATGTGTCTGCAGTAACAATTGCAACCACTGGTGTTTGCATACATGGCCTTCATGTGTTTAAGTGTGTGAGCATGCCCAGTATGACCTTTCAGTATGTTGATGACTGACATTGCCTTCATTTTTCTATGACTGACATTGCCTTCATTTCTCTAAGTGTGTGAGCATGCCCAGTAAGGCCATTTGTTTTGCATGTGTGGAGCACGTCCAGTGGTTTGTACTGCACAGCTGACCTTTGTGTTGTACACCGACAGGTAGCATGCTGTGTCTGCAGAGTATCAACTGATCATTTGGCATTGACTGTTGCAACATGTCTGCATAGCGGGGGGAACACCTGACTATTTCTATGTTTCTACACAGGATTGGGGGGCACCTGACTGTTACTATATTTTATGTGGGGTGGGGGGCACACATGACAGTTGTACACATTTGCTAGGACTGTACTGGTATGTCCTGTAGTCCATTTCAGTCAGTAGTCTTACCTATCGTGCTGGCTATGCCATACTGGTGTACTACCATTCTTATCTTTTGATTGCATACACATTATTTTCTGACTTCCTAGCCATCACAACTGACATCCCACTACCTGGCCTGCTGTAGTCTGTCTGTCTGTGTAGGCCTGGGTGGGGGGTCATCCATACCCCTCATTCAGAGGCCATAGTATGGCACTTGTTTGTGTTTGTCTACACCTGTCCTGCTGGCTGTGACTGTTGTTGGGTATGTGAACCCCCCCTCGTAACAGGCATGTATGAGTCCCTTATCTTGTGGGTGTCCCGGTATCGTGGGTGATGCTGCAGGGCTGCCTGTGTTGGATGCACATAGTACACTGTCTATGCATGGTTAGACACAGGTAGTGTAATGTTTGGCATCCCTTTTACTGTATGTGAAAGTCAGAGAGAGGTGCTATTCCCTGGGTCCCTCCAGTGCAGTGTATGTGTTATGTGTTGCCTCTTTGCCAAGGCCAGGGCATACTGGGCACACCTCCTTCTACCTATTGGGGCGGGCTCAGGTTGTTCTTCCTCCACATCACACTGTGCCTGTGCAGGCCTTGGCATTGGTGGGGGGCTATGTGGCCCTGCCCCTTGCTGCTCCTGCTGCAGCTGTTTTCACAGGAGCATATTGTGTAGCATGGCACATACAAGGAAGATTTGGGTACATGTAGTTGCTGAGTACTGCAAGGCTTCACCAGATGTGTCCAGCACTGGAACCATGACTTGAGCATGTCAGACACATGCTCTATTATGGTTCTTGTTTGTACGTGTGCCTCATTATGGAGTTCTTGTTCAGGTGTGTGTGCATTTCTGAAGGGTGTCATCAGCCATGGCTCCAGTGCATATCCAGCATCCCCCATTAGATGACTGTGTGGGATGTCCCCATTGGCAAATTTCTGGTACAGCTGTTTCAGATACCAGATGTGGGAATCGTGATAACTTCCAGGGCAGCCAGCACACACGTTCAGTATTATGCCCTAGGCATTGCATACAACCTGGCAGTGGATGGAGGGGAAGCCCTTGCTGTTGAAGTAGACCCTACCCTGCTCACCCAGTGGTACTTTGATGTGTATGTGCATGCAGTCTATTGCACCCACTACCTCAGGGTATTCTGCTATTTGCTGGAAGAGATGCATACTGCTGGCCAATGCCTCTCAGGTGAAAGGGAAATATACCTGCTCACTGACATGTGCTGCCATGGCATCCAGGAACAGGTGGAGTACCCTGGATGCTGATGCCTGTGAGATGCCCATCATATCCCCAGTTGGCCTTTGGAAGGTACCTGTAGCTAGTATTCTTAGGCCTACACAGACCTTTGTTTCCACCGGGATGGGTTCCCCTCTGTTAGTTCTGTGTGTCAGGTGTGGCCGGCACAGCTCAACAATCTGCTGTAGGAGGTACCTGTCCACCCTATAGTGCGCCACTATCTCCAGCTCATGTAGCCCTTGGTAGGTTACCCTGGGTCTGTACACTCTTCTCCGTTGCCTCACTGTGGATTGGTCGGCAGGATTCCCATCCTCACCACCCTCAGTCTCTTCCAGAAGTTGTATGATAGCTATTGCAGCTCCTAACATTTTGCTGTTGTGAGTGTTAAAAAGTTCCCCGCTTGTTTACACCGGTGGTGTAGGGTGTGGGAAAAACTGGAGGAGTAGGTGTTTGCATAGTTTATAGTGGCGTTCTGGGCTGGGCTGGTCTGCTGCTTGTGTAATTGGCTGGTACCGATACGTTTCAACTGGCAGCGAATCTAGTAACCCTTGATTAACTTCCTACTGCTGCTTTCCCTTCCCATTGCCCTTCTGATTCATCCTGGGGCCACGCCGTGCAATCTGTGTACTCCAATGTGCACACTGCTGCTATTTCCTGGGTTCACTTCCTTTATCTTCCCGTAGATCCCATTGAGCAGTGCACACACCCGCTTACACTTTGTCATACGTGCTGGGCAGGTTTAGACACACCTCCTGACTTTGCTGTGCTAAGCTGGATGCAACCCCGAGCCACAGGGCTCCAATCCACTGACAGTATGCCTGACACTCCCACACATGATGTCACCTACCTCCTAGTCTTGCACTCATTTATTCATACTCATACATTGTTGGGACCTGCCTCACATGCTGGGGAAAACTGGGATTCACTATCCTTCCCCTAATTTGCATAGAATTGCCTGCTAATGCATAGTTACATGTGTCACACTGTGCCTCCCCCCTTAGCAACCACTACTCACTGGCCAGACTGTCTTTTGCCTGTCATTGACTTGCATAGCAGAATACTGTTTTTAGTTAGACTGCTTTTTTTAGGTTTATTTTCTTACTTCCCCACCGGTCCCGTTTGCGTGCCGCTGCCCTATGCTTCAATGGCCGTGATCGGCGAACATATCATAAAAGTTGTATTTTGTACATTTGGCATTGCTTGCAATGCCAATGGCCTTCTACTTGGCCATTGGTATGCTTCCTCAATGATATGCAGCCTTTATTTGGAGCTGTCATGGCTCCATTTTGGAGTTTGCAGTACTGTACTCAGTTACTAACCAAGTACATTTCTGCATATTACGCTAGTCCTGCATGCCCTAATTCCTGCTTCCTGGATGGCAGATTTACCTCATTTGCATGGTTTTTACCTGCAAATAGGGGGATTTGCATACGGGGCTGGGAACATGCAGCACTAGTGCTACAGCGCTCGCGCATGTCAAACGTGCACGTAAGTGGATCGTTCGGCCGCCATATTGGCAAAATTTCATTTTACACTAATCATGCATGCCATGCAAGCATTTGAAAATCTGGGGGAAGGTCTTGAATAGGTTAATTTTTTTGTGTGTTGTTGCCTGCATTTATCTGCTACCTTTTAATTGTGGTGTGGTCTGTTGTCTTACCCAGGGCAATGAATACCATCTGGGATGCCAGAAAAGTCTGAAACACTGGCATAAAGATAAACTGTTGTTTTCATGTACCAGTTGACTTTTTTTGCAAGAATGGATATTTACTCTGTTAGTAAACTTAGATGTCTACTGAGGTGGAAGCAGGATATTATTTTATGAAGGAAATTCCCCTTCTCATTTTAATTCTATATCCGCGGCAGTGCAGTGGTAGAGTTGTTGCCTCACAGCAAGATGTTCTCCTGTTTGATTCTCGGCTGGAGTGCGGGGAGTGGCTTCTGTGTGGAGTCTGTATGTCCTCCCCGTGGTTGAATGGGTGTTCGAAAGACATGCGTAAATGGATGTGCCTTCGCTGAAGGTTGAACGTTGAGCTGACACCTCAGTGTTCGTAAAAAAATCTACTGCTAATAGCGGAACGGAGTTCCGCTGTGGCGACCCCTCACCGGGAAAAAGCCGAAAGACGAACAACAATAGAATATAACTGGGTACAGCAGAGAAACTTATGAATGTTAAGCATAAAAATGGTGGCATTTCGGTTACTGTCAAAAGGAATCATTAATTACCCTGTAACAAAAATTATAAAATAAAAATCAGTTTCATGCTTACTTACATTGCACATTGGTACTTTCATTTCTCTCACTGCAGAATACTAAAACTCCAAACAGATTTTACATGTATTCATTTTACACTACTACACAAAAGATGTTGTAAGATCTCATAGAAAGTACAGACAGTAAATTTAATGACAATCTGGATGGTCCTTTCAATTAAATCTCAGGCATGGTTGCAAGGGTAGAAAGTGCAGTGTTTTAAGTAATTTAAAATTCTCTTGGGGTGTAAATTGTATAATTTAACAGTAATCCATGATTGGGTGTTAGTAATGCAGGATTTGTCCACAGGTGGCATGGCTTGCTCACATGGGTAAAGCCTGAGTGATTAAGAGGAGCCAACAGTGTGTAAATCCTGCATTATCAACACACAGGAGTAGATTATTGCTATTATACATTATCATTATTTTAGAAAAAAAATGTCTTACCTTTTCTAAATAATGTCATTGCATAAAAGGACTTTACTGCTCTTCCACTGGCTTATGGTAGTCTGGGGCATCCAAGATATATACTGCTCATGCTCTGTGGCTGGACCGTATATTGCTATCTCTGCTGCCCTTTTTTTTTTTTACTGAGGTATCTCTGATTTTGGCAGAATGTGGAGCTCTTTTCATCATATATTTGGTATGGTCTTTGTACAAGATGTGCTTTTCTGGCATATCATTGAGGAATGAAGTTACAAAACAGTAAGGAATATCTCTATTTTGGGTGTTAAGAGGTTGTGAGGTATGCCATGGAGGTGCTCTTAGGGGCACTCCCAGAAGTGGAATCTCTTTTTTTTTTTAATATACTCTATTATTCTACTCTGCAGGGCAGTTAAGTAGTAAGGGATTTTTTTCTCTACACTTTAAAATCTCTGCTAAGAGGCACAAAAAAGTGAATTGTTTGAATTTCTTGTGGAGATTGATTTACAATGGGCACATTGATTTGTTTGTCCAATCAGCATGCATGTTTTGAATATGAATGGCCATTTATTGTATAATGGGGAGCATAGAAGGAGGTTAGAAAGAAATGAAAGGGAGTAGATGCTTATTACTGGATAATAATAAGAGGCACATTTTCTTGGAGGGTATGGTGTGACTGTGACTATCGTCCGATAAAATATGAGCTAATCACAAATTGTGATTTCTTTCTAAAATATTGTAGGTAAGTGGGACAAAGCAAGAAAAGTGAATTCACTCTTGTAGTGGTGCCCATGTCCTTTGTGGACAGAGGAAGTCTTTATTAACTACCATAGACCCTTACCCTTTTGATTTTCACTCACCTAACTACTAACAACTGGGTCAGCTCGGGATAAATATGGCTAGACTTGTAACCAGTCTAGGGCCATTAGTCTAGTACCCTCCTATAAACCTATGAACTTATGAACCTCTGAAGTGAGAATGGATAGCTGCTCACTAGCTGTCTTGTATTGTTGTGAATGTCATGCAAATAATTTTCTCATTGACCTTGTTGCCTAGTTGTGTTACATTATGTTATGTTATGTTATGTTATGATATGATATATTATATTATATTATATTATATTATATTATATTATATTATAGGCGGCTATGGTGGTGCAGCGGTTAGCATTGTCACCTCACAGCAAGAGGTTCCCTGGTTTGATCCTTGGCTGGGGTGCCTTCTGTGTGGAGTCTGCATGTCCTCCCTGTGGTCGCGTGGGTTTCCTCCGGGTGCTCCAGTTTCCTCCCACATCCCAAAGACATGCAGTAGGTGGATTGGGCACTTTAAATTGTCCCTAGGTGAGAGTGCATGTGTGTGCCTTCTGTGGAAGGTTGGGCGCCGGGCTGGCAACTCGACACTGTAAAACTCCACTGCCAATCATGAGCGGACAGGTGATCTGCTGTGGCGACGACCCCTAACCGGGAAAAGCTGAAAGAAGAAGAAGAATATTATATTATATTATATTATATTATATTATATTATATTATATTATATTATATTATATTATATTATATTATATTATATTATAATATAGGCCTTCCTGAAAACACTGAAGGGGATAAATGTATCTCCAAACACCATCATACTAGGTGATTTCAACTACCCTAATATAGACTGGGAACACTACTCAAGCCCAAACACTCTAGCCCAAAGGTTCCTGGAGTTCATAAACTCAAATGCCATGGAACAACTAGTCACCATCCCCACAAGAGGAGAAAACATACTTGATCTCATCATCACGAACATGGGATCACAATGTTCAACAGCGGAAGTATACCCCTCATTGGTGAGATCAGATCATAAACTAATCTCGCTGGAGGTCCTCATCCCGCCCCCACCTGAAATAAAAAGACCACAGTGAAAAACTTCTCAAAAGCCGACTTCACACTTCTAAAAACTAGTGTGGTCTCCTTTAAGGCCCCTGAGCCAGTGGTAAACATTACTCAAACTGCTGAATCACTTACAAATGCCTTCTACCAGCACCTACAGGACTGCATGGATCAGGCAATCCCAAACAAAACTAAGACTCTTTGTACCAAAGGCAAGCGTCCAGTCTGGTGGACCCCAGCCATAAACAAGCTCTACAACAAAAGGAGGAAGCTACTACAAGATAGAGCAAAATCCTTGAAAGGTAAGACACCTTTGATCATTGTAAGTAAAAAACTAAGAGCTCTCATAAAATCATCCAAGGCAAATTTTGAGAGAAAAATCGCCAAGGACTCAAAAGACAATCATAAGGCCTTCTTTAGCTATGTTAGAAACCTAGGAGGAAACTCCCAGATATGCTCAGAATTACTTCAAAATGATGTGAAGATTACTGAACCTACATACATTGCCAACATACTGGCTGACAGGTTCAGTGCAAACTTCTCCCCCTCCTCCCCCCCAAAAGGAGAGATATCTATACCAGAGGATTGTAGCCCCCCAAACATCTCCAATGCCCAAGTGAGAACTGCACTCTCCAAGGCAAAAATCACAGCATCCATGGGACCGGATGGTGTCCCCGGCTGTGTGCTCCACGAACTCAATGAGGAATTAAACCCACAGTTAGGACAGCTGTTTAATCTTAGCCTCACCTCAGGATACGTACCCAGGGAGTGGCGCACGGCGACTGTGGTCCCACTTCACAAGGGCAGTGCCTTCACCGACCCTGGAAATTACCGTCCCATTAGCTTGACAAGCCTTATCTGCAAAGCCATGGAGAGGATCATAATGGAACTCATAAATAAAGACATAGGGAACTTGCAGACTTTGGATCCAACCCAGTTTGGCTTTGTCAAAGGCAGATCATGCCTTTTAAACTTGGTTGACTTTTTCAAAACAGTCACCAAGGCCATTGCTGAGGGCAAGGCAGTCCATACAGCCTACCTCGACCTGGCAAAGGCTTTCGACACAATACCCCACTCAGGTATCATCGAAAAACTCATCAGCTTGAATGTAAACCCATACATCACAAGATGAGTTGCAATCTGGCTAAGTGACAGAACCCACAGGGTCAGAGTTGCTGGCGCCATGTCAGACTCAAAGCCTGTCACAAGTGGTGTCCCACAGGGCTCAGTCCTGGGACCACTCTTGTTCGGTATCTACTTTTCTGAAGTACAAGCAAACACAAGAGGGTTATGGCTGACAAAGTTTGCAGATGACTGCAAACTGGGCGCCATAGTCGAAAACACATCTGACACAGATATCCTTCAGAAGGGCCTCACAGAAATGGATAACTGGTGCCAGAGCCATGGCCTAAAGTTAAACGCCAAGAAATGCATAGTCATACCCTTCGGGAAAAACAAGGTTACCCCTAGCTACCATAGAGGTGGCAATCCACTGAGCACAGAAGAAGTCATTAGGGATCTGGGGACCCAGGTTGACAGTAACCTTTCATTTGACACTCATGTTGCCAAAGTAGTTAGGAAAACCTTCTACATTGCCCACCTGATCATGAAGGGATTCACATCAATATCTAGGGAGGTCATCGTCCCCCTGTACTCATCACTCATTAGACCTATGATTGAGTACAATGCCCCATTCGGAATGTATCTGACCCGACACCTGCAGCAGCTGGAAAGGCCCCAAAAGTTCCTCACCAAAAGGATAAAGGGTCTCAAAAATATGTCTTATGCTGCCCGACTGAAAGAACTGCAGCTCTATTCAGTCGCATACCGCTTGCTCAGAGGTGACCTGTGCCTGACATAAAAGGCCATGTCAAACCCAGATTTGATGAATATGCTTCACCTCAAAAAATCTAGATCTCTCAGAACCACAAGGGCGGGAGACTTAAACCTTGACACGGTTATTAATAGAACGTGCTGGAGGGACAGATTCATCACCCAGAGACTCCCTATGCTGTGGAACAAAATCCCGGTACATGTGAGGCAGAGCATCTTGCTGGCCTTGTTCAAGAGGAATCTTGACCAATGGATGGGAGATCGCAGATATACCCCAGGGATTACTTCAGTGTCACTACTTGACAGAGGCACAGCAAAATAATAGGCATAGTTTTCTTCAAACTAAAGGGGTGGCGAAAGCCACATAACTATGGGCTAGGCTTATAAATGCCTTTGGGCAGATAGCCTAGTATGAACCTATGAACCTATGAACCTATTATGTTGTATTGGCATTATTTTATGTAACATTATACTGTGCTGTGTTAGATAGGGATTGGACTAATGGAATAAATGAAGATGTTTTATCAGTGCTGCTGGTGCCTTTGTCATACAGATTAACAGGATGGCTGTCGGGGATAGAAAGAGAGTGCTCTCAGGCATCCCATGTTTTTTTTTTTTCACAGTGAAGGTAAGGAAATGAAGCATTCATACAGATAACCCCACTATGGTGGTGTCCAGAAGAATCATTGTTATATTTCACCAGCAGATACTTAACAGTGAGCAAATATGCTATTAGGTACAAATATTGTAACACAGGAATATGCATATGTGACGATGTAAGGTATTGCCATTTGTGTCAAGGTGAATAGGGCAGTGCATGCATAACATATGCATAGTTAGCTGGAGTTTTGTAGATAATTTTGTGTCATTTGACTATCACACTGACTTGCGTGATGCTTATGTTAAAAATGTACCAACCATGTTATTGTAACTGATTTAATGTTTATGTTTAAACAAAGAATTCTGGAAGGGAAGAGTAGATGTTTTTCAAATTGTTCTATAATGTTCAAATACTACAACAGATCTTAGAAAAGCTCTGAGTATGTACTGTACTATAGTCAGGTGATCAAATGTGATGTCATTCAATAACCAGCACTGAGAGGATCAAACTCACGCAGCAGCTTGTTTTGTTTTGTTTTGTTTTCTTTGGAACCTGATATAAAAATATATGACAGTTATCACAGTCAGATCAGTTCAGTTCAGTAGTTGGAAGCTCAAAACCTTGAATTGTGGAAGTAAGCATCTCAGCATCTAATCTTGCCTTGCTGTATTAGTAAGTTAGCTAGGGAACAGTTATTCTTTAGACAGTCATGAAATGCAGTGAGATTAGTTGAGTATTGCTTTTCTGCATTTGTTTGAATCTGTCCAACTGTGTTATTTTTATTTCTCCTGTGATTGAAACTCTGATGTTTATTGTACTTAGATATTTAATATTCTCATTTTTTCTATTTTATTATATTTATTAAATATTTGTATACCTTTCATTGTGGTTGGTCTTTTATATATTGCTTTTATCATCTTGAGAGAACTTGTGCTTATTTTGGGGATGCCTTGGCCACTCTGAAAAGCCTTGTTGCTTTGGTTATACTCTACCATTAATGTTAGTATTGATTTTACGCATTATAACTTGATACCTTGTAAGAGCCAGGCAGTGGTTGACTGGTGGCAGCAAGGTTGCCTTATAGTCTCAGCAGAAGGGGTACAGCTAGTAAATCTGCACCAGCCTTCCCCAGGAGTGTCTGAAAATCAAATACCTAGGTGTGGGTGTGTCAGCTACGTGGAACTTGGACACAGTGCTCCAAAATGAGTCCTGTTGTGGATCTGGAGAGATAGACATTCCTGTCCCAGTGGAGTGTGTTCACTGTGTGCTCTTGGGTGATACTGTGTTTGATGCAGAGAGCTGTATTTGAAAATACTGTGTAAATCAATTCCTGTTTTTAGTGACCATCTCTTACCAGTGTTAGTGGAGAGGATTGAGGCTCCTTTATTTCTGGGCTGTGGTAAAGAGAGGCTATCACAGCATGTTTGGCCTCATTGTACATGCTTGTTCAAAGGGATACCAAAGCCACATCAAATAATGCCTTTCAAGGTACTATATGATGGAATCTGATTTGTGTTTGATCTATATTCCCTCAGTTGGTAATTGTTCCAATGTTTTATAGCTTTTTTTCTGGTAGACAGGGCATCTCAGCATAAAAATTGGTGACACAGAAGTATTTCCTCAACAGTTGTAAAAATACCTGGGCCACATAGGTGTGACCAGGGTCCCGGATGTCAGTAAGTTAAGGAAGCACTCACCATCATAAAAATTCTCTCTGCCAGTTCATTAATTTAATTAGGATAAACAGAAGTTTACTTTACAGTTACTTTTGATCAGTGTTGCTATGAGCTGTCCCATAAATTAGAAGTGATCCTTTGATATGCTAAGGGTAACAGTCTATTTGCTTACTTAATATATTTTGTCAGGTTGCTCAAGAACACATTTTTGTCATATGTAGGCCTTCTGCCTTCTGTATTTTGCAGTGTGTTTCTTTTTTATGTTTAGTACTAATTAACTGACTCTGTGGTTCAGACATACAAACTCCTGACAGCATATGGCTGCAGTGACCTGGTATTGATAAAGGGGTCTAGGTGGTGATGAAGCCTGCTGAGACACAGAGGAGTATACAGCTAGTGCTGGATGATTCAGCCCAAAGGCAAGGGTTCAGGGAATAACAGAAGGACTCAGGCATATGTGATGCAGCAAAAGCAGTGTTGATACATGTGAACACATAAATTAGGTAGTTCTAAACACCATCACTGGCTGTGTTCTCAAACATATAACAGACTGGATATGAACAGCAATGTGATCTTAATTAATCCTGTATTTATTCTATTTTTTCCTGTATGGTCTGCAAATACAAATTTTATATGATCAGTGGAGAATATTGAGCACCAAAGCACACCTAACTACGAAACCCAGGTTGTTTACATACTTAAACCATCCCCCTCTTTTTTTACATAGGGCAATATGTGATAATCCAGGGTTAAATTGATGGCTTCCCCATCCATTCATCCATTCTGGCCTTGAAACAGGCTTTTGAAAGATTTGATTGCACATCTTCAGGGGTAGTGTATATTTTGGGTTATAATTGTATGGAACCTATGTGGTACATAGGACAAACAACAAGAAAAGTTAAGGTTCGTATTTTAGAACATTTGGGGGACATTAGGAGAAAAACATGGATAGTCCTGTGGCTTTTCATTTTGTTACAACACATAAGGGTGAAATTGATGGATTTAACTTTAGTGTTTTGGCTAGACCACATTTATTAGGAGGGAATTTTAAAAATGAATTAAATAGGTTGGAACACAAATTGATTTTCAACTATCATACCTTATATCCTAGAGGGATGAATTTAGATGCTGGAACAGGTTGATAATTTATTATTTGTTTTTCTTTTTTGTCATATTTAATATCGCTGTAGGCCATAGTAATATTTAAAATGCTGCTAGTATTTATAATTGTGCTTTATATGCATTCAACATTGTATATTTAATGCATAAATGATAGATTGATATAATAGTAGTATAAAGCACAATATTATATTATATTTATAGTATATGCATAATTAATGTGTTTTTCAGCACACAGTTTATTACTTTATTAGTTTAAAAATTTATTTGAAGTATGTGGTATTTGATTCATTGATATTTCATGTGTTTGAGCTTTAAGAAAATGTATTATAATTGATTGTGATAAATTAAATGATGTCACTATATATGGGGGATGTAATGTATTTGAAATTGTTCCACTGAAGGCGAACTGCCGAGGTACCAGAACGTATGGATTATTAAATGTATTTTTATACATCCTGAAAGTTGACTTTTTCCTTCCTTTTGTCCTTTTTTCTTGGATGTTTTTGGATTTAGAGTGATGCTTTGCCTGACTTCTAATAGAAGTCTATTTTACAGCCTGAGAATGCTTTGCGTAATAAATCTATCAGTCAGTAAGTTTTGTTTTTTCACTGGTGTAGATTTAAGTCTTATCTTCAGTGTTTCATGGACCATTGTTTTTGCAGAAATAGTAGTTAAAATAGGACAGTGTCCTTCATAGCTCAAATGTGAGGCAAAGTTCACTGCTGAGCAGATGGTACACAACAGAGTACAAGAAAAGCTGCTCTAATCTGTCAAGGTAGCTTAAGGTTTCCAGTCTTTTCAGTTTCTTATAAATCTTTTAGGCCACTTTGGCTGGGCTACATGCTTAGATTGGTACATACAAAATGAGGGATGTACTCAATCCAAATATTCAGTGGTGTAAGGACTTCTTTGGCTGCAGGGAAAAATTCATTTTAAAATGAACTCTTCCTGGTCGAGGAATTTTCTGACTGTAGTGACACATGTTGATTGAATCAAAGCTAGTTATCAGCATAAGTACCCAGGTCTCTTATGATCGTATGCCTCTGCAGAGAAACCACATCTATAACACAGGAGAGAGTCTGACTTTTTTCCAACCATAAAAATGTTACACATCTTTCAGAATGAGTTGAAGGCTGTTATTTGTGCTCCAGGAATTTGTATAGTTCAGCCCTTTCTGATGATGTTTGGCATCCATGGGGGAGCAAATAATACTACCTAGGTTGCAGTCACCAGCAATCAATCATGCTTCAAAAGCTCATGCTTTCTTGTCTGCCAAATCCATTTCAAAGAGGACAGGACCTGGAACTGAACTGTTATAGTCTCTGCTGGTCATGTTTTTTGGTAAGATTCAGTATCACTTACTTCACTAACTTAGGATCTAGGTCAACCACAAATAACTCCCACCCCTATCAAGCAATTATAAACAGTTTTTTGTGTGCACATTATTTAACATTGATAAACAATAATTACTCTCAACTTCTTAACACAGGTATCAAGAACAATGCCATAAAATAATGAGGGAAAACACCTAAAAATTAGGGACATATTTTAAATATTACTCTTGTGTGATTGGAAAGTTGGTAGAATAACAGTTTTCGCATTAGCATACATTTTCTGGAGGATATGAAGTCTGAAATCAAATTTATGCCATTATTTAGTGACTATAATACTCGACAATTTGAACCCAGCCACTGGGGATGCACAAGCAAGTGCATTTCTTCGTGCCAGTCCCAAGCCCGGATAAATGGGGAGGGTTATATCAGGAAGGGCATCCGGTGTAAAGCCTCTGCCAAATAACATATGTGGACAACAATACAGATTTCCATAATGGATCGGTTGAGACCTGGGTTAACAATGACCGCCACAAGTACTGTTAGCCAACAGGGTGCTGGCGGAAATTGGGCTACTGTTGGCCGAAGGAGAAGAAGATGGGGAGGCATGCCCAAAAGCAGAATGAGAGGAGGAAGGTTAGGAGTGCAGTAGTGAGGGTAGGAACTTTGAATGTTGGCGGTATGACTGGCATAGGGAAAGAGCTAGCTGATATGATGGAGAGAAGGAAGGTTGATATATTGTGTGTGCAAGAGACCAGATGGAAAGGGAGTAAGCCAGATGTATAGGAGGTGGGTTCAAATTGTTCTATCATGGTGTAAATGGGAGGATAAATGGGGTAGGGGTTATCCCGAAGGAACAGAATGCCAAGAGTGTTTTGGAAGTGAAAAGAGTGTTGGATAGAGTGATGTTTATGAAGCTAGAAATTGATGGTGTAATGATGAATGTTGTTAGTGCATACGCTTCACAAGTTGGGTGTGTGATGGATGAGAAAGAGAAATTTTGGAGTGAGTTGGATGAAGTGGTGGTGAGTATACCCAAGGGTGAGAGACTGATGATTGGAGTGGATTTCAATGGGCATGTTGGTGAAGGGAACAGAGGGGATGAGGAAGTGATAGGCAGGTATGGTGTTAAGGAGAGGAATGCAGAAGGTCAGATGGTAGTGGGTTTTGTGAAAAGGATGGAAATGGATGTGGTGAATACATATTTTAAGAAGAGGGAGGAGCATAGGGTGATGTACAAGAGTGGAGGAAGATGCACACAGGTGGATTATATCCTATGGGGTTGGGAGGGTGGCCTAATGGTTAAGGTGCTTGCCTTACAAACACAAGGTGCAGGGTTCAAGTCTCTCAAGGGATAATTGGCTAGGCTTAAAATGGCTCACAAGGACAGTTAGCCTAGTATTGATCTATGAACCTATGAACCTATGCAGAAGGGCCAGTCTGAAGGAGATTGGAGACTGTAAAGTGGTGACAGGAGAAAGTGGAGTTAAGCAGCATAGAATGGTGGTCTGTAGGATGATGTTGGTGATCAAGAAGAGGAGGACAAGCGCAAGAGCAGTGCCAAGGATCAAATGGTGGAAGCTGAAAAGGGTGACTGTGAGGTGGAGTTCATGGAAGAGTTAAAACAGGCACTGGGGGGGCAGTGAAGAGTTACCGAAAAGCTGGGTAACTACAGCAGAGATGGTAAGGGAGACAGCTGGAAAGGTGCTTGGTGTGACATCTGGACAGAGGAAGGATAACAAGAAGACCTGGTGGTGGAATAAGGAAGTAAAGGAGAGTGTACAGAGAAAAGGTTGGTGAAGAAGTAGTAGGATTGTCAGAGAGATGAAGAAAGTAGACAGAAATATAAGGAGATGAGGAGCAGGGCAAAGAAAGAAGTGGAAAATGCTAAGGATAAGGCATATGGAGAGTTGTATGAAAGGTTGGACCTGTACCAATTTTCTAGACAGAGGGACTGAGCTGGGAAAGATGTGCAGCAGGTAAGGGTGATAAAGGATAGTGAGTGAAATGTACTCACAAGTGAGGAGATTGTGTTGAGCAGATGGAAAGAATACTTTGAGGGGCTGATGAATGAAGAGAATGAAAGAGAGAGAAGGTTGGATGATGTGGGGATAGTGAATCAGGAAGTGAAACAGATTAGCATGAAGGAAGTAAGGACAGCTATGAAGAGGATGAGGAATGGAAAGACTGTTGGTCCAGATGACATACTAGTGGAAGCTTGGAGGTGCTTAGGAAAAATGGCAGTGGAGTTTTTAATCAGATTGTTTAATGAAATCTTGGAAAGTCAGAGGATGCCTGAAGAGTGAAGAAAAAATGTTTTGGTACCTAATTTTAAGAATAAGGGTGATGTGCAGAGCTGCAGTAACTACAGAGGGATAAAACTGACCAGTCACAGCTTGAAGTTATGGGAAAGAGTAGTGGAAGCTAGGTTAAGAAGGGAGGTGATGATTAGTGATCAACAGTATGGTTTCATGCCGGGAAAGAGCACTACAGATGAGATGTTTGCTCTGAGAGTGTTGATGGAGAAATATAGAGAAGGTCAGAAGGAGTTGCATTGTGTCTTTGTGGACCTGGAGAAAGCATATGATTGGGTGCCTAGAGAGGAGTTGTAGTGTTATATGAGAAAGTCGGGAGTGGCAGAGAAGTATATAATAGTAGTACAGGATATATACAAGGGTAGTGTGACAGTGGTGAGGTCTGCAGTGGGAGTGATAGATGCATTTAAGGTGGAGGTGGGATTACATCAAGGATCAGCTCTGAGCCCTTTCTTATTTGCAATGGTGATGGATAGGTTGACAGACGAGATCAGACAGGAGTTCCCATGGACTATGATGTTTGCAGATGACATTGTGATCTACAGTGAGAGCAGGGACCAGGTTGAGGAGTCCCTGGAGAAGTGGAGATATGCTCTAGAGAGAAGAAGAATGAAGGTCAGCCGGACTAAGAATATATGTGGGTGAATGAGAGGGAGGATAGAGGAATGGTGAGGATGCAGGGAGTAGAGTTGGTGAAGGTGGATGAGTTTAAGTACTTGTGATCAACAGTTCAGAGTAACGGTAAGTGTGGAAGAGAGGTGAAGAAGAGAGTACAGGCAGGGTAGAGTGGGTGGAAAAGAGTGTCTGGAGTGATTTGTGACAGACAGGTACCAGTAAGAGTTAAATGGAAGGTCTACAAGAGGGCAGTGAGATCAGCTATGTTGTATGGGTTGGAGATGGTGGCATTGACAAAAAGGCAGGAGTTAGAGCTTGAAGTGGCAGAGTTAAAGATGTTAAGATTTGCACTGGGTGTGACAAGGATGGACAGGATTAGGAATCAGTATATTAGAGGGTCAGCTCAGGTTGGAATGTTTGGAGACAAAGTCAAAGAGGTGAGATTGCATTGGCTTGGACATGTGCTGAGGAGGGATGTTGGGTATATTGGGAAAAGGATGCTAAGGACGGAGCTGCCAGGTAAGAGGAAAAGAGGAGGGCCTAAGATAAGGTTTATGGATGTAGTGAGAGAAGACATGCAGATGGTTGGTATGACAGGGCAAGATGCAGAGGACAGGAAGAAATGGAAACAGATGATCCGCTGTGGTGACCCATAAAGAAAACAGTCAAAAGAGAAGAAGAATACTTGACAATTTGACAGAAAATTACAAGTTTTATCCAGAACAGACCAAAAATACGAGGCAAAATCAGGGGCATTCTACAAAAGCTGGGATGGTTGAAAACTCTAATTTCACTTTTGTTTCACACGATAAAAGCACAATGCCAAACTATTTCACGTAAATGCACAACAGCTTTACAAAGCCACATTGTTTAAAATTAACAAATAATAAGGTAAGTTGAAAATTCTGTAATTGCAAGTTTGTTTCATGCAAGCATTAGCCACAAGTATTACATTTTTTTTTCTTACAAATACACACCAGTCCTGCAAAGCTAGACTGTTTAAACTGAGCAAAGTAATAAAAACACCAACTGCTCCAATGTTATCTAATTAATTAGCTAATTATAATTATTTAGCTAATTAATTAGAAAATGCAGTAATTCTAATTCTAATTAATTAGAATTAATAACCATCTACTTCTAATTCTAATTAATTAGGTGTTTTGAACTAAGTTCTAATTAAAATGTCTTAATTAGAAGCTTAGTTAATTATATTTTACAGTCAAAATAAAATTGCAGAACAAGTTTCTGTTATGTATTTTCCAGTGACTGAAATGTAGAAATCTAACAGTGTATCAACATACCTTCTTACCGTAGCAGCAACCCATTCCAGTTTTATTTCCGAATCACACTTTACCTAGTTACCTATACCTCACGTAACTTCCGTCTTCCGGTTCCTGTTTACTGTTTAGTTTGTATGTAAACATGGCAGACTTTGTTCAAGAAATACCACATAATGTTGCAACTTCTTTCAACTTTTTTCACTGATTTTAAACTAAATGTTATAAATGATAATAAAACATGAATTTTTGGAGTGTGTAAAGCTTGCAAGAGAAGAATTACCGGCGGCTGGAAGCAAACAACGGTGACTTTTAATTTTGCAAGTCACTCAAAGCTGTGTAATCCTGGCAAATACAGCACTTATGAGGCAGAAAGAAACACGAAAAAGAAGAATCCACAACAGGATCTGGATGGTATTTGTTCTCTGACTAAATATTTTCGAGCATCGTCACAAAGCATTTTGAGCGACAAAGTCAATAATGCTGTCATCAGATTTGTCATGCTAGATATGTTTCCTTTGAGTCTGGTCAAAAAAAGTTTTTGTTTTCTAATGAGTGTTGTGCAACCATCATATTATATTCCAACCAGAGCAAAGTTTACCATGCAAGTTCATGATCAGTGCAGACTGGTGATAAAAAAAGTATTGAAGATGATGAATGATTCTCAGTATTGCTGAGCCCAAGCTGATATATGGTCCAAATAGTTAAAAACAATGCCAAGACCCAAGTAGGCAGAAGCACGAAAACATTAATAAAACAAAACAAAATGTAAGCGCTTTCACAGTTCAAGCCCACGTCTTCAGACAACAGAGTACAAAATCTTAGAATTTAAAAAAGACAACATCCAGTCAAAAAGCAGTATTCATTAAGATCAATTCATTACTAAATGAACTCTTAAAAAAACAGAACTTACTAGTGATTAAATGGATGTGTATACAAAAAAGGTTTTAAAGAAACAGCTTTGTTTATACCAGGTGCTTTATCCGCCTGGAAATAGAGAATCCATTTTTGTTCACATGCTTCTGTTTTTATTCTAATGTTACCCCCCCCCCCCTCAAACTTTCATCTATCATCTCCAAAACAAAGAACTTAAATTTGTGTTCTGGACCAGATGCAAGTATGTGCTTGGCTAAGGCACTAGTCTCTTTATTGTTACTGATATCATGAACATGTTCTTGCATCCACTCTGTGAGCATGCGGTTGGTTTTACCTATCTAATAAACTCCACATGTACTACAGAAACTATAATAAACAAGATTTTTAGATGAACAATCTGCATAAAAGGAGAAATCTATACGATAATTTAAATGTGGGTGTATGAAGCAAGTGCCTGAATATAAATAATTACATGCACTGCAATGTCTACAAACATACTTACCACATCTACTGGAAATAATGTTCTTAGATGTCTGGTTATGTTTCTTATAACATAACTGCCTTTTCAGGGATTTGCTATTTTTAAAAGAAATGGTCCAGTCAGCATATACATGGTTACTTCGGAGTAAGCTTGTCATTCATACACAACCAGAAGATGGAAACCTGACTGGTGAGCATGAAGAGGTTTATGGGCTCACATACAGCAGAAAATATTTCTGTAATTTATCAATCTGTTATAAAACAGTTCACAAGTTGAATGACAGTTATTGGAATAGTCACAGATAATGCCACCAACATAGTGAAGGCATTCCTGAAGCCTGTTGATGTGATAGATGCAGATGAAGAGGAGGAAGGTGATAAAGATGAAGCAGGAGAAGAGGTGGAACATGTTCTAGTTGATTGGGAATGACTTGAAGAAGACAGTAGCAGTCCAGTACCTGTGTGCTACGCATGCATGGTACAAACTTTGCAGTTGGTAGTTCACTCCAGACTTGATGAAGCCTCACCAATGATAAACATTGTCTTGGACAAATGCGATAGTTTCATATCAGCTCTTTATAAGTCATGCAAGCTACACAGTTGTTGGAGGCAGAAGCATAGATCCAAATTCCATCCTTGAACAGTACATGATGGAGCAGTAAACTGTCAATGATTTTGGCAATTAAGATCAAATCACAACATGAAGGAACCCTTCAGCATGTTTGCGATATTCTGCCATTCAGAATTACTCTTACACCAAATGACTTTGCTGTACTATGAGAAATGGAGCAGCTCTTGAGTCCATTTGAAGTGGCTAATTATTGCCTGCAGTCTGAAGTTGTTGTGATGAGTAGTCAGATTCTATCAACAATAGTTGGCTTGAAGAAACACATAGAGAAGTTTGAACTATATCATTGCACATTAGTCAAGTCTGCTTTCTTGGCATCATTGAGCAGCAGATGTGATTACCTGTTTTGCCAGGCATGTTGCTTGATCGCCACATCTGTGGATCCACAATTTAAACTCAGGTGGACAACAGATCCAGGTGACAGCAATGCAGCATGACAGGCATTATTGATTAAAATGCAAGTACTAAGTCAATCATTTAAACATCAACTACCTGCAGAAGATGTCACCTGTGCACCAGTACCAAAGCAACAATCATCAGCTTCACAGCTGGACATTCTGTTTTCAGACATGATGGAAAACAACAGCACACTAACAAACATAACTGAATCAGAATCAGGTTTGTATTTGTCATCACCATGCAGCAGCTTGGAGCTGATTGTCTACTGGCATGACACTGTGCGCCAAGAATCATTTCCAACCTTATGCAAGTTACATCTTAAGCACCAGTGTATACCTGCTACTTCAGGGTTTTCAATGCTACTGGCTACATTGCTTCAGCTAGGTGAAGTACACTTTGTGATACATCACTGGAGTTGTTTGTCATTGCTAATTGTAGCAGAGACCAATTGATGAACATTACTATTTGATGATTTTACTATTTTTTTGTTTGTTTTAAATATGTTTTACTGTGCAGTAGATTATTTAGCTAAACATGTGCTTAGAGATACTGTTTAACTTTTATGATTTGACATTGACTACATTGTTTTCAAGTTGAACACTTGGACTGACAAGTTACAAGTTAAGACATCTGGCAGTAAGTTGCTAATTAAAAATCGGCTTAACCAAATTAGCTTCAACATTTACTAATTATATTAATTAGATATATCAGACAGCTAGTTCTAACTCTAATTAATTAGCAAAAATGAGCTACTAATTCTAATTAGTTATCAAATAAGCTAATTAAAAACAATATTGAACTGCTCCCATCCCACCCAATAGCTATAGTCACTTTTGTTGTGTAAACTTCATCTGATTATGATAAAAAATAATACCACTCCATCTCTTAGGGAAAAAAGTCAGAAACAAACCCCCAAAAATAGTGAGGGATAAAGATCCAAAATCAGTGACGGTGTTGCTCTTACATACACTTGTTTTGCATTAGCATGCATTTTCTAAAGAACATGGTCAGAAACTCAAATGTGTAGCATTAATTAGTGATTGCAGTCCTCAATAATTTGACAGAAAACTACACATTTTATGAGGAACTAATGAAAAACATGAGGCAAAATCGGGTAGATTCTATGAATTCAGGGACAGTTTCAACTTTATTTCACACAAACAATAGCCAGAGAGTAAAGTATTCCAAGTTATTTTACACAAATGCAAACCAACCTTGTAAAGCCAGACTGTTTAAAATGAGGATATATTACCTTCATCCACAGATAGCCCCCTCCACACACCAGCTCAACAGTTACACCCATTTTTTTCTAATTGTGTATACCTCAATCATCTGATTGTTTTAAAAAAATAAAAGCCACATATTGTCCTCCAACTTTGCTTATACAGACAGCCTCCCCACGGTAAAATACTCCATTCCATCTTCCTCCACACAGTTCACATTAGTCTTACAAAGCTAGCCCTGAATATGTAAATACATGACAGCACAACACAATCAGTCTTGCTTCATCCACAGACAGCCATTACTCTCAACCTCTTAGCTCAAGGGTCAGGGACTCAGCCAAAGAATAGTGATGGAAAGATCCAAATCATAGACAGATTTTAAATATTGTTTTTTGAAAGCTGTTAGAAAAACTGGATTTGCATTAGTATGTATTTTGCTGAAGGTTAGAAATTGTAAAACTCAATTATTTTGTCATTATTTGGTAATTGGAGTCCTCAACAATTTGGCAGAAAAAGACACATTTTAAGAGGAATGTATAAGCAAAAATAAGATGCAAAATCAGAGATACTCTGTGAAATTAATGACAGGAGCTGTGCAGAATGCCCCCATACCCAGCTATTTTGTTGCCTATATAACTTTCAGATTTCCTACAGTAGAAAATGCTAAAATAAAATAAGACTGTTACTGAGCCAATTTATTTCTGCTCTGTTTCACAGAAACATTTATAGTACTTCAGTCCTTTCGCCTAGTCATCTGTTGACTGCCTATATCTGGTTGCCTGCTACGATTAAAATATTCTTATGCTACATTACCATGATTCATGTCTGCTCTTTCAGACCAGGAATCTGCAACTATCTACTATTCCATTTAATTTTCACCGGCTTTCTGCTTGTTGCCATCCTAATGAATCATGGGAAGGCAGTGAGCAGAAAGTTGTGGTTACTTTAAATAGGCACAGTGAGTGTATACAGGTAAATACCCATTTTGCTTGTATCATTTATTACTTTTTTAATTAAAACTAAAAATAAATACTTTTTTTATTAGTTACTATTTTCCATAGACTGTGGTTGTTATAAATTTGAGAAATGGGTGTCTCTCAATAGGTTCATATGTCCGTAGGTGTATACTGGGCTAGTGACCACAACGGCTTTTTAAACCTAGCCATGCTTCTGACCACAAGGGCCTTTTTAAACCTAGCCATGCTTCTCAAATCTCTGACAAGTTCTGGTACCCTTGGTACTGTAAACATGGCTTTGGAAATTAAACATTTACAGCGGGGGCCTGGGAGATGAACCATTTATAGGCTGCCTGAGTCCATTAGAGACATAGGTGCCAAATGAGGGATGAATTTCCTGTTCCTCATCCAGTTGTCCAAGTTATACTTGAATTGCATTAGGGAGGAAACTCTGCTTCACATAGACAGGAGCCTGTTTCAGAGAAGGAATAACCTCTGGGCTGCATACCTGTCTCTGTAGCAGGTCCTGTTTATATCACATGCACAAAATAGCAATATTGAGAGTCTGGCAAATTTCTTGACACCCAAGCACTTAGTTGAATTTCTTGAATTTCATTTTGAGGAGACATAACAAGTGGTTATGATGGGAGATTTAGTCATAATGTTTTATAATGCATGGGAAGTTTTAGCTACATTTATGCCATAATATCCTTTTACAAATAAAATCTAAAAAAGGATTGTGAGGCAGTGCCAAGTGTTGATTAGAAGCACACTTTTCTTCCTATTATTGTTTCTGGAGGAAAACAAGGCTTAACAGCTTTTAAAGTTTTTAATTTCTGGTACAGTTTTCATTAGAATGCCTTTTTTGTTGCAGTACAAGATGTGCTAACAACTTTTAAAACTGTTAAATGGGTTCTGATGTGTTTTTCCATATGCTTGCCAAATGTGTAACAATATAAACGAAAAACCGTTCTAAGACTGTAAAGCAAAGTAGAATAATGCCAATAAACAATTAAAACTTTGTAACTAATAAAATTACGAATGGAGAAAAAACACAGCTGAGGCCGAACTGTTGTCTAGCGCTTTCATTCCTTTATTGTTGCTAGGAACTTCATCAGAACTGAGCTGTCAGGTGCTTAATTTGTTTTGTAACAGTAACAATTATATTTGACAACCTGTCTATAGCAAGGTAAATTTTCTAATTTTCACAGCATATTCAGGGAGGCCCATGTATTAAAAGGTTGTTATGGTGAGATTCTTTGTAATTACATTACTGCTGCAAACTATGTTAATTTACTTTTGTAACACAGTAAGGGCATTCTTTATATTGTATCAGCATTAAAAGGATTATAACTTAACTAATCATTCCAATTCACTAGCTGTAGGACTGGAAGTGAAACATTAAATGAATATGTCAAATATCAATGTTAGAAATAGCCAATACCCCAGAAAACATATTGATGCCCTTTCCTAAAATAGACTTTTTGCCAGATTCATGTTACAATGATGTCTATGCCCCTACTGTAAATTTGATCTGGGACACTCCTCCCAGTCTAGTGTCATTACCTCATTCTACCTAATCCAGGGAGAACATTTGAGAAGGCTAGCCCAGTTAGTTTCTGCTCTTCCTTTTCCCTTTCCACTTTACAAAAAAAAAGAAATCTAAGCTTGTTTCCTGCCTTTCCTGTAAGTCGTCTAGTCCAGATACAGATTTGTTGTATTCAGGACTGTTTGTAAGCTTCTGAGCTCCCAAGCCTTTCTGTGTTGGAGGGAAGCCTTCTAACTTTGTTTCTTAGAACTAGCCAGTTTTCTAGTTTCAGCACTCAAATCTGTTTCTCAGCACTTGTTCAGAACTCATTGTAAGCACTAAATAAGCTACAAACTACTACAACACTCAACTTTCCTCACTTGTCTAGAGGAAAACAGTTTTTAGTACTTAACCTATCCAGGCATGTCTAAGGGTCAGCTCCCGGTGTTTTCTCCTGTCTACCTGATGAATCTGGGCATCTTGGGGCAATGCAGCAATTGCCTCATGTACACAGACAGCCCTCTCCTCCTACCACCCAACACTACAACCTGTGGGAGATGCACTTATATAGCCAAACTGGAAGCAAAGCTCTCTTCATCCAAGACTGGACTAGACAGTCAAGAAGGGAAGATAAACACTTGCATCACACCACACTCATCACATAGTCCCTCAAAACCTACACCACCAAGATGCACAAATAGAAACACAAAACACACACCTACTTTCAGGGAGGCTCTAAAAAAAAATCTACCCAAGCAATAGGGACCTCCAAAGCAGAAACGCAAGCAACCTCCACCCCCCAACAAAACCCAAATGACACATAGCCCACAAACTCAGTGTGCCACTCAATCACAGCCCATAAGGCATAACAATGTATCCAACACTCTAGTCATAGGTGACTCTACAGTCAGGCACACTGATGTTCCACTCACCAGGCTAAACAAGGACAAAGCTACTGTCAGCTGCCTGCTAGGTGCCAGAATCCGCTACATAATGCATACACTCAGGTCACTCCACAACAAGTACAAATATGACTCTGTTATTGTCCATGTTGGTGTGAATGATCTGAGATGTACCTCCCTGGACTACATGAAAAGAGACATGGAGGAGCTGTCCGATCTTGTAGCCCAGGCAGTTATGACCCTAGCCCTGAGTAGCATCCTGCCATCACCCAGAATGATACCACAGTACAAGGACAAAATGATTGACTTCAACAATTGGCTAAGCTTCTGGTGTCATTCTAAGGGGATCCAGTATTTGTCTGCCTGGGATGACATGATCGATAAACCCCTATGCTTTGCCAGAGATGGCCTGCATCTGTCACCCTTGGGATTCCGGATACTGGCTAAGGCTCTTGCCACCCCTATAGTGCCTTTTTTAGGCAAGATTCAAATGACAAATTCGCCACTGTGACACTTACAAGCAAGCAAAATCTGAGGGTAATGCTACTTAATGCTAGAAGCCTAAACCTCAAAATGCACTCACTCGAGGCACTCCTTAAAATGGAGAACATCGACATCTGTGCAGTGACAGAGACCTGGTTCAAGGCTCCAGAGAATACCCTTGCATTACCACGCTATAACTCATACCACACCTTTCGGCCACTTAACCTGGACCGAAGCACTAAAGGTGGAGGCGTGTCCATATTCATTAAGGATATCCACACCTCCAGGCTAGTTGCTCAGCATAATGCATCCAAGATTATCCAAGTGCAACTAACTCTGGGCAAGACCACAATCCAAATTGTAGCTTGATACAGATCGCCCTCCATGCCCCAGGATTCCCACTTCTTATTTCTTGATACACCAGAAAATATTAGGATAAAACCTAACACCCTAATAATGGGCGATTTCAACTGCCCACCATTAACTGGGAAAACTACTCATGTACCAACTCTTGTGCTCAACGTTTTCTGGAATTCATAAATTCCAACGCCTTGGATCAACTTATTCAAACCCCCATCAGGGGCAGCAATATCCTAGACCTGGTCATTACCAGCATGGGCAACCAGTGTTCCACACCAGAGATCAATTCCTTCTTGGTCAGATCTGACCACAAGAAAATCACCCTAGACATCCACAACCCACCCCAACCCCCCATTAGGGAAACCACAGTAAAATATTTCTCCAAAGCCAACTTCACGCTTCTTAAGACAGAAGTGGCAAACTTCACAACACCCATGCTGACGGACAATAGAGGTACTGCTGAATCCTATACAATTGCACTTTATAAGCACTTACATGATTGCATGGATCGTGCAATCCCTAACAGAACCAAGATGCTACCCTCCAAAAAAGAAAGCCAATCTGGTGGTCCCCTACCATAAACAAACTCTACAACAGAAGAAAGAAACTGTTGCAAAAAAGAGTAAAATCCCGTGATTGGAGGAACTCTGTGGTCAGCCTCAGTAAGAAGCTGAGATCCCTCATAAAATCCTCCAAAGCTAGTTATGAAAACAAAATCGCCACGGATTCTAAAGACAACCACAAAGCATTCTATAGCTATGTCAAGAAACTCAATGGCAACACTCAGATCTGCTCTTTGTTACAGCACAATGGCACTAAATATACAGAACCAACTGATATTGCCAACATCATGGCAGATAGGTTCAGTGCTAAATTTACCCCTCTCTCATCCCCTAAAGGGCCCATCTCTATATCTGAAGAATGCAAAGTTCCTGTAATCACGACTGCGCAGGTAAAAAACACACTCTCCAAAGCCAAGAACACAGTATCCATGGGACCTGACAACATCCCAGGCTGCGTTCTACATGAACTGCAGAACGAACTGGCACCCCACCTATGTACCATATTCAATCATAGCCTCACCTCAGGCTTTGAGCCCACTAAATGGCACACAACAATGGTTATCCCACTCCACAAAGGGGGAGCCACCATGAACCCCAGGAACTATTTCCCCATTAGTGTGATGAGCCTGGTCTGCAAGGCTATGGAATGTATCATCATGGAACTTATAAACAATTATATTGGTAATCTTCACACTCTGGACCCTACCCAGTTCAGGTTTGTAAAAGCAGATCATGTCTCCTAAACCTGATAGACTTCTTTGAAGCAGTCAACAAAGCCGTAGATGAGGGTAAGGTAGTTCACACAGCCTATCTAGATCTCGCCAAGGCTTTCAACACCATCCCCCACTCTGGAATTATAGATAAACTCACTAAACTAGGTATAAATCCCTATGTCACAAGATGGGTTATCAACTGGCTCACTGACAGAACCCACACTGTGAAAGTAGCAGACTCTAAAACCAACTTCAGACCAGTGACAAGTGGAGTACCACAGGTTTCAGTCCTAGGGTATCTATATCACATTATCAAAGGTTTACTTAATCGAATCAATAAAGGTCAAACTTTATTGATCGATTAAGTAAAACATCAAATAACGTAAAAAAAAAAACAAAAAAAAAAAATAATGGTGTAGGCAGGAGGGAAAGCCCCCCTGCACCCCCCACACCCCCATACTTAAATATTCCAACTCTGAGACCGCACTACATTGAGATAAATGGAAATCTCCCCTTATGGAGATTTCCGTTTACTTGCATGATGTTCTTCACTTTCGATATTGTCGTGCCGACAATATCAGACTCGATATTGTCAGCTTACAACAATGTGAACTGGACCCGTCCTAGGTCCTATCCTGTTTGGTATCTACTTCTCTGAAGTACAGGCTAACACAGAAGGTCTTTGACTAACAAAGTTCACAGATGACTGCAAACTAGGAGCCATAATCAAAACTCCTAATGATGTGGACATCCTACAAAAAGGCCTCACTGAGACAGATGCCTGGTGTCAAAGCCATGGCCTCAAGCTTAATGCCACAAAGTGCATTGTCATCCCTTTTGGTAAAAACACTGTCCCATGAACTACCACATAGGCGGTAGTCTACTTAACACTGAAAGTGTAATAAGAGACCTTGGGACACAGGTGGACAGTAGTCTCTCCTTTGATAATCACATCACCACAGTAGTCAGGAAATCCTTCTATGTGGCACACCTCATCACAAAAGGTTTCAAATCCAGGAAAAAAGAGGTGATTGTTCCCCTCTACTCATCACTCATTAGACCCATTATAGAGTACAACACCCCTTTTGGTATGTACCTCACAAGACTTCCACAACAACTGGAAAGGCCACAGAAATACCTCACAAAGAGGATTACCAGCCTCAAACAGATTCCCTATGCAGACCGTCTCAAAAAACTCCAGCTTTACTCTGTCACATATCGCCTACTCAAAGGTGATCTCTGCCTAACATACAAAGCTATGTCAAACCCAAAGCTGTTGGACATACTCCACTTAAAGAAATCCCAATCCCTCCAAGCTACATGCTCTAGGGACCTAAACCTTGTCACCACAATAAACAGAACTTGCTGGAGGGATAGATTCCTATCCCAGAAACTTCCCATACTTTGGAACAAACTACCTATCTATATCAAACAAAGCTCCTCATTGTCACTCTTCAAGAAAAATCTTGATGATTGGATGGGAGATAGGAAATTCACCCCGGGGATCACTTCTGTGGCTCTGCTTGACAGGGGCACAGAAAAATAATTTTCTTGGGTGACAAAAGCCAGGGTATCATTTAGCTAGGCTTATATAGGCCCTAGGGTCAATAGCCTAGTACCTACATATGAACATGGGATGTACAGCTAATGATATCCATTTCTGTTTCAACGATAGTACTACCATGGTGCTTTAACACAAAGCCATGCAGCACTGTGGTGATCTGTCTCCTGCAATTGTGTTAAATGTTAATGAAGCTGTGATGCCCACCACTGCTACCAAGATGTGATGGCCACCAATATGCGTTGTCCACATGCTGGGCCAATAATCAAGAGCCTGAATCCTCACCACTGACACTGGAAATGGACATGCCCTTGGAATACAAATGGATACACTCAGCATTTCCTGATGCAAACCTCTTTGCATGAAGTACAATTTCCCTTAAGAGCACAAAGGGAACATACTCAGCTCAAGGTTTGGATGTCTCAATATCTGTCTCCCTCCAGATCCCCAATAAAAGTCCCCACCAGTAAAGCTGTAGGGTTAGGTCCTCAGCCAAGTGTCCAAGCCAAGTCCTTCAGCACCCTTTCTGTGAACCCAGTGCTTCGTGTCCCTGCCCCAAGTAGCTGACACACACACTCTGAGAGATTTGATTTTTCACACACACACACACACACACACACACACACACACACACACACACACACACACACACACACACACACACACACACACACACACACAGATACACACACACACACACACCTGGGAAAGGCTGCCACAGATGTACCTGCTGTGCCCACTTCTGCCCAGAGTATAAGGTAGTTATCACTACCACCAGACACTTCACAACCAGCTACTCTAAGGCCCTTAACAAAGGATGTCCAATTATACTGTGTAATATTAATATTAATACAAATGGTACTAGTTCATCAAGATGGCTAGGCCTTCTGTAGTGGCCCATATATTGTCACAAAATAAAATATAAGTACTCTCAAAGTTAGATACTTTCCAAAAGGGCCAGCCACAATAAAATTTTACATATATTTAATAATAGATAATAAAATAACATGAAAATGCTGAATATATGTTCACAGTAAACCACAGAGTTCAGATCACAGGAAATATTGAAGAGAACATTGATAGACAGACTAAGCTTCACTATATTCCTGACTAAAGCTAAGAGAATTATACTGTTCCCTAGTTAAGTTACTTACTACTGCAAGGCAAGATGCTGTGGGTGAGGGACTTTCTAGTCAGGCTTCCCAAAAAGAATACTCTATACTCTGAGATTACTCCCTGTAAAATATAATATCCAAGATGACTAGCAGAATGACCTTATCTGGTCACCTGACTCTAGGTCCCCACAATATCTCCTTTTGAAGTTTGAGTCAGGACTTTAGCATTTAGAGCTTTTATAGCAACACCTAGAACCCAGAAACATTTACAGTACTTTCCCCTTCCTTACAAAAGCTAACAGATAATGGCTGCTCCCAGATCTGCAATCTCTGGTCCCATTCAGCACTGTGGGGTGCCGTTTTAATGGTTTAAAACCTCATTTACATTTTCCTTGTTTTCTTACAATAAGCCAGCTGGTTAACCTTTGCCATTCCAGTGTCCTCTATTTGATACATTTTAACACAATTAACAGAAGCAAATCTCACAAATACATTTTCAGCACAAGCATCTGTGCAAATCAGGTTGATATACAAATGATATATAATTATTTAAAAAATTCCAGCTAGCTGTGCTGTCATATCCACTGCCTTACTTCACCTGGCATGGCTGGCAGTACCTCCTATCATCACAGAAGCATTTGGGGGGAGAGACACATGTTAATGAGCTATTTAATCTCCTCTACAACTGCCTGTAGTAAGGCATTTAGGCAGCCAAGTAATTCTAACACAGTCAGCTGTGATAATGAACACTGGCAAAAGCTTGTGATTACCCATTGTGGTAGAGGTAAGTGTCAGGAAGATTAGCACAGGTAGTGTGTGTGTGTGTGTGTGTGTGTGTGTGTGTGTGTGTGTGTGTGTGTGTGTGTGTGTGTGTGTGTGTGTGTGTGTGTGTGTGTGTGTGTGTGTGTGTGTGTGTGTGTTTGTGTGTATTTGTGAGTGCATAGAGGAGCAGTGGATAGTGATGTCACCTCACAGCAAGAGGTTCCTCAGTTTGATTCTTGGTTGGGGTGCCTTCTGTGCAGAGTTTGCATGTCCTCCCTGTGTTTAGCAGGTTTCCTGCAGGTGCTCTGGTTTCCTCCCACATGCCAAAGACATGCAGTAGGTGAACTGGCCACTCTAAATTGGCCTTAGGTGCTACTGTGCTTGTGAGTGTGTGGTGTGGAAGATCTACTGCAACAGGGCTAGCCACAGGTAGTGTCAATCTTGGCTCTAGATGAGTGCCACTGTTGAAGTGATACCTCAATCCCATGTGCAAAAATGGGAAAACAGGATTTGTGGATGGATTGATGGATATGAGTGTGTGTCTGCATGGGAGCTTGCAGTAGAAATGTTAGGGGATATGATGTAAACTAGGTGTGTGTATGGGGGGAAGTGAATGTGTCTGTGAGCACAATTAGAAGATGGCTGTGTGTGTGTGTGTGTGTGTGTGTGTGTGTGTGTGTGTGTGTGTGTGTGTGTGTGTGTGTGTGTGTGTGTTTGTGAATGTGTGTATCTGCTTCACAGTGTCTTAAGGGCCTAAATGTGAGTCATGTGGACCACTAAGCACCAGAGGAAAATGACTTATAAAGGAAAAATGACATAAAATAAAAGATGAACTGGGGGGCGTGGGGGCCACTAGTCACCAGGGAAAAATCACTTATAAAAATAAAAAAAAAAATGATGTGAGTCAAGAGAGAACACTAGGCACCAGGGTAAAAGGCACTCATGAAATAGTGAAAGACAATGAGGGCTGGGGAGGGGGACAACGCTAGACACAAAAGTTACTCTATGTAGCTTGTCCTAAAGGCACCAAAACAAATTCAAGCTACCTGACACAGAACTTATTATCTTTCTACATTACTAGCAGACACCAGCAATTGGTGAAAATACTATCTGAGTTTAAAAACTATGCAACGTGGAGGGGGGATTACTTCAAATCATGCATCCTTGAGATAGAAACCAGCAACATTAGCCAAGTGAGCTAATTAATCAGTTAGTGTTAATTAGGTTATTTTACAGAATAAAAAGTGTGAAACTCTAATGTCTGGCATGATTCCATAACCACAACAGTGCATGAGTCACAAAGGAAAAGGTAAGGATGAATAGCAAGAGGGTGTCTGTTGGGGGTTGTCTCAGTACAAAGCCAGGAAGAAATCTGCACAGCACCAAGGAGAATTTTTAACAGTATTTTTCTCTTGTACTCACCTAAAAAAATATGGACCAACTTGTCTGGTATCACGATGCTTGTTACAAACAATAATAATAAGAATGAATCTCTAACATCTGACATTATTCAGTGACTGTAATGATCCATGATGTCTGAGGACAAGGACAAAAGAATAAAAAGAGACATCTGAAATATTCTGTTAACTCAGGGATATGTAAGAGGTATGTCAGTGAGTGAGTGAGTGAGTGAGTGAGTGTGTGCGTGCGTGTGTGTGTGTGTGTGTGTGTGTGTGTGTGTGTGTGTGTGTGTGTGTGTGTGTAGGGGGGGTGAATAAAAGGAGGGTACCTGTGTCAACACAATGCATGTACCTCCAGTGTTACCTACTGCAGAAATGTGGTGATTAGCACTAGCAATAGTTAAAGGTGAGTCAGAGAAATGCAAATTAGATGATAATGAGGTCTTTTTCCATTGTGTCTAACATGTCTGTGAGTCACAGTTTGCTTCATCATGTAATCACAGATCTAAATGCCACAGCTGGGGTTCTTTCTGAATCCACAGACATTTTAAAACAAAGAATAACATGATATATAGTCTTTCTTTTAAATATTTATAGATGAAAGAAACACCCATCTTTTGTGTGCATAATTAGTATTCTTTCAACTGATGAAATATTCAAATCTAATAATGTATTTTTTTTAATTTAAATATATTTACCGTAAACTGTTAAGAAATTATTGTTGTCTGCCAATATTGCTGAAGATTACATTTCTGCTAGCATATTTTAATATTTTTCTGCAACTATCGTGGCTGTGGTTTCTGGACTCAAGATGGCAAAGAAAAGAGTAGTAATCCTTTGTTCTAGAGACAGAATGACTAAAACCCAACCCCCTTGTAGGTTAGTGAAAATCCATTGTTCATTAAATGGTCATGTAACATTTGGGAGAGCTTTCATCCTCAGTCGTACACATCATTTTAAGTCTTGTAATTGTGGGCTGTTCCACCTTATCAAAGGCAGAGACACAATACTTTATAATTAATATATTCAGTACCTTATTGGTTAAGCAGGAATTATCCATTCTCTTTTCTGTTTGCAAAGTCACAAAATGTCAACATCCCATAAAACATTAAAAAGTGTAGTAAGATGCTACTAACAAAAATTAACAAAAGGGACTATTTACATCAAATGAAGAAAATAGTTGCTGTCTCAGACACAAAGACACAACAGAAAAATGACCTTAAGTTACCGTTTGTAATTAAAATAAAACTGAAACTGGCAATTGTGTAATAGTTTTAAAATAAGCCAATGTGAATTTATTTGTAACGGGGCATCAGTTTTGTCGTAACAGATATTTGAATTCATGAGTGCTCTGATTAATTTCTCATGGGATACTATTACACAAAAACACATACATTTTATAATTTATTATTGAACTATTCAAAATATACTGAGTAGCCTTCTAATTGGTTTGAGGTGACATTTGTCTTCCTTTTCAAATTATGAAAGACCCAGTCCTATTTGACCCCTTTTTCTTTAGCAAACTCAGTGTCTCTACAAACACTCGTACAAGGGACCTGAATTCATATCAACAAATAAACAAGATGCACTGGAGGGATAGATTCCTAACTCTATATATTCCCGGACTATAGAATAAGATATCACTACAGATCAAGCATAGTACTGCTTTGTCTGCTTTTAAGGCAAGTCCTGATGACTGGATGGGTAGACATAAATTTTCACTAGGGTTATATTACCAGTCCTGCTTGATTTGGGAGGTTGGCCCAGTTAAGTGTTCATAAAGAGTGGCAAAAAGTTTTAAATGTGTCATTGAACCGTTTGCATGGAGATCACTGTAGGTAAAAATTCCCAATCACTTCAATGTAAGTGCAATCTCGGAGTTGGTATATTTAAGTAGCAGGGGGTTTGTGGGATGCATACCCACCTACTGCAGCAAAACAAAGTTATTTTTTTGTTTTTTATTAGGTTTCAGTGTTCCGAGGCATACAGTCTCAGCTATATGCGGTTCAATGTTCCAGCAGATCGACAATCTGATATTTATGATCAAACCTCTTATGGTCCCATTGATCACTTGTCTAGTTTTTTTTCCCCTAAGTTCTTATGTTCCTATATTAACCAGCATGCTAGTCAAGAGAGAAAATTCAACCTTAGTCACAGGGTCAATAAACCACATCTGTATTAAATTCAGTTAAGTACAGGAAATATATAGGTACACTTCCACCAGAGACAATAACAGCAGATGGAAAGTTAAACTCATGTCAAGGTATAGTGAAAAAAACAGTTGGAAATATTCTTCAAAATGCCACTAACCAATAAAATATTGATACATAGTAATGCAAGTATGATAGTCACTGAGCGGCATAACTTTAGTAGGAAGTAATTCAGATAATGCAGCTGTTAACCAGTGCAATGCCTGTGTGTAGCAATACAGATATAGCAACAAATTGTGGCACCTAATTGCAAGACATTGATTAAGTATTGTATGAAGGAACCGTAAATATAAAATCACAACACTGCTCATGGGTCAGTCCTGAACACATTATATTTCTGCTAATTGCTACAGAATTATACCATGTAAATGTGTCTTTCAGTATCAAACAAATACAAATTAACAACTAACAAAATCTTCACACATTACAAAATAAAATCCTGAATGTTGCAGAAGCAAGTATAATGCTTGCCAATACATTTAAATGCTTACTGGTGAAACCAAATGGAGAATTATGTCAACAGCTGTGTCTGAAGGCACTGCAGGCATATGCACTCTACAGAGAATGCAAGGCTAGAGGTAACTGTTGACTGCTGTACAGAACAATTATAGCTGAGACACACACCAAACCCATATAAGGTTCATCAGCAACAACTTGTACTGAAATCTGAATGTTATAGCACTGAAAGATAAATCCATATGTCCTGTCACAGTGCAGTATGCATTTGTGATGCCAAATGCCTGGATATATATAGCTTTGTAAAGAGCTAGGCTTTTGTATGTGTAATTCATACAGTATGTAGATGCAAGTGTTACACAGGATTTTAATGTAATACATCTCCATGCTAATGCAAGGAACATGTAACTTGTCACCTGTTACAGCACAGGTCATGAAACTGTAGAGTGCAGACAATAACTGAGATGTGAAATACTGGTTTCTATGCGTTCTCCATGATTACTATAAACACTAGTCATGTACATATATGTCTGCTGCACATGGTCCATATACATAATTAGTGGAAGACATCCTCATTGCCTGTCCATATACATATTCAGCAAGGTGTATGCATGTATCAGGTGTCACCATGCATTGACATAGCACACAGCCATATATGATAATTGTGTACCTATTCTGCTGCTGTTCATGCAGAGAGAGTGAGGGAACGAGAGAGAGAGACAGAGACAGAGTGCACTACAACACGCAGTCCATCAGCACACATTGGGTAAACAATAAAAAGTATGAAACTCTAATCCTTAGTAATTTACAAGCCAATCAAACATATTATGAGAGACACAACTGAACTATGTGGCAAAATCAGGAATAGTTAAGAGGTATGGCATTGCAATGCCTTGCTTTCTATCACTTTTTTTTTCTTCTTTTCATGCTTGGATCACAATGAGCCAGCTGAGATGCATTCACTCAACATAGTGGCTGTAACTTCTGGGCACACACACACACACACACACACACACACACACACACACACACACACACACACACACACACACACATACACACACACACACACACACACACATGCACACACTTTCACGTCTTCCATGTTAGGCATCAAACCTCCTATCTACCTAGTTACAAAATCAAGAAAGCACTGTATTAGTTGCATGTGCCACATGATAAGTCAGATTCTGAAGGCCAGAGAGTGCATTTTTTGTCAGGATGACCTCATCAGTGTGTTTTAGAGAGTATGTTTCAGTACAAATTGGGATAAGGGGGCTCTGTCACATCTAAACACTTTTTTTCCTGGGGAAGGGACTACAGCAACAAGGCTTACACATATCTCCCATAGTGAGCATTGAACCTCTACCTCCCTAGTTGCCCTGCATTAGTCACAAGTACCACAGGAGAAGTCTGGCTCTTAAAATTAGAGAGTGCACTTTGTCAGGATGACCTCATCAATGTGTGCCAAACAATGTATTTAACACACATTGGGATAAGGGAGCTGTGTGCACATGTAAGGGCATATTTTCAGTGGAAGTGGATACAGGAGCAAACATTGTGAGCTCTCACTCACATGCACATGCAAATTTCCCATGCTGAGCATCAAACCTCTTTCCTGTTTAGTTATACAATGTAGAAAGCTCTGTACAAGTTGTAAGCACCACAGGAGAAATCTGTATTTTAAGGGCAGAAAGTGGATGTTTGTTAGAATAATCTCACCAATGTGTTTCATGTAGGATATTTCATCCAAAAGTGAGATAAGGGAGCACAATGAACAGCTAAATGTATTCTTCTCTGGGGAAGTAGATACTGTATCATGTGGTGCACACAGTCTCACACAACCATCCAGATCTTCCATGTAAAGCACTGAATCTTCCCTTTATCTAGTTACACAGTCTAAAGAGCACTGCATTGGTTGCAAGTGCCACAGGAGAAGGCTCACAATAATACTCGGAGATAGGACATTTGAATTTTTTAACATCCACTGTTTGGAAGCAGTGGTGCTGTCATCACCGGTTGTGCAGCAAATGCATATGTGTGCACAGGACAATGTAACATCACTATGATCATCACATGTAATAACATACATCTTTACTGAAATGCATTTACTGTTTGTAAATTGCATTACTGTGAGGGGGATTGACATGTTTTACATTATGGGATGACATACATATTGACTCTTGTACATGAGTAGATTATCAATCAAACATTCCTACAACTTTATGTTAGAATGATTGTACATTTGCATTGTCTCATACTTGCACTTTGTGCATTGGCAAGACAAACATGCAAGGCAAATAAAGGACAGTGCACTGCACAATAACACTGATGGATTATGTGAGAATAGTTTAACCAATCTTGTAAAATAATTGCAAGTTAAAACACTGTAGAACAGACATACATTAAATGACTGAATTAAGTGAGTCGACATCATTCTGAAATTAAGATGACCTACTGACAAAAGTAATTCAGGCATACAAACATTCTATAACATAAAATAATTATTATTTTATGTTTTTTATTATTTTATTTTACTCTTTGAATGCGGTGCTGATAGGCTGAATTGCACTGCTAATGGCAAAGTGTTAGACAATGCATACTCACATTTTGAAGTATTGAACTTAGAATGGAAATTAGCAGTACTCTGTGTTGGTCTTTTCTGACTTTCATGTAAAATCTGTAGAAGGCAGCCTTCACAATAGGTTGCAGACACATTAATATACAGCAGGATAACGATGCGATAAGTAAATCTGTAGCCAACATTTATATCCACAGGAGTTAGACAACACATCTTGAAAAATGTTTTCATCCCTCTGTATTTGCACATTTACAGTATACCAAGAAAAATATTTATACCTGAATATTATCTAAGCACACAGTCTACTAGTTACTATTTGAAAGCAGATTTCAGCAGACATGAATGTATGTATTCATCTTCATTACCCTATTGACCACTGTAATGTGCACATCCAACTCTTCACCTTGTTGAAAACTGCATTAAACTTATTAAACATAGCTTAGCACAGTGCGCAAAGTGCAATGGAGTAATGCAGGTGAAGACAATAAAATCACAAGATATTCCCATAAGCTATGTACTTCCATTTACCCTTAGTTGTAGTCGTTGCCCAGTGCCAGACATTGCGTAAATGCAGAGGTGGATGATTAATGATACAGAAGGGAGAAGATACATCAACAGGGTGACATGGAGGCATGAAGAAAGCAGATTATGACAGAAGAAGGGTAATGATAACTCACAACAATATGTAGCCAACAGGTGCACATAAATTAGTGTCCCCAAAGCAGTCAGTAACAGTTAAATAATGGCTGGATTAGCGCTCTTGAAATTATTAAAACATATTTCTACACATACGAGAATTAGTTCATCAAGCCACAAAGCAATTGCTACTGCATTACATTAATACAACTGAAGCACAGTGACAACTTTCTGAAGCAGAAGGGATGAACAGAGAGAGAGAGAGAGAGATACAGAAAGACGCAGATAGGAATAGCTACAATATGTTTTCTGGGACACATGGGAGTATCTGTATGGTGTTTTAGTCTTACTTCTTAAATCATTACTCTGTCATGCTCTGTACAATAAAGTGCTTATTATAGGTACAAATAAGAGACAGAAGAGTGCATTAAACATGAATACCTAACCAGGATAAGGTTGGCTTAATAAGTCTCCCTGTTGGGTTGCAATGTTCTTGAAAATGATGTCTTGCTGCACTACTCCAGTGTTATACTAAGGAAATGTTTTATATGGACAGAAATAGAGATGTTTAGAATTAAATATATGATAGGAATGTTAAATGTCATGAAGTAATACACTGACATAAAGCTGTAATTGAACCCATGACACTATGCAAAAACATCAAGCTACAAACAAGGTAATCCTGCCATGTCACATAAGAACTCCTGTTATACATTCATCAGCCTAAGAAATGTTACATTAACTGTACCACAGTACTGTCTTTAGTCTACCTTTACTTTATCCTCCTATAGCAAAGTGGATTTAAGCACATTTGCATGAAAGTAACTGCAGCTTAAATTGAGATCTTCAGTTTTTGCAATAAGAAGTTAAACAGCGTTCACTGTCACTCCACATTGCTGCACTAAGCCAAACTCTGCAAAAATGTTAAGGACATAAAGTGAAAGCTTTTCCACAGGCCATTTCTGGCCATGTGTGATATGTTAGAATCTATTTCTGACTAGATTAAATGTGTGAAAGAGGGTGGATAGGACAGTGGTGAAAATGGGGTTGGTAAGCAGAGGGGTAGAACACAGGGGAATAATACAGCAATTTGCAGGAGGCTCATGAGAGAGCACCATAGCTATCCACTTCTTAACAATGTAATTTCATGACTTTGTAGCATCACCAGACCAGTGATGAGTGACAACAGAATAATGGTTTATGGCCAGTTGGACCAAATGAATTGTGTCAAGATGACACATGGGTGAAGTGAAGAGCTATGTATGGGGTGTATATATATATATATATATATATATATATATATATATATATATATATATATATATATAAAATGACAGGTTCAGGTAGGTAGGATAGGCTAGGATATACAATCATAATTACAGGACATACAAAACAGACAGAGACAGTGATTGAGACAAAAGGATGGGGACACCATGATTGGGGATAGGTAGTGATATCAGAGGTGCAACCATGTCCAACTTGAGAACAGTAAGAATCTAGTTCTCACCCTCAGAACTGTCATCATTGCCTTCTGCAGCAGCTCCTGAGGTCAGTGCCAGATGTGGCATCATCTTTGCAATGCAACAGAGGATCTCTTTAAACCCACCAGCTCATGCACCAAGGCCCCTCCACATCATATTCTTCACAAGCCCTGTCAGCTCCTGCCAGGTGAAAAAAAAAAGTCACCACCTCCACTACTACTGCTCCTGGAGGGTACCACTGCACCAGCAGCCTGGGCAGAGCTACTAGATGCAGTTCGAGCAGGTAGGGCAGGGTTGCAGAGGTATCACTGACAAGTTGTTACCCCAAAGTGCTGGGTGTCCTTGCTGCCATCTGCAGAGGTATGGCAGGCTGGAGTACATGTCTGTGCTGTTGATCATTCATTTTTCAGCAGTAAGTTATGCAAACAGCAGATTGATAATAAATCATAACCCTCCCTAAAAAAGAGAGGAAGAGTGGGGGACAAACAATAGAGATAATTAGATGCATGACATGTCAAAGTACTTTTTAAAATAAACATGGTTTGGCAATACATAAACAATTATGACAATTTACTAGTGTACATATTTAACACATTCGTATATGATGGAAAGGCATTTATGTGCCATAAAATAAAAAATCTCACTGCTATGATATAAGAAACAGCAGCTATTATTTCCCTATGATGGATAGGAAATAAGCATTCTAATTTGATAAATGCAATTACCATAATTTAGTTCTTCCTGACATATATCTGTTAATATTTTATAAATACTTATCCAGCAATAACAAGTAATTGCTTCTTCTGGGTACTGAGCCCACACACAGGTAAGCTGGTGTTCTTGTTGCCTAATAGAAGCATCAAGAGTTTTTTGAGGAAGGCATGCATGCTTGAGATGAAGTTTGAGGTATACCTGATCAAGATGCCATTGCTTCAGTGAATGAAAATAAAGTTCTGGCTGGAATTTGTACCCGAGTCATACTTACCCCCTCGTCTCTGAGGCGAGTTTATATTGATACCCAGTATAATCCTCCTGCAGCAGCCTACAGCTGTAGTGCTTCATGAGGAGTGCCACAAATAACCTGGACTCCTCAACATGCCACCTTTGTACTCTAAATTTAATGCCATTGTCACCTTCAACAGCCATGTCTGCAAAGATCAAGCTAAGAAAATATGTCTGAATTGGTACCCAGTGCAGATCTTGCATGTTACTGGTATTGCCCAAAAGATTCGCAGCCTAGCCAACTGCATTTACACAATTGAAAGCAATGGATTCCTTGGCACATCATGTGGCAGTAGAGGTGTGCAACATGACATTGAGCTTTGCCATGTGTGATGCTCAACCTAGTAACACAGTTCAACAATGTTCAACAATGGAATGCTTAATGGCATGGCTTTTAATACTTGCAGTTGGAAGGATAATGATGGTGAATGTTTCATATGGTGATGTTAGGGCTTACACAATGTTAACATGTCATTGTACCAGCTGAGAATCAAACCCATGGGAATAAAGCATGCACAATTGAAATTTGCCTTATTAACTGACATTGCTATAGGAGAACTACCCATTCAGCATGGAAATTATACATGTAATAATTTCAGAATTAATGCAGATACACTTCAGAGAGACCAGTATGTGAATGGTTTTAATTATTTCTTGGAATGCATTCCTATTAAAAGTCAGTATTTCTTTTTGTAAGTATATTTCAGATGGATGCAGATGAATGTGCTGATTAATACAGGCTGGTTTATATTACATACATACTTAAGAAGACATAACTGTCCTAAGCACATACTTAGGATTTGTGATGAGTCATGATGATTACAACAAAAGTATCGTGTCCATTCATTATACACATGCAAGGTATTTTACATTAAATATCATCACTGCCATTTCTAGGAAATTGGTCATAGATTAGCGTTAGCTTTTATGTGAAACATTAACGATGCATGCTAAACAGAAAACTGTAATTATGCAAGGATTACTGATAAATTGCTTGCAAGAAACAGGTTTAACATTATTATTTTTCTTAGTGTTACAGTTCTAATCAAAATGTTGTGAGAAATGGGCTTCTTATATCCTTTGTAAAAAAAAAGTGCCTTGTACTGATTCTGCTGGATTTAAACCCTTAATGAACTTCTTTATCTAAAGTCACTACACATATACTTTGTGTCATAGAGTGGGTCGGTATTATAAGACTGACGGTTGAAAACATTGCACAACATATGGTCGACACCATATGTCTTCAAACGTCGACCATATATAAAAAGACAAAAAAAAAAAGCAAAAAGTACCCTCACAGGTTTAAGCAGGGGGCAAGCCCCCTGCACCCACCACACGCCCCGCTACTTAAATATACCAACTCCGAGACCATACTGCATTGCAGTAAATGGAAATTTCCCCTTACGGAGATTTCCGTTTACACGCTCAAGATTCTGAGCGTTTGATATTCTTGTCTCAATTGTCAGATTTGACATTGTCAGCTTTTGAGAATATGATATAGACCCCACAGAGATCGTCACATAGGTGGAATTGCTCCATTCAGTGCTGCCCAGAATACTGAGGAAAGCACACCATTGATGGGTGTCTTTATGCTGCCTAAGGCAACCTAAACTAAATTTTTCATTTTTTCCTTAGGTAATGAAACATATTTGTGCATTGTCATGTGAAGAGCAAATGCAAATTAAAATGACATAAAAAAATAAGTATATATTGTGAATAATTGCAATGTGATCACTAAACAAGACTTGAACAATACTTCATGTGCCTTATTTCTCTTACTTCACTTCAGTTACGCCTTGTGCCACAGAATTTGACATTTGCCAGGTACATTCTCTGAAGTAAATAGTATTCATGTTGTGGAGGGCCACACAATGACACAAGGCATATCTGATACTCACACAAGAACCGCAAGTACAGCTGGTGCAAAGGCCCACAACACCTAAAGCAATCACAAAACTGGCCAGCACCAAGTAGTGAAACCCAAGAAGCTATTTTATTGTGGCAGCTCCAAAAGGTATAGCAAAGCTATAGCAACGGTCAAACCGGTTTCAGGATTCATATGCCTTCCTCAGTGAACATAACTAACAAATATCTTTCATCATTTAAATACACATCACATTTGAATTAGCAATTAATTAAAATTGCTTATTAAGACCAGGTCTAAACAACCCCCCAAGTCTAATGATCCAATTGCATTCAGTATTTAGAACAGAGTGCTAACCCGTTTTGCCCTATCTATTTCCTATGATTATATCAATAATAATAAAAGTGAACTGTGCTGTAGTATGTTGCAAGGTATGTTTATATAATGAGCTAGAAGCTCTTTTATTTCGGCTATCACTTAAATGTTCAGAAATCCCAACCCGCAGGGACCTAGATATTTGGCCCACATAGAACGACGAGCAGGAACAACTGGCCAAATAAATAAGCCAGTCCATGCTACAGTTACAAAAAATAGGATATCATAAACTCTTGATGCATTTGCACTAGTGAAACTTTGGGATATACAGACATGTTGACAAGCAGAACAATGACCACAGGGGAAACAACCCTTAAGTAAATCTCTGAATAGGGTAGTCTGTGATGGAATCATCTTCCTACTATGTTTATAATGACTGAAATGTGACCCCAAAGTGGTGCCCTTCGGATGGAAAACAAACACCTAGGTCCCAACATTTCAGAAATTTTGTCATCTGACCTTAGGATACCCCAATAACGATCAACAATGTTCTAAAGAACATTGATATGATGCCCATACATAGTAACAAGCCTGAGATTAGTGTTGTCATCCATAATTCTAGATTTATATGTTAATAAGTCAGATCTGGTTTATATAGAAACCCAATTACTGGCAGTCAAAACAATGTTATGATCATAACCTCTATGATCAAATCTATTGATGAGATCATGTTGGAATTTCTGAAAAGAATTTTTAGGGAACATATACATCTAATGCACAGAAATTGAGATTTGGAAATATTATTAATTATATGTCTGGGATGAAAGCTGGAGGCATGGAGTAGCATGTTATATTGAGGATGTTTCCGAAACACCTTAGTACTGAGTGTTTTGTCCCTTTCCCTACTTATAGTCACATCCAAAAAATTAATTTCCGTTAAATGGTAATGTACCATAAATTCAATTCCCCATTTGTTCTCATTCAGATATTGCATAAATTCATGCAAATAGATCTCATCTGATCTCCATACCATACAGCAGTCATCCAGATAACATCTCCAAATGTCAGTTTCAGATATATATAAATTATGACTGGTGTAAATCAATTAGTCCTCTAGGAATCCCATGAACAGATCTGCATATATGGGAGCAAAAGACTCTCCCATAGCAGTACCCTTGACTTGCCAGTAACATTTGCAATGAAAATAAAAAATGTTCTTGCTAAGAACATGTTCAGTCATGCAAATCAAAAATGTATTAAAGTCTGGAGGATATATGTTTTCCCTGTTCAACCAGTATTCAATGGCTTCAAGACCAGCACAATGAGGAATACTGGTATACAGTGCAGTCACATCTAAGATGCACATAAGCCAATGAGGTTCCAACTGTGTGTCCAAAATGATATGCAAAAATCGTGTGGTGTCCTGGATTCTGGACCTAATTAATGGTAATAGAGGCTTGAGATATTTAGTCAAGAATGCCAAAATGGGTTCAGTTAAAGAACCTCTACCAGAAACAATAGGTCTTCCCAGAGGCTTTTGTAAATTTTTGTGAATTTTGGGTTAGCAAATACTGATATTGTAACTTAGGATCAGCAACAGTAGGTTGGAAACATACAGTCTTTCTAATAATCCCTTCCTCCAAGGCATTCTTGAGAAAATCATCAGTTTCCTTTTTAAATCTATCAGTGGGATCCAAAGGCATATGCATGTAGAATCGACCATCTGATAGTTGTCTATTAGCCTCAGCTAAATACATGGCCCAGTCCAGAACGACCAAAGCCCCTCCCTTACCTTCAGGGAGAATAACCAAATCTTTCCTCTGTTTAAGATTTAAAAGTGCTTGTTTATCCAAATTAGTGAGGTTAGATCACTGAATCTGAAAATCAGAGCCAAAAAAATGCAGATCCTTAAGTGCACATTGTTGGAATGTGGCCACATGTTTATCCATCAGAGGCATAATGAAGATTTATAAAACCTAAAATTAGTAGATTTTTGAGTATATGATTGAGACTGAAAATACAATTTTAAATTAATGTAACGGCAAAAGGCCATGATGTCATTAGCAAACGTATCTTCATAAACCAGAAAAACGGGTATGAAATTCAAACCTTTATTAGGAAGATTACTTTTACTGTCTGACAACTGCACTGATGAAATATTGTGCACATTATGAATAGGACTTACTGGTTTATCAGTACTTCCAAACGTTTTCTATGTTTCCTGGATGCTGTCTGTTTGCAGCCCCCCCCCCTGTGTTTGTTCCTCCTAAAGGGTCAAAACCCACACATTTCTTGGCCACAGGTGAATCAGAACTGTGAACAGTCTCTACCTCAGTGGCCTAGGATGACTCATCTCCAGAAGTACCACTCAAAGTAGTTGTTGTCGTTCTTAAGAATGGAATGTGGTCTTTTCCTCTTAAAAGTGGGTTTGGTGTTATCTTGTGTTGCAAACTTGACATTTTTGCCTGGTTCAAATGGTTTACCTCTTTGGTAATCATTTACGTCCCTGCTACATTTCTGTATTTTTTTCTCCTTAAGTTGTTTCTCAAGGAAAAACAAACCCTGAACCAATTTTTGAAAATGTGGTGTATAGAAGGGCTCCCCTTCATAAACCTTAACTTGTTCACAAGTCTGATTAACCTCTATAATATATTTGTCCATCATACGTTCGTAATAAAAAAGAAGAACCTCCACAAAAGACACGGAGGCCCTTTGTTGAGCTTGAAACCAAGCTTCAGATAAATATTCATCAATAACATTGACTAAAGGTTGTATACATTTTCTTACTCCACGTGGGGTAATACCTTGAGTCTTGTAGGCAGTAAAGAATTTTAAATGTCACACATTAATTCTTAATGACTTCATATTTTTCATTAATAGATTAAAAAGAGTATTGCAGATATATGAGGGATCATTATTATCAATATTATTACCAGCAGGTTATGATGATCCCAGCCCAAAGGTTTGCAAATCATGTTTATCTGCAGATAAACCCTGTAAATGAGCATGAAGATCCATTGTGTAGTAATAATTCTAAAGCAAGACCATAAGCTGCTGTGAGTGTAGGCCAATAATTTAGATAGCTTGAAGACACAACTTGTATATCATAAACTGCACCAAAAAAATAATTAAGGTGCTGAATACAGTAACAAATGCAGTAACTAATAACCAAGTTGGCCGACAAAACACATATGTAAACCCTAAACACAATAAAATTAGTCAATATTAATGACCAGTAAATTAAGCTAAGCACCCTCAGGAATAAAAGACAAAAACAATCTAGTTTTCCTGTGCAAAGAAAACAAAGGCTTAATCATATATAAATGGTAATGTATGAGCCAGAAATCCAGCCCCAAAAAACAAGTTAAATGCTGATATAGAGGATAAACACATTTACGATAGTTCAAAAATTGTGAGGAGTCCTAATGCAACACAACATTGGTGAAGGGTCCCAATTCGCTGAAAATAATGGGCCGGTAAAATTCTTAGACCATGCTGAAACAGTTCTTAAGTTGTATCCCAGTCATGCCACCAAGTACACAAATGAATAGGAATCTCAAATAGTTAGCATTCTTCACCGCCCATATAGCCTGTAAAAAAGCACAGAAAGTCAGAGCATATAGATGAAATTGTCCAAAGCAATAACACTGCCCACCAAATGAATTGGGTACAGATGTAAGTAGTACACAAACAGTCTATGGTCCAAAAATTATGATAAATCCTGATGGAGCAGCATAAAAAAACACACTGATGAAATGTCCCAATTCACTAAAGTTGGTAACCTAATAAAAGTCACACATCCCAATAAGACAGATATTGAATTGTATCCTAACCTTTCCACCAAACACACGAAAGTCGATTAAAAACCTAGATGATTGGCGTTCTTCCCCACCCATATATCTTTGAAAGTAATGGCAAAAAATCAATACAAAAAATATTCAACCTTACTTTCACTGTTTCACTGCGCTCATAAATGTAAATAAAGTAATCAGATAATTAAAGTCCTTCAATACCTGTGTGTCCTGAAGTTACCAAAAAAGATAAATTCACATAAATGTCCAAACTGTTCCAACTGAAGCGCAAATGCTGAGATAATTCAACTGGCCGACATACATCTCTGCTGATAAAAATTTGTCCACCGTAGGAATCCTATAAGCAACAATTCCACCACAGATTGTCACATAAACAGCTAACGTTCGTCTCGCCGTAAAAAATCATAAAAGATTTTAGGCCCAAACCATGATGGTAAAGTGAATCCGAAAAAACATAAATCCAGCTAAGCTCCATTATAAAAAGGCTGACTTACATCTCCGCCAGTAAAAAGGAATTCGACATGAGCATACATTAGATAGGGAAGGCAACCCAAATAGAAATGTGAGGATAAATAAAACAAATCCTGGAGTCAACACCACTAAGGTAGAAAGGTTCACAGTCTAAGCCAACAGCGATAGTCAGGAATCCAGATACTCACACAAGAACTGCAAGTAAGGCTGGTAAGGATTTCTGAACATTTAAGTGATATCCGAAATAAAAAAGCTTCTAGCTCATTATATAAACATACCTTGCAACATACTATAGCACAGTTCACTTTTATTATTACTGATATAGTCAAAAAGGAAATACTCAGGGCAAACTGGGTTGGCACTCTGTTCTAAATACTAAAAAACGCAACTGGATCATTAGACTTGGGGGATTGTTTAGACCTCGTCTTAATGAGCAATTTTAATTAATTACTAATTGAAATGTGATGTGTATTTAAATGATGAAAGATTTTTGTTAGTTATGTTCACTGAGGAAGGCATATGGATGCCAAAACATGTTTGACTGTTTTGCTATAGCTTTGCTATAGCTTTTGGAGCTGCCACAATAAAATAGCTTCTTGGGTTTCACTACCTGGTGCTGGCCAGTTTTGTGATTGCACAAGGCATGTTTGCCCTACGTAAGGCAGCCTAAGCTAAAGCTTTCATTTCTTCCTTTTGCCTAGAAAGTGAATTTCACACTGCCAAGTGACACGCAAATGCAGAAAGCAATATTTTTCAAAAACATCCAAATAACTTTTTGAGAATAACAACTTGAAAACACATGCACTGAATTACACTATATGTATCAATGAGCACAGCTAGTGCTGTTTTATAGTGATAAATTCAGCCATCTCAGATATCAATGCCACATCAGTAATATGTATGTCATACAAAATCAGGAATTCAACTAATGGCATGGAAATGGATGAGGCCACAGGAAACAGCAGAATATTTTTTACTGTTTACACAGCACACACAATTAGTATTTACATCATTTCAAATGACTTATCAGTCTTTCAGTTTTAGTCAGTACTGACCTTACTTGAGTTTCATGCATCAGCATATTCATACAACAAAATGAGTGTCAAGATTTAGTAGGAACTCTCTCAATAAAATGATCTGGGAACATATTTCGATCCATGTATCACTTGAACTATTTCCCAAAGCTCAGAACCTTTACACATTATGCCACAGAGATGGGAGCGTGCCAAATGCAATTTTTTCACTCAGTACTGATCAGGTTGCTGAGAAAAGCACAACAATTCCAGTCTTCATTGCATTATTGATGGCAATCTAAATACAAATTGTCATTTTTCACCTTGAACAGTGAAATGTAGTTCAGTGCTATTGACCACTGCTAATCAATGGGGCACAATGGCAAATGGCAAGCAAATGATACAAGGAAAAATGGGCTAGATCAAATACTTTAAATGTACATTTCACATGTATTATCAACTTAGTTTTCTTGCAATGGAAACCTGTATGGATTTGAACCCCCAAAAAAGGTATTGAAAACAATCATTTAAAAATATTTCCCATGGTTGATAGACAAAGACAAATAGGATAAAAAGAGTTTAGATATAATGATAATGTGACATTGTATCAAGTTACATTGAAAGTGCAACAGAAATAAGTTGGGAAAATTGTCCTTTTTTATTTGACAGTAAATGTCTGTGTGATTGGGAAATTACAAACATTTAGGATACCCATGTTCTCACACAATATTAATAAAGACTGCAAATACTGTATGTGTATCCCTCCTTCATTATGGTGCCTCATTCCCTTATCTATGATTTCTTAATAGGAAGTCTTTCTCTGTTTTATTGCCACTGCTATTACCAATGCTTAACGTACTCCCTTGAATGTAAACAATATTTCATATTAAGGGGCAGTGACTGTGATAATTAAAGCCAGCATTTTGAATGTTAAAACTGTCACTCTCCTAAGTCACTCAGTGTACAGTCAGACTTTTTGGTAATTCTCTTCTCCCTAACATACTCTCAATAGAATACATCACAGAGGGGAAACTGTGAAAGATGGTTGTTCCTGCAGTAAGATTAATTATAAATACCTGCAAGTCATTAACAGGGAACATTTCTCAATGCTCATCCTTGTATTGCTAGGGTGCATGCACATAATCATATGAGTCCTTACACTATGTTTACATTCACTAGTCTTAGTGCAGATTGTGGTATACAGGAAAGCTAATGATTGAACACCTAATTTGCATACTCACAGTGCTCACAGGGCTGACTCAGCATTATATAAAGCTAATTGTGTAGCTAATGCACTTGTACTGTACTGGTGAGCCTGTTTTGATCCAGAGAGCTTGATATTGCTAAAAACAAAACATTTGGAGAATAATCTATTTTATATACTGTTGTATTGTAAAGGTATGTTGCTATTTATTACATAATGCTTTTAGTTTGACATTAAAATGTTAATTGCACTGATCACTGAAAATCAATTTTTATCTTAAATGTTTTTTTTCTTTTATCCCTTTCTTTTGGCATAGCCATATACCTGCTTTTAAGTTTGTACTTCATTTGATGTTTGCACAGTTATTGCAGATGTGTGTATTCTAAGTTTGTAGGAAGATATGGCATTTTTACCTGTGCTAGCAGAAAAAGACAACTGCATTCTGCTTGTGGATTTCTACCTGACTGACCTCTACAGCAATGGATATGGCACGCATCTTAATGTCTATTGATACATTTTAATTATTATCGTTAATGCTGCAATATATTACACAGTTAAACCTGCATTATCTCCATTACAGTGTTACAGATCATTGTTGATATTTGATTTTGAAAAATATATTTGAAGAGGTCCTAACTTGAGTGTAGTCATAAAGTGCAAATAACTTTTAAATTGCTTGTGTGCATGCTGAATGCATGCAGTCAGTCATAAATGAGCTCACAGCCATCCTGCCTGTGTATTATCTATGGAATTATCTGTGTCTGTTTTCTATCTTCTGTTTCATCCCATACAGGGATATGGCAGCCAAGAAGAAATCTGTACCCCCAAGCCACCATACAGTGATGCAGAAAATGAGGTAATTATCCAGGCTGTAGGTTATCATGGAATGTTCTGTTCTGGGGAGGTAGAGGTGACCAATCTGCCTAAGACAGGATATGGCAGCAGGTGGTCGATGACATTAATGCTGTGGGAGGGCATGGGATAACCTACACCCGGATACAACACAGGGCAAGTGACATGATAACCTCTGTCCACCATAGGGCAGCTGCAATTGCACAGAAATGCATGGCCCGGGGGCAGGGTGGGGGGCCTGCTACCAAACTACTACTAACTGAAACAGAAGAGTGACTGTCCACTGTCAGAGATGCAGATAGCTCAGCAGCATATTCACACAGAATCCTTGATATTAGTGCAGATGTGGATGACAGATCCAGAGTATCACAAACAGACCTTGAAGGTATGCAAAATGCAAATGTCATTGATATATCCTGACAAGCATATATCTAAGAAGGCTGATATATAATATATATATATATATATATATATATATATAGAGAGAGAGAGAGAGAGAGAGAGTGCAGTACACGTGAGTGTGACTGTGAGACTACAGTCATGCAGAATTAGTAGAGGATGCTTTGGGGGTGGAGGAGAATCTAACTGTTCACTGCATTTTTGGGAAGGGAATGGTTTGCTTTTTCTTATTTTGTTTCCACTGTGATACTTCACAGACTTCTTTCTTTTCCATTCCTCATATACAGGCAGTTCTGGATTTGAGGTTGCCAGCCCACCTGCACAGGGTAACCACACATTTGGTTATTGTTACTACTGTAGATAAGTTAGTTTCAGGTCTATCGGAGAGTGACGTTGGTGCTGTTTTTGCATCTGTTAAAGTTTTACATACCTTTTTTATAAGTAAAATATGTGATAAATTTGATTCTCCCTTTTTCTGTTTGTTGTGTTTATTGCTTGTTATCATAAGTGATCTTGAGTGTGACACTGTGGAACACTTATTACTTGATGTTGGAGCATCTGTAGCCTCTGATGATGATGGCAGCAGTGAAGAGGCACAGTGGGGGCTGTAGAGGGTCAATCTAACACTGAGGGCGTGGCTTCCACATCCCCTGCCTTGCATATCCATGACACAGTGACCTCTGATATAGGACAAGTTGAGGGTGACACATTTGATCCAGCTAGTATGGTTACTCTGGTTACAGAGCTAGTTGCTTCTCCCGGTAACCATTGCAGGGGCATTGTACAACACAGGATGTTTGGTAGGGGTGTTTGGAGGTGACCTACTGTCCATTCTCGCCCTGATACTGGTGTGTCATTAAAATTAATGATACAATGGAATAGACAGTGTCTGTGATGTAATATTTGTTGTTGTGGGCATCCATGTGGCTGGAGAACTGCTATATCTTCTGGTTTTAACAGCAAGACTCTGCTCCCATACTGATACTACACCCACTGCTCTAACAGTGGATGTAGTTTTCCACACCTAGATGTGGGACACCATGGGGTCATGGTCATTGAAGCAGTTGTGAGGTGATCTCATCCAGCAGGCATCATTCATATTCAGTTTGACTTCTAGCCAGGGCCATGGAAATAGCAGTGCAACTCCTGGCAGAGGTGGTTCTCATGGTCAGGTGTGATGACATTGAATTGAGTACTGTTTCATACCTGGCTAACACCCATCCAAGCTGCCAAGACATAGTACTAGCATGGTTCATGATTGTGTTCATGTAAACACACACACATAGAAAAAAAATTCACTTACCCATATCGCTTCACACACATGCAAACTATCTAAGCAGTACTATTGAGTTCTATACATTTATTACTGGCACTGAACACTGTATACTCTGGAAGATCACCCTGTGCAAATGATGATGACTGTGCCCTGGCCATGGCACATGTGCTTATGACTTAGGATTGTACATATGTCTGATGCACACAGTGGGTAACTAATGCTTGACTATTCACAAGCTTACATGTATCAATATACATTCTAGAAGAAAAGTTGTTGATTTTTTGTTCATATTCATTAGTGAATGATTACTTCTATAATTGTTGAACCTCATTTTATTTCAGTTTGGATTGTCATAACAGCACTGGAAGCATTAAGTACTGCAGTCTTGCTTCTTGATATAATTGTGCAAATGAGGGTATAATTGACTCGTTCCATGTTTTATTGATGATGGTCATTTGAAATGCTTGATGCACAGTATTGTTTGTAATACATAGGTGAATATAGCAAAAATCTGACATAGATATTACTGACATAACTGTATACCTCAGATAAATGCTTTGCTTAGGGGCATATATATATATATATATATATATATATATATATATATATATATATATATATATATACATATATATATATATATATATATTTATATATATATATATATATATATATATATATATATATGTGTGTGTGTGTGTGTGTGTGTGTGTATAGATACAGATATAGATATATTTCCATATGAGAGTAATCAGTTCTACAAGTTTTTTTTTTCTTTGCAGGTTCAGCACTTGCCTTCTCATTAGTGCAGGTACAAGTTGTGTCCTTGGGGATGCCCCTGTCTGATACTATCAGAACACAATCCAGAACAAAACAACACACCAAAAATATCAGAACACAATCATTACATGGTTAAGTAAATGTTGTGGTGTTTGAAAGGCATCAATTTTCATATTTGTATGTGGGTGGGATGTTAGGTTTTGAGCTAGGTAGTGAGAATCTTTGCTATCCTTTACCTCTTAGCCAGAGCCAGGTCATACTGTGCACACCTCTATCTGCTAGCAGCATCTGCAGCTGGTAGTTTTCTCTCAGACTCTTCATCTGCACCTGCTGCTACTGCTGTTGCTGGCCCTGCCTGTTGTCCAGGCTGCTGCTGTTCTTTTTGAAGCTGCTTTCTGAGTATTATATTGTGGAACATGACAGAGACTGTACCTATTTTGGCAGAAGTGCCTGATCATACTGCAGTGTACCTTCTGATCTGTCTAGACAATGGACCCTTGATTTCAGCAATCCAAACACACATTCTATGATATTCCTACTCTGAATGTGGGCCATGTTGTGTCCTTACACAGTGTGGTTATGTGAGTTTCTCATAGGTGTCATGAGCCAGGGCTCCAGTCCATAACCTGTATCCCTCACTGGACACCCTTGAGGAATGCCACCCCTAGCAAATTTCGACTACAGCTCATAGGTGTGCCATATGTGTGACTCATGGAAATTGTCTGGGTTACCTGTACAGACATTGTAGATGATCCCTTGGGCATTACACACAACCTGTCAGTTTAATGAGTGGCAACCTTTTTTCATGATGTACCTCCTTCTCTGTGCTTCAGGTAGGGATTCTATTTCTATATTTATGAAATTTCTGGCCCCCAGCACTTTAGAGAAGTGTGCTACTACACAGAAATCCTGCACGATTCTTGATCTCTTGTCTGGGGTTTGTGGGAAACAGATATGCTACCCTACATGTAGCAGGACTGCATTTAAAACTGATGCAATATTCTAAAAGCTGATGCCTGTGACACTCCTAATATCTCCTGCGGGTCACTAAAAAGTACTAGTAGCTAGTGTATGCAATGCTAAACATACTTTTTTTCCCCTGGAATGGTTTCTCCACAATTTTCCTACTGACTAAGCTGGGTGTAGCACAGGCTGCACATTTCATCCAGTGTTTCCCTGAAACCCTTTATCTCTCAACGATTTCTGTTTCATGTGGTTCATAATAAGTCAAATGGGTTTAAACACCCTTCTTCTTGCCTGAGGTCTAGTAGCAGCAGTACTAGCACCCATTTAAAACCTGCAACACATACAGCATAATAATAGCAGCAGCAGCCCCTAGCATGCTTTTTTAAGCGTAATTGTGCTTGTATTCCAAAAGTGTTTGGTGTACTTGGCAAAAGCATGCATTCAATGTCCATGATTGATTTATAACTTCCTGAATTGCATTATATGTTTTGCAACTGCAGTATTACGTTTGTGAGTGACAGATAAAGAAAAAAGAAAAAACAAAAAACAAAAAACAAAACAAAACAAAACAAAAAAAAAAACAATGTTTGCTTTCTGTACAAACTGATCCCTAGTGGTTGCAGATGATGGCTGGGTAATTCTCCTTTATGAATTACTCTGCTATTTAGACCATGTAGAAATAAAGATGCACACAATGTTGATATGCCGCTGTGTGCAATATTTATGAATAATGTAGCTATACAGCAGTCATTGTCTTGCAATAATTCACATATAACCAGGTTAGAAACATCATTTTTCATCTGTCCTCAATTTCCTTTAGTTATTTATTACTGACAAATACAACGAACAGTCACACAATAACTGGAAAATACATTGTGTTGTAACCTTATATTATTAATGCAGTTTGCAATTGCCTCCAACCATTTTGTTTATTTACTCTTTGTTGACCAAGTCAGTCTCACAAGGCCAGCATCCTCTTTTCAATGCTGTTTTATTTTGCTCTTTTTTGAGCAGATTAGTTCCACTAGGACAGCATATTTTTTCAGGAGAAGCCCTTCTGACATGGGGTAATTTGTCCATGGCATCAACAACTTTCCCCACCACTTCTTTTGGCAAGTACAAAGGGATCTCCTACATCTAATTGAGCAGCCACCAATTCAGGCAGATGGACCTGAGTTTAACTTCTCATCAGAAGGATAGCACACAACAGCACACCCCTTATGCTACACTGTAGTATTACAGTTGGGAAAGTAATCCAAGTACATCATATGTGAAGAGAACCCACAGCTTTCTGATTTTCTAGCCACTAACAGTCCTCATCTGCTACAACAGTCTGAAAACTGAATGCCTGTTTTCTTATGAAAGAATACAAACTACACAGTATTTGTAATGTGCACTTAGTAGGATCATCAAACTGGACTTTAAGTATACAGAGTACTGTTTCAGTAAGCACACATCTGTATACTTATGAATTTTATAACATTGTTCATTAACTTGGAAGATTATCTTCTTTTCAAGATTTTGGAAGACTATATTCAAAATATATCTTTTGTATTTTTTGAATTCCTATCAACATTCAAGCAGAAATGGTTTTGCCTGTTCTTCAAATTGAGTTAGGCCAAATCTAACTCACAGGACTTGTCATTAAAGAAGGAACTACAATCACTTCTTACTAGCATACAAGATCTTTCCGTAAAATTAGATCAAATGGAAAATAAACTAGATCATTTCAAAGAAGAATGCACAAAACAAATGAAGAAGTTACATGAAATAATAATGCAGCAGAAGACATAGATCCCAAGAATGGATGAAGCACTTAGTGATATTGAAGGAAGAATCTCAGAAGAAGAACATAATATTGAATTTTTATTAATAGCAAAATAAATCCTTACTAAATAAAATAAATGATCTTGAAAATAGATCTAGAAGGAACAAAATATGCATCTATGGACTACCTGAAAAAAAATAGAAAAGAGACAATATGGTTAATTTTCTCACATCTTGGCTATCTAAGTCTTTAACTCTGCTAGAATCTTTATCATATGGTATTTGGAGATCTGATAGGTCTCTCGTGGTCCCTTCATCATAAAAAAGCAAATGCAAACCCGAGATCAATAATTGTGAGATTTTTTTTCTGTCAAGTAAGGAACTCATTTTAAAAACTGCTTGGCCAAATTCACTGTTTAAATTCAATGAGAGCACAATAAGGTTTGATAATGACTATTCTCCAGCTGTGATTTTGAAAAGGAAAGAGTTTTGTCCCTTCTTAAAAGAACTGAAGAAGAAGCAGATTAAAGTGCATTTATTATTGCTATCCAGACAAAGTTTCTTCTTACAGAAGGAAATGAAACATTTGAAGCATTGGACTCAGCTATTTCCTTCTTAAAATTAAACAGCATTTTAGAACAAACAGAAGAAATGGAATGGAGCAATAGTTCTCTGAAAAGACAAGCAGAAAAAAAATGGATAGAAAGCTATTGACAAGAAGAAGAAATTAAAGGACAAATAAATACTTTTTTTTGTTTTTTCTGTGCACCATTTAGCTTATGCTCATATATCTTTAGTACTACTTGCTGTTATATATCAATGACCTGGAGCTGATGCAGGCAAGAACATATCTATACATATACACAAATGTAAGGTAAATGCTTTGCCTTTCTACATCATTTTTATAGCATTATAAACAGGGATTGGTATTTACTTAAATTCTATTTGAAAACATTCTTTTACTGATAAATAAGCATTAAATAATATTTATTTATTTATTTATTTTTCTTTCTCTCTCTTTCTGCATCTTTTCAATTGGTGTTTATGGTTGTTTGTGTCATTGCTTTGAATGGGTATTATGTTTTGTGGGATGAACTGTTCATTTCATAATAAGTTAGTGCAGTGAGTTTTTGGGTTGTGCTTTTTTTTTTTTGGATGTCCAGTTATGTCTGGATGAGTGTTGGATGACCATGCTATATATTTGCAGTGTGAGTGAAATTGCGAGTGGCATAGATTTTTTCTTTTATTTCTTGTTTTCTTATATGACTGAGGTTGTAGGATTTTGTGGTGGTGATGGCTGGCTTAAATGGTGTCATTTTGTGTGTAGTCAATTGTGTTTTAGAATTCACTCTGTATAGACTGGGTTTTCTCACTTAGATTTGCAAGTCAGTTAGTTTTCTCTTCAATAATCAGAGCTAAGCTTGAGCTATACCTGGTGTCATCTCAAATGTTTGTCTGGTTCAGTTTGTTTAAACATTTTTTGCCTAGGTTGCTAAACAGACACGTTTTTTTCCCTTTTTCTTGTGTTCTTCAGCTTCTGAGCTAATTCCTAATTGTGCAGATGCTCAAAGTGAAATCAGAACAGCAGAGTACTGAAGTCAAGTTTACAGTCAAACGTTACATAAGTGCTGATCCTGGTACAACTTTATTTAAAAATATTTTACCTTTAAATTTACTATTGCATAAAATAGAAATCTCAGAAGAAGCAGTGAATGGCAGAGGATCAGGGATTGAAAGTAAGAGTTCAAAGCATTGTGGTATCTATAAAACATTTATAATTGAAGAAGTAAATGGAATAGTTTTGAAGAATTATTTTTAAGTCCAAATATAAATTGCTTTAGAACTGAAGAATCAGATAACTGTTTTTATGTTAAGAAACTGTTTAAGAGGCATTAAAAAAGGAGGAGGGAAAAAAAGAAAAAGGGAAATATATAATAATTATTTTTAGAATTAGAACAGTTATATAATTTGTTACACCTGATACCCCTCAGTCCTGGGCCCACTCTTGTTTGGCATCTACTTTTCTGAAGTACAAGCAAACACAGGAGAGTTATGGCTGACAAAGTTTGCAGATGACTGCAAACTGGGCGCCGTAGTTGAAAACACATCTGACACAGATATCCTTCAGAAGGGTCTCACAGAAACGGATAACTGGTGCCAGAGCCATGGCCTAAAGTTAAATGCCAAGAAATGCATAGTCATACCCTTCGGGAAAAATAAGGTTACCCCTAGCTACCATATAGGTGGCAATCCCCTGAACACAGAAGAAGTTATTAGGGACCTGGGAACCCAGGTTGACAGTAGCCTTTCATTCGACACTCATATTGCTAAAGTAGTTAGGAAGACCTTCTACATTGCCCACATTATCATGAAGGGATTCACATCTAGATCAAGGGAAGTCATAGTCTCCCTATACTCATCACTCATCAGACCAATGATCGAGTACAATGCCCCATTCGGAATGTATCTGACCCGACACTTGCAGCAGCTGGAGAGGCCACAAAAGTTCCTCACCAAAAGGATAAAGGGTCTCAAAAATCTGTCTTATGCTGCCCGACTGAAAGAACTCCAGTTATATTCAGTTGCTTACCGCTTGCTCAGAGGTGACCTATGCCTGACATACAAGGCCATGTCAAACCCAGATTTGATGAACATGCTTCATCTCAAAAAATCTAGATCCCTCAGAGCCACAAGGGTGGGAGACTTAAACCTCGGCACGGTTATTAATAGGACATGCTGGAGGGATAGATTCATCACCCAAAGACTCCCTATGCTGTGGAACAAAATCCAGGTTTATGTGAGGCAGAGCACCTCGCTGGCCTTGTTCAAGAGGAATCTTGACCAATGGATGGGAGATCGCAGATACACCCCAGGGGTTACCTCAGTGTCACTGCTCAACAGAGGCACAGCAAAATAATGGGCATAGTTTCTCCAAACTAAAGGGGTGGCGTAAGCCACAAAACTATGGGCTAGGCTTATAAATGCCCTCGGGCAGGTAGCCCAGTATGAACCTATGAACCTATGAACCTATGTCATTGCAATGAGTTAGCTTCTGATATCCTTTACTAGGATTACTGCTGTAGTTTAGCATGTAAGGTGTTGTACATGTGTAGCATATAGATATCTAACTACATGACCTGTCAATCAGAGATTTTGGATTTTCCTCACTAAGGGTCAACATTTCTCATGCTGCAAACTCCAGTAACACATATGGCATAAGGGGGATATTCACCTTTATTAATTTTCTTTTTTGCCTCATTCAGGGATTAAATGTTTGTTGGTCCTATCACAATAACTTCTAGTATTGCAAAAGGAACCCAAATTGGGACTAATTTTTTATTAACACATTTTTTGATTTTGAAACAAAAATCTTTCTGTTGTTTTGATGGTTTTGGGAAGCTTAAAGCTGGGAATGCGTTTAGTATTTAGATACCACTAAAAGCTCTTGGGCATCATAATACCGAGAATTAATTGTTGGAGGGTTATGGTTAAGTAAATAAACTAGAGATATGGGTCAGGGGGTATAGATATTTTATGAAGGTCTTGAAGGTTGAAAATTATGATGCCTTGGTAAAATATATATTTCAGAGTTGTCTTTGATGCCCAGAGATGTCTTAGAGTCTGACACAAGTTTTTGAATTTGTCTTTCTTGATCCTTTTTAAGACTAATGATTATTGATGAAAGATAGAAGAATGACAATAAATTGTAATAAAGAAGATAAAGTCATTTTAGGTGAAAGTGCTATTTGACTAGTTAAACTGCATTCTATTTCATAATAGATGCCCAAGTAACATTTTCAAACTGAAAGATGTCAAAGGAAAGTATACTGCTTAGTTTCAAGACTCTGTATCTTTAGGTTCACTTAAATTACCATTCATTTTATTTTATTGTTTCATCTAACATATAATAAATGATGTTTAATGCTGTTAGTGACATGTTCTTCACTATTAAATGGGATTTATGCTGTATATATCTATTTCTTTGTAAAGATATGCTAATACCATTCTTTCTTGAACCCACATCATTTAAGCACACATGCACATGCAAATCCGTATCATCTCAATCAATATTAAATAAGCTTATAAGGATATTCTTTAATATAGTGAGTTGCAGATTTACTTTGAATATTAACATTTATTACTCATTTGTTAATATGTGATTAATAACTTACATTCTGTATAAAGTGAATTTTCAAATAGCTAGAACACAGGTGTGATTTCAGTGGAGACTTTAGAGGGAACACTTGAATAGTGATGCTATTCAATTGTGGGGTTTTAAACCTCAAAAAATATTTGGTTTACTTTTTAGTTAAATGATTAATATTTCAATGATTACCTATAATTTGGTGTCTATGAATATTAATAATGTCAGCTTGTTGGGTAAACATATAAAATCATTTTCAGTAATATTTTCCATTTTATATGGTTAACAGCATATGGCTAACTATACTTCTACTGATACATTATATATGAAGTGCATTTCTATTAATGGTTTAAATAATAGTTGTAAAAGGGGAAGTTTAAGTAAATATCCAAAAATGTTTAATGCCCAAGTTGTAGTTTTACAAGAGACACACTTATTAAAAGAAGTACTTTTTAGCTCACATTATACATAGAAAAAGGGGAGTTGCAATTTTATGGAAAAATTCTGTATTAATGCCTAAAATCATAAATTTATACAAAGACAGATCAGGGATTTTTTCACTTGTATCTTTGGAGATAAATAAGACAGTATACACTTTGATACACCTTTTTGGGATTCCTGGTTTAGGCAAAAACTGGAGGAGATTATACAACATTCTAAAGGGAGTATAATTTTAGCTGGTGACTTTAATTGTATATTGAATTATTGTGATACTAATTCAGCAAATAAGCGTAGGAAATCAGCATCACCCAAAGCATTATTAGACTTCACAGATTTGTTTAATAATAAGGACATACATGAATTCACAGAGACAAATTCATTATTTTTACATATTATTCACACAGACATGGTACCCAATTAGAATAGATAAAGTATATATCTCAAGTAAAGTAGATAAAGTTAAAGTTGTCACATGCCCTCTATTTGACTACAATGCAATTATATTTGAATTGAAAATGAATACAAAACAAATTGCTTCTGTTAGTAGAATATTATCATATATAGCTAACCTCAAAGATTTTAAACAGTTTTATAACACAGAAATTCAGTCCTTTAAAAATGTAAATTTAGCAAAGGGTATCTCAGAGATTTTATATGTGGGATTCTTTAAAATCATATCTATATGGCAAATTTCTATCCTGGTATACTAATAGGAAAAAACAATGAAATACAGCATTATTAGATTTACAAATGAAGGCTGTGAAACTAAAATTAGATATACATAAAGGTAATAAAAACCTAACAAAAGTTCTTGATGAGATTAATAAAAAAAAATATTTAGAGATACTACATTATACAACTATGATCAATTTAGAGGAAATTAAAATGAGCTCTTATTCTATGAGTCCGAAAAACAACACAGGTTAGCAAATAGAACAAAGATTATTAAATTTAATCAGATAAATAAGGTTTGCATTCCTGTACCTAGGAAAAAGGTGTCAGATTTAGAGAGCATTTTACAGGCACTTAAAATGCACTTTAATTCAATCAACTTATATGACCCAGTAATGGAGCCAAAAGTATAAGAAAATCCTTTTTTATAAAACATATAAAACATAATAATTGAAGACTAAATAAATTTAATTGTGATCCAATTTCACTTTCAGAATTTAAATCTCAAGTGAATAAATTAAAATTAAATAAAATACCTGGGACTGAAAGTATTATTCCAGATATGTATAAATTATTACCTAAGGAAGCCGTATGGTTATTGTTAAGAGTTTTTGCACTGGCTAAAGAAGCAAAAGCAATCCTCTGTCATGGAATATACATTAATTTCTCCAATTCTAAAGTCAGACAAAGATGGAAAAGAATGCCACTATCCCTAATAAATGCTGATTATATGATTTTTATGGCAATGCATGCTAACTGAAATAAACAGTTTTTGCCTTTGTTGATTGATGATCAAACTGGTTTTGTACTGAGTAGAAACACATATGATAATATTAAAATAATTCTTACTATAATTGACTATGTTAATATTACAAAAGGAAGTCTGACTCTAGCAAGTTTAAACATTAATAGTGCATTTGATTCAGTTCACTGTGATTATTTATTGCTAACCCTGGAAGAATATGTTTTTTCATAAGATGGTATAAAATTAATCAGAATACTATATGAAAATCCTTCAGCTTATGTAAATATTGGATCATATACTTTTAAACCGATTACAATTACCAAAGGCACTAAGCAAGGATGCCCATTGTCTCCATTATTTAGTGCGTTACTAATAGAAAGATTTGTGAATTGTGTCAGACTGAAGACTATCATCAAATATATATACTTTAGTAACCATTTAATTTCTAAAATTCATTTGTTTGCAGATGATATTCTATTAACCTTGCATGACTATGGTAGTTTGTTACAAGATTTATTTCAGACAATGGAACTCTTCCAAAAGATTTGGGGTTTTACATTTAATGATAATAAAACTAAAATATTACTTGTTAACTGTAATAAGAAAAATATGGATAAGAAGTTTTCTAAATAGTTCTAGATAATAAAATTAAGTATCTATGGATTTTCAAATGATATTAACACAATACTAATCAATAACTATATCAATATTTTAAATAAAATAAAACAACTTATAGATAGGTGGAATATTTGTTTACAGTGGAGGATAGGTTTTTCTTAATTAAAATGCTTATCTTTACAAAAATATTCTATCTTATACAAGCTATTTCTCTTCATCTATCTAAAGAATATATACATCAGTTCAATAAACTAGCGTTAAACTTATTATGGTATCTCAATAAGCCTAGCATAGTGTTAAATCATCATCTAAAAGATTTGATATCTGGTGGAACTGGTCTCCCAAATATAGAAATGTATACTTTATTTTCTGTTATTAGGACAATAATGTTATGGTTAAATCCTTCTTATAATGATAGATGGAAACAAATGCAGGAATTTATTTGGTTAAATTCAAATCACTCTTTGACAGTTAAATTTAGGAATATTTTATCCAATAATTTTAATTTGTTGATAAGGGAATATGTTTTGGAGAAAAGAAATAAACATATATGTTCAAAATACATAAGTAATACAATAAACTTATTTGAAATTATCTGAATAAAAACACAGAATTTACAGTGTGGTCATTTGTATTATCCCTATAGCCTGTACGCAAAATAACATCAACATCTTTGATGTTTCTAAAATTACTATATTAAGGGAAAAATTAATATATTAGCATCAACTAATGGGCTAAAAAGGTTCTTTCAGTGAAATATATTATGAGTAAAAATGATATAAGTAGTGAAATGTGGTTAGACATACAGAATTTAAGGCAGTATATTATAAATAAATTAGAGTCAATGCATATAAATATTAAAGATACTATTCCTAAATGTATAGAATTTATGATTTTTATAAGAACCCAAACAATAGTAGGAAAGGAGTACTTATCTAAAATATATAAAGTAATCAAAAATACAAAACAGTATTATAAAGATAATTCTGAGGACTATTATGAATCAATAAATTATCATCTTCTCAGTGAAAATTATAAAAATATATTGCTAATTTCTTCAAAGCAGGCAACTTTATCATTGCAATGGAAATTGTTTTCTTGGAAATTTATACATTGGACCTTTGTTACTACTCATGGGTGTTAGAGATGTAAATTACAATTGAAAGCAAATTGGTAGCATATGTTTATGAATATAAATTGCTTAAAACATTTGGGAAAATGTAACTTTTTCTGCAAACTGTTTTTATGATAAATTTCAATTAACAAAATCTTTGATTTTATTCAATATTCGAATACCTACATTTTCTGGGAATGCATTGAGTTGGTGGACATTAAGGATTCCCTGCAGGATGCATTGTTGGAGATGTTGGATGGGCAGATTGGTCTTATGAGGGAGATGATTTTTCTGAGCTATGATACAAAATTGGAATTGTCTTGATGTACTAAGGCTTTGCTGTGTCTAATAGTGGCGGCTGCTAAAAAAGCAATTACTAGAAAATAGAAATAAAAATCTAACCCAACTGTACTGGAAGTAGTGAATATAGCAACATAGATAAAACAACTGGAATTGAGATCTTTAGAAAGGAGTAGGAGCAAACTACATATGAAATAAATGGGAATTGTGAGAACAATACATACAAGGGAGGAATGATGTTTAACAAGTGGCAGGACTTAAATGAGCCATGTAATGTTTGAGTGAAAAAATTGTGTAGATTATAAGTGATGTATAATGTTTGCAACTGGGAGTATGTCAGCATGGTTTGTGATTTAAAATGCCTACAACCAGGATTGTTTTGCCATGGTTTGTTTTCATTTATATAAATGTATGATTGCCTGTGTAGTAAGTGATGGTTTAATAAAGATGTTTCTTGTTTAAAAAAATGCAGGAATTTAATAATTTATGTAATATTGCTTAGGATATAAGATATACAGCAATATATGTGAAGTATAATGATTGTTGTTTTAATATAGTTTGATTACTTTTATATGAATATAAATTTGCCTATGTCACAAATGATAATTCAATAAAGGTGTTTGAAAAAAATATTCCAATACCTGAATGTGTTCCCAGATCAAAATATTCACTATTACTGACTTTATTAGCTATAGCATGTAAAGTAATTACTATGAAGTGGAAGAGTGAAACTTCTCCATCGATTAAAGAATTTTAAAATATTGCACTTAATGTTTCTCAACTAGCACTGTCTATAATTAAGATGAGAGCTAATAGAATCATTTTGTATTACAACGCCTGATTAAAAGTTATAGAGATACTTTACAAATTTGACTGCAACCTGGTATGAAATATAAATATATTTTGAATGACTGATAATTGTTTTTGTGCAAGTAGACTCATTTGTAAATAGTTTTATGGTATTTATTGTTATGAAGTTTTTCAAATTGAGTGGTTAATTGGTTCAAAATATCTTTTTTTCTGTTATGAATTATTATAATTTTGTTTTAAAATCTTAATAAAAATATTTGAGTAGAAAGCTTGTTGAAAAGTAAAATATAAATATTTATCTTTGATTTCAACATGCCTAAAAGCCTAAGAAAATGGCATGATTTATCTGTACAGCAGCAATCAGGTTACACAATACATATGTTAGATGTCTTGAGTGGTCAGCTGTGAATAAAAACCTGAAGCATAACCCCAACAGCAACAAACCAGGTGCATATCTAATGAAATTGTGAGAGGTATTAACCTCACCATGTCCATACCCCTTAATTACACATACTAACTGTGATCATGCAACTATAGGGAGAGTAGAAACACCCTGTAAGACTGAAAACAAATGGACTCATAACTGCAGTCTCACAACATAGTAGACAAATGTAAAAACATTCTTTGTTTTGCAACTCTGGGAAGTTGGGATTGGGTACACTGTATTCATCCAGTTATTTACTAAATGGTAAACATTCATTCTTGATCATGTACGACCAGCATAGTGCAGCTGTATGAATGCATATGAGCATTTACCTTTTTGGTATTAAGTAAAAATGGTAGCTATAAAAAACAAACAATTGCAGATGGCATCACATTACATAGCCTTGTTAAATAATGTATATTTTTACTTCACACTGTAAGGCCCTGTATATACTATAGCCTCACAAAGTGACCAGTTCAAATACATTATTTATTAACTAGATAGCACTTTTAGGATGGTTAAGGCAAGGTTGTACTAACTTGTTTATGAAATGTTACTAGAGAGCAATCAGTCAGTATGGAATTCACAAATGAACTTACAGGCACAGAGCACAACATTATCAACATTTCATGATTTCTCCACAAAAGATTATGAGTGAGAAATACTTAGAGGGAGCCAGCAACAAACTAAACACACTATGCAAATCCGGAGAGCAAAAAGTGAAACAGTAGTGTTGCATATGCCAAGCAACAGAATAACCTCCTAATGCTGTCAACATTTCAGTGGCATTTGTGCTAGCTCAGCTCTGCTTGCTGGCTGTTATTATTGTATTTTGCCAGACCAACTCTGGTTGCTGACTGTTAATATTATGCTGTGCCAGCCCAGTTCTGGTTGCTGACTGTTATTACTGTGTTGTGCCAGTCCAGCACTGCTTGAATGTTTCTGAGATCATCAGGAGACTCTAGCACTTTTTGACTACTGTTACACCAGTCCACTGACCCATAGTTTCATCTAACATGGTTCTGAGTTAATGCAGTCTAGAACATTCAGTCCAAATTATGGACATAACATAAGCATGGTATCTTAAATCAAACACATCTGTACATATTTCTGTGTATCATACTGAAAATTTTCAAAGCAAAACTTCAAGTTTGTCGGGTTTCAAAGATGGCTGCCATTCTGTAAACACTGCTGACCTGCAGCTCCTCAATAAACCTGAGAAAAATCTGTAACCTGAGTCGATAACAAGAGGTTTGAACATAAAATTAAAGTCAAAAAAGATGCATCTACACTTAATTAATCTATAACCAGGAAAAAAAGTGGAAAAAAAAAAGTCTTTATCTATCAGGATTCCAAGTGATTAGCTAGCTCTGAAGAGAGAAATAAACAAAGGACTGTCTGCATTCTTCATTTTACCTGTCAGCTTGGGGAAAGGAAAATGTCACAAGAAGGAAAAAGCATGGAAACAACTACTACCAAAACAAAGCTGTCAGAATTACAGTCACCAGTAAAGGATGGTAGTGCGAAAAAACAAAAAATTACTAGACAGCAGGAACAACAGAAACCAGAGACTAGATCTAAAACTGATCAGCCACTGAACATGGACGATATCAAACATGTTTTATTGCCTATACAAGAAGCTTTAAAGGACCTGACTACTCAAATACAAACTTTTGGAGTTTTATGTAATCAGTTGCTGCAGAGGATGAACAAAACAGAGGCCAGAATTTCAGAAACCGAGGACAAAATAGACTTGCTGGAGAAGAAAACAAAGGTACATGATGTGGAGTTACAAGCCATGCAAAGCAAACTTATTGATTTAGAAGCGAGGTCTAGAAGAAATAATATTATTATTAGAGGGATCCCTGAAAACATTCAGTATGCAGAGCTAATACCAACTATAACACAAATACTTGAAGTTTTGTTAAATGATGCTGACGGAGTGAAACAAATTGTTATCAAAAGGGCACACAGAGCACTGAGAGAGGTACAAGCTTCTAATATGCCTAGACCTGTATATGCTAAGATATTGAACTTTCAAGATGTTAGCAAAATACTTTTTACTGCAAAAAAGAATGGTGGCTTTGTTATGTGGAAAAATAGTAAAATATCTCTGGCTCAGGATTTACCACTGCAAGTAAGGCAAGCTAGGCAGTCTTTATCTGCATACTGTAAATTTCTGATTGACAAGCAAATTAAATTCCAGATGAAATATCCTAATGTGCTTACATTTATGGTGGATGGGATTAAATATTCTGTTTCTACTAAAAACGAGGCAAAGGGAGTGTTTCTGAAGGTCTTTGAAGTTTTACCTGCATCAGAGGGATGAAAGAAACTTCCGTTGAGACTGGCATGCTCCTGAGGTCAGATCCAGTATCTACTATACTTCGAGGCTTAGGTAATCCTTTGTTCCCTGCTTAAGTTGTTTGGGCCTCTGTAAAAGCAATAAAACTGTTTGCGATAATCCGAGGGTCTGCTGGCCGTTTTCCGAACTTTTATGACCTCTACAAACTTTTTTCGTCGAGTGGTAAACAGGAAATCTCTTGAATGCAGCTGAGAGTGTGGATTTCGATGTAACACTTCATGTGGTCCGGATACGAAAGTGGTCCCCCGTCACGAGTATTACTGATGGTTTCCTGGTTTGAGAAGCTGAAAAGAACTGACATAATGTGTTAATGTTTTTTTTAACAAGTAAATAACATTAGAATATGTACGTGAAGCATATAATAACATCTGTTTTTCCTGGTTTTTTTTTTTTCCTTATGCTTATAGTGTTGAACCAAATTATATGTTTACAATATCTGCAGTGGGTGTAAGGTATAGCACTATATATATGAATATAAATAGGTAAATAGTGGCTATTGGGTGGTGTTAATCAGACAACTAATGTCAGTATAGTTAGGAACTAAAGCATGCAATTGCAAAACTTTGATAATTGGTAGTGGCAGGCACTGTGTATGGTACAGAATTATAATGTGGGATGCATTTATTTTTTTCTGTCTGTGTTTTTTTTTTTTGTTTTCTTTTTTCTTTCTTTCTCTCTCTCAATAAAAGTGGTATATAAATAATGATTGTATCAAAAGAGGTATTTGGGGGTAGGTATAAGTAGCTAGTTAATATATTAAATTTTTTTCTTTAAATGGTAATAATACCTTACAATAGAGATTTGCTTAATTAATAGTTGGAACATAAGCTGTAGAGCAATAGCAGTGTTTGTTAGGGAATGTTTAGTTTAGACTTTGTAGTAGTTAAGTTAGAATATATAGGTTGTAAGTTTAGGAAATGTTTTAAGTTTTATTGCATGAAGCTTTTAAATATGTTTGTGTTTCTAACCTTGTTCATGTTTTTTTACATACCAGACCTATATAAGTCCTGGTCCAGGGGTAAAGTGGGTAGGCACTGGCTGGGGACGGGATGTAGGAAATGCTTCCAGATTATGTTTAGTATGCAGTTAATACATATAAATTGGATAATTTCCCTTTTATACTATTATTGGATAATTAGACCTGTCAATGTGGGAATTAGACTCATGGAACGTTAAAGGGCTCCAGAACTTGAAGAAGAGGAAGCTGTTACTACACATATTGCTACAGGACAAAGCACTGTTTGCATTTTTACAAGAAACACACTTGTTAAATGATCAGTGGGATGATATTAGGAAAAAGAACTGGATTAGAGTGGTAGTGGCATCAGAAGGTAAGACAAACAGTGCTGGAGTAGCTATAATTATTAAAACTCAATACAAAGACAAGATTTTAGACTCTAAAGTGGATCAAAATGGGCGATGGTGTTATGTTATTTTATCGGATAATGCGTTTGATAAACCTCTTTTACCTTTGAATATATATGCACCATGTAATGACCAACAAAGTTTCATCACATCATTATATCCAATCTTAACACAGTAGGATGGTTATTATTTTATTGTGGGTGGGGATTGGAATACCTATCAAAATCCAAAGTTGGATAGGTCTTGTCTACAAAGAGCATTTAATAAGCAGGCCGGGATAGCATTAAATGACTTCAAGGAAGATTTTCAATTATAAGACCCCTTTTGTTATGCACATAATATTAATAATGCAATTAAGTATACCTTCTATTCACCATGACACAAAATGTGGTTTAGGATAGATTTTTTCTTGATATCCAAAACATTAATTAATTTGGAACCAGTAGTGGTTATACGTACTCGATATCTATTGGATCACTCAAAAATTTCGTTAAGGTTTTCTAAAGATTTAAAAGATACAAGAATGCATAGAGGTTATAATTGGTCACTTAATCCAAATCTGTTAAATAAAAAGGATATAATAGATGGAATTGTAAAATATCTGAAAGGTTTAACAGATAGGATGAAGCTTCAGGGACATACTCCTGATATTGAATGGGCAGCAGCTAAATCTCAAATTAGAGGATTTCTTTTGCAAAAAGCCTCATATTATAAGAAAAGGCAAAACAATGATATTCAAAAATTAGAAACAAAAGTGAAGCTACTCAAGAAAGAACTGATTCAGAATTTTAATGCTCAAACAGAGAAGGAAATGTTGAAATGTCAAAGGGATCTCTTCTTGCTGCATAATAGTAGAGTAACACTTCAGGAGCATAGGTGCTTAGTGAAATATGCCAATAATGTTCAAATATCGTCAAAAGCATTGGCAAGGATTATAAATCAATCGAAAACAACAGTACATATTTCGAAATACAATGCAATGACACAGTGTATTCTAAAACGGAGGATATTATTGATATTTTCGAAAAAATCTATACCAAGGTTTATGAGGGTCAAATTGATAGGTCTATACATAAACAGAGTAAAAGATTCTTGCAAAAAATTAATTTTCCAAAATTAGAAGAGAGTCTGCAAGGTGATCTGATTAAACCTATATCTTCAGAGGAAATAGTATATGTGATTCAACATATGAAAGTACATAATTCACCAGGTCCTGATGGTTTGACAGTTGAATTTTATAAAGAGTTTGCTGATAGTTTTGGTAAAATATTGTCTCATGTATTTAACTACATAATCAGAAATAAAATTAGTGACCCTTACCTTAATGCATCAAAAACAATCTTTATACATAAAGCTAATTCAGACCCCTGAAGCCCGGATAATTACAGGCCAATAGCATTAATAAATGTGGATATGAAAATTCTCACTACCATTATAGCATGTAGATTAAAAAAGATTATGATCCATTTAATTTCTAAGGAACAGGCTGGATTTATGGCAACTAGACAAACTAGTGATAACACACTTACACTACATAATATGATGATGTATGCTAAACAAAACAACTCTAATATTTATGCCCTTATAATAGATGCTCAGAAAGCATTTGATAGAGTGGATATAAACTTTTTGTTTGATGTGTTGCCTTATTTCAATATGCCACAGGAATTTATTCACATACTACAAATATTATATAGTAATCTGTATACTACGTTATATATTAATAGGAGTTATTCTAAAAGAATACAGATTAAAAATGGTACACGGCAGGGTTGTCCTTTGTCCCCCTTATTGTTTAACCTTTATTTAGAACCTCTATTTTTATATATTAAGCAAAATGTGTATCATAATGCACCAATACTTTATAGGAATAAATTAGTAATGTCGGCATTTGCTGATGATCTTATTATTTATTGTACAACCCCAATTTCTGATAGTGAAAAGATATTAAATGTTATAAACGAATTTTCAGAAGTCTCTAATTACAAAATTAATTTGGAGAAAACTAGTATTTTCCCGTTAAGAACCCCTAAACCTTTTCATTAATGTCCCTGTTGGGGAAGATATCATGTAAAGAAAATATCAAATATTTGGGTATTAGCTTCTCTACAGATAATAAGGACTTTTATAGTAATAATATTAAATGAGTATGGGAACTAATAGTAGCTGATTGTGGCAGATGGAGGAATTTAAGACTACCGGTATTGGCAAAAGTATCAATAGTGAAAATTAATATATTACCACGAATGTTATATATCTTTAGGTCTGCTCAAGTATCAATTACAAAGACAGTTTTTAAACAAATTCATAAAGATCTAGCTAAATTTATTTGGGAGCCAAAGAAAACTAGAATATCGTATGAGAAATTAATGACCCCGAAGAGTAGAGGAGGACTTGAGTCACCGAATTTTGAAGTATACTATTTAATTGTGAACGTCAACAGGTGTTTAAGAATTGCTAATTACGAGGTAATTAGTACAAAGTGGATGCCAACTTGGGTGGTCTTGAATTACAAGCATATTCTAGATCGGAACATAAATCCTAAAGCTTTACCCTTTTTGGATAAAACTAGTTTGATAAAGTATGGGATTATGGACCACTTAAAAACATATGTGTCATCTTTGCAAAATTTATTCCAATCAGTAGACTTGTTGCAATATATGATGGTTTTTCAGCCTTTCCATAGGAATCCCAATTTTAAACTAAATAATCAGTTGATTGATCTTAGTAAATTCCCATTAATAGTTAATTTGACTCTGATTGATGTTTTTAATAAATTTAATTTATCGGCTTTGCAAGTTAGGCAGGAATTGAATCTTCCTAAGAGTTATATGGTTGTCATGAGACAAATCAGAGAACTTGCTCTGAGTCATTTTGAAAACTTTAAACCGGTAGTTGGAATTGTGGATAAATGCTCTGAATTGTGGCAGTCTCTCCAACAGGAGGTCAAATTCATAACAACAACAAATAAATTAATTAAAGAATTAAAATTCCAGGATAAAATTCTGTTGTCAGGGTATTGGGTAAACAAAATGACAGTAGCAGATAATCAGGTATTAAAAGCAATTGATTTAACAATAAAATCGGTCTCTTTTCAAAAATTGATGTATACGCAGTTGATGATTTGGAATAATGCTTAGTATACTCGTCTTAGGTTACATAAATTTAATCCTAGGAATTCTCCAACTTGTCCATATTGCACAAATCAAATGGCAGATCTTCTCCATATGTTCTGGAGCTGCAAGTGTATATATAAACTTTGGAACTCTCTTAGAACACAACTACAAAAGATGGGTTATCAAAGTTCAACGTTATCATGGGAATTTATGATTCTACATGTTCCTCCAAGAGAGCTCTCTAGGTCACAAACTATAATATGTATGAATATTTTTTTGCTGATGAAGTTATATATAGCTACAAATTGGTTAGAACCAGATAAGACATCATGGGATAATTTCAAGCTTGTGGCTATAAAGCATATATTAGCATATAAATTACTTCTGAAGCAAAGTAACAAAAATATTAATAACCCGAAAATATGGGAAAAGGTTTTTAACATTATATTAGCATAATACTGTTATTAGGAATATATTAAAGTTTGGATGTATATGTGGAGGAAACAATGTTTTGAAAATATGTATGATATGTATGGACGCAAAGTACTTCTACAAATGTTTTGGCTTTGTTTTTCTTCCCTGGTGTCTTCTTTTTTGGAATAATGACGATTTTTATATGGAAGCATTTCATGTAGATATTGTATATAGTTTTCATAGTAATAGTAGTGAATTATGTGTGTGATTTTATTGTATTTTGAAAATATATATCAATAAAAATTTATTATGGAAAAAAAAAACTTCAAGTTTGTATCAGAGTGTATTACCTGCAGCTAAAACATTTACAAACATTGAACATGTTAATGCATTTGTGCACTTTTGGTAAGTATTAGAGTCATTCATAGATTTTTTTCATATTGCTTTATTTGTAGGACTGTATTCTTGACTGCATGACATACATTTATGTTGTTGCATAGCTCAATAGTATGTTGCCTCAAATTTCTGACAGATAATGTTGTTTGCTGGCAGTTGTATTGCAATGTATAAGTTATCAGATTATATAATGGGCAGGTTGTGTTTATGTAACACATGCAGACAGCTGTTATATAAGCCTTTGCACATATAGAAATCAATTACCAATGCAAAGAAAATACAGAAGTCCATTTCTGTATTTATTTAATATAGATTATTTATTATTATTTATTATTATTTATTTATTTAATAATAGAACAGTAACGCTACCTTACATAGTATAGTTCGAGGCTGTGAATGGGCTCACTTTATGTACTTAGCAAATGCTAACCAGCGACAGAGTTTTTAACAGTTATCAGTTGGCATTTACTTTCTTTTTTAACACATAATGACTCTGTGAACAGTAACGCTACCTCACTTAGTGTAGTCTACGGCTGGGAATGTGCCAGCTTTATGTACTTGGTAATCGCTAACCTACGACAGAGTTGTAATAGTTATCAGTTTGCATTTACTTTCTTTTTTACGCATAATGACTCTGAGAACAGCAACGCTACCTTACTTAGTGTTGTCTGAGGATCTATAATAGGCTAGCTTTCTGTACTCTGTAAACGCTAACCCACATCAGCGTTTGTAACAGCTGCAATCAGCATTGATTTTTCTTCTTTAAAATATAAAGAACTATATTAACAAATCAGCAGAAAAGAAAGAGCACATGAAATAGCCGAATAACTGTACTAAATGTAGCCTGATTAATTCATGGAATACTAGCTGAGTTATGTTGTAAACTGCAACCTGTGTTAGCGTTTCACTAGTAAGTGGCCTGAGCTATCGGTTCGTTTCTACCGAACACAGCCTGATAATTTAGAGCTCTGTCACACTTAGTTTTTATGCGCTAAATCGCATTAGAGTTCAACAATTATATGGTTACTGGAACAACATGACATTTTTTTCTTGTTTTATTGACTAAGTGCTAGCAGTTTCTGTAAAATTCCAGCTCGGTTTTGGTGATATTTACTGCATTCTGTATGATAATGGTGTAGTACCTTTATCCTATTGTTTCTCTAGAACAGTTTTTATGTATATATCTCATGTTTGATGCCTGTTTTTAATATTACTGTTAAGTGCTTACAGCTTTTCCACTGCTTGCTATAATCACAATTTCTCTCTTTCAATCTAATCTCTGTAGCTGGTTGTCCCCCACTTTGTCCATGCCTCGTTGGATATCTACTCCTACAATAAAATACTATTCACCCTGCTGCCTTATTCTCACCACGGGATCAGGACCAAAGCTTCTCCCTGAGGCATAGCCTCTGAAGAAAATAAGAAAGTATGTGTAACTGCTGCTTGCCCTAATTAACTGACTATATTTGTTTAAAGCTCCTGCTAGGTGGTTTCAATAGTCTCCCTTGCCAGGATAGCCAGCAGCCTAACCAACCCTCTCATTTTTCCCCCCATATTTGCTTCTTCTCTAGCCCTCCTTTTTCACTGGGCTCCCACCCTTCTCCACCATCTATTGGGACCTGTCTCCTCAGAGCCAAGTGTACTTTCTGCTTTTCCCACTAGATGGCACCCTACCCTTATAATTCCTGACCTCTTACACCAAGCCTTAATTTTTCCTAAAATATCCCTATAGTTCCAATTTAAGCCCCTCTCTGTCTTCTCTTTTCCTATATCTAGGTGTCTCCACCCTGTCTAATCCCTGTCCCCTGTACTCACCTCATGCTATCAGTACTCTACAGTTTACCTTGGCTCTTCCTGCTCCGTTCGCCCTGCAGGATCACTCCGCTCCCCTACCCTACCCCCAAATCCCACCCACACCTAGCACCTCTACACTTATACCTGTATAACCACAGCCACCATCCAGCCTCAACCAATTAGACTCCAATCCTCCCTCCATTATCCACTTCCAATCCTACCCATTAAACAACTACTTCCCTCCCCCTTATTCAAATTCTCACCTGCCCCACCCAAAACACACAGCTCTCCCATTCTTGCAACTTAGTTAGTTATAAATAACCTACTCTCACTACTCTATCTTACCATGATTTCAAAACCACAATTCTACTCTTTCCAACTACTACTACTTCTCAGTTTAACCTACTTTCACTACCTCACCCAACCTACAAACATTAACCACTCTCCACCGTTACACATAACTTATCATCTTAGCCAACCCTTTTCACACCCATACATCCCAATATCTCCTTACCTGTACCCTATACAACACCACCTTCTCTTCTCCTACAAACTCATAACCCCTTATAAGTATCCTATCCCCTCTGCACCCAACAATACCCTAACATACCTAATAAAACTCACCCCTGACTCCAAGCAATCTAACTACCTTTCTAACCTACTCCTACATCTAGCCACCTTACTACTTTCTGGAGACATACACCCCAACCCAGGACCCTCCACATCTCCCTCAACAGATAAATCCTTACTATTCACCTCCTTAAATGCCCAAAGCATAGCTAACAAAGTCCCTAATCTCCATGCCTGGATTGCACACAATAAACCAGATATCCTGTCTATCTCTGAAACTTGGTTGAAACCCCATATAAAATATACTGAAATAATACCACCCAACTACTCAATCATTAGAAAAGATAGAACACACAAAAAAGGAGGTGGAGTAGCCCTCCTATACTTATCCTCCTTATCAGTTACTCCTTATAACAAACCCACACCCCAGTTTAATAAAGCTGAATTACTTTTAGTCCTACTTCAAGTTAACCAACATAAACACATATGTATAGTCTCCCTTTACATCCCTCCTGGTGACAATACTTCTACACTTGAGGACATCCTCTCCTGGCTTTCTATTAACATTAGCATGGAACAATAATTCTGAGGGACACTAATATCAACTGGTCCTATATATAGTCTCCCACAAACCCACTTAACATTAACCTCTATATATTCTCACAACTGATCAACTCCATAACCAGGCCCTCAAAACAAGTCCATAATAGTAGTATCCTTGACTGGATTTTAGTCTCCCACCCTCATTATTTCTCAGACAGTGGCACCTTTCCCGATTCCATTAGTGATCACTTACCCACATTCATACGTCGTTTGCCCTCTCCATTGCATCTTACACACACTTATATTACTATATGCCACCAAAAAAATTTCAATCCCATTACCTTCTCCAACTCTCTAAAAGCAATAAACTGGAATACTTTATAAACTTTACCACTGGAACAAGCAGTCATCCACTTCAACACAACCTTCTTGAACCTCCTAGACCACCATGTTCCTTTAAGGACAAAAAGAATAAAAAACAAAACTGCTCCTTGGCTAACAAAAAACACACTAGCAACCATGTACCTCAGAGATAAAGCTTGGGCATATTACCAAAAACTCAGGACTCCCCTCACTCATAATGAATTCAAAATGCTTAGGAACAAAGTAAAAAAATTAATCATCATAGATCAACAGAACTATTTTTCTATACTCCAAAAGAATAACAAAACAAACCCCCAAAAGTTTTGGAAAGGCATCTCCACCCTCCTTAACCCCAGCAAATCAAACAACCCTAGCCCAGACCCTGAAGCTCCAGACATAGATCTGGCTACTCAGTTCAATACTTTTTTCATTGATTCCATATCCAAACTAACCTCATCATTCTCATCCTCTAACACCACCACACCCTCCACACTATCCTCTTTCAATCCTATACCTCCTGTACCCCCATCTCTGCTTCCCCTCCTATTTCCCCTCCATCACCACCCTCAATACCCCCTCCTCTCAGCTTCCACCATTCTCACTCAAACCTGTACCCACATCCACCATAAAAAAACTCCTCCTGAAACTGAAACCATGCTCTCATGCCCCCCCGATAACATTTCTTCATACTATCTTGCTATAGCTGCAGAAGCCATTGCCTACCCCATCAGTATTCTAATCAACCACTCCATTCAAGAAAGTTTAGTACCCCAAATCTGGAAAAAGGCTTACATTGTACCTTTGCACAAAGGTGGCAACAATAATAACATAGCTAACTTCCGTCCCATCATCATCCTATCCCCATCTCTAAACTCCTGGAAAAGTGTATCCACCTACAACTCTTACCATATCTCATAGATAATAATCTACTTACTCCCACACAACATGGCTTTTGACCCGGTCACAGCACTATGACTGCCCTTCTCTCCTTCCTGGAAACTGTGAATAAAGCATGAGATTCAGGCCACATTGTCTCAACCCTTTTGCTAGACCTCTCCAAGGCCTTCGGCACTATCTCCCACAATTTACTCCTAACTAAACTCTCTAAGCTTAACCTGTCACCTTCCTCTCTGAATTGGTTCACTAGCTACTTATCTAATAGATGCCAAGCTGTAAAATGGAAAAAATCCACCTCCCCATTCCATAATACCCCAACTGGAGTCCCTCAAGGATCCATACTAGACCCCCTTCTTTTCAATATATTCATAAATGACTTCCATAACTCCATCCCCTTCACTAACATCATCCAATATACCGATGATTCAACTATTATCTGTTCTGCTACCTCTATACCTACCCTTCTAAAGCTCACACAGGATGCATTCTTAACCACCGAACTATGGATGAAAACAAATCACCTCGCACTAAATGCATCTAAAACCAAACTAATGCTATTCACCCCATCCAAAGCCACCTCTTATAATATAAGTACATTCCCTATCACAAGTCATAGTAATACACTCATCGAACTCGTTTCAGAGGCCAAATTATTAGGTGTCCAAATTGATAGTCAGCTCAAATTCTGCTCCCATCTTCAACTTAATATCAAAAAAACCCATAAAAAACTTAGTATGCTCTACCGACAAAATCACTATTTAACACCCTCCACTAAAATCACCCCCTCGACCACATTTCTCATCCCCTCCCTCCTCTATGGTGCCCCACTCCTAACTAACCTACAATCTTCACTCAAATCACAACTCTCCTCTTGCTATAACAAAATTGCCAAGTTTGCTACTGGCCATAAGTCCACTTCACACCATTGCTCATCTTTCCACAAACTAAAATGGTTGGAACTCACCAGTCATCTTACCTATACTCAACTTACTGTTGCCCACAAGCTAATTTTCTACCCTTCCCTCTGTCCCTCCCTTTCCTCTACCTTCAAAATGCACCTCCCTGATAGACTACTTAGATCTAACAACCAAAACCTAATAGAACTGTATAAACCATCTCGTCCCCCAGGAAAAAACCTCCTATCCTATAGTCTAGCTCGTCTCTGGAACTCTCTACCACTACCCATCCGCACCACCTCAAATATCCGTTCTTTCAAAAAATCTCTTCACTCACATCTATTTTCCCAGTGGGAATGCTCTTGCTATCACCCCATATAATCTCCTCTCCTCTCTTCTTTTCTCCTCCTATCTCATACATCCTGATCTCACTTGTTTAAGCCTTGATACCGATTGTATAACATGCACCTCTTAGTGTAACATACCATATATGTAAAGTCACCTCTGTTATCATATTGTAAATTTTATTCTCTCTTTTGATTGTATATTAATCACTATTCTGTTGTATTTGTAATTGTTTTTACTAGGCTTTTGTAACTATAACTTTAACAATTTGTAACAAGATATTTCACTGTAATTTTCTGCTTGGAGCTTTTCTCCCCAGGATTCCATTGAAAACGGGTTCTTTGTGACCCATTGGACTATCCTGGTAAACCAACTGCAAATAAATAAATAAATAAATAACTTTAATGCATAAATTATTACGCATGTATCTAGCGTGTAGTAATCTGCCAAGAATAATTACATGTATTACAGGTAATGCAGCATAGCCACATAAGCCAGGGGTTGTTGTATCACCATTATTATAATCTCATCCTTCAAAGAAATATATATGCATAAAACTTTAGTATATCCACCCCAGTTTTCATACTAAGCAGAGTAAAGCGAAAAGGATTATGGGAAGAACCAAGAGCCTGGACTCTATTATGGCTATTATTTTTGGTTTGCACTGTGTTGCCCATACTACAAGTTGCAATTATTTGTTATCATTTGTTATTTAAGCTACAAATACTTAGAAAATTATATTGAGAAATATTCAGAATGATGTCTGGAGTTGAGTTTGCAATGTGTAGGACCTGGATTCAGTGGAGATTGCAATATTTAAGGCCAGGATTCAGATGAATGCCTACTAGCATAAGAATTATTGCAATCAGTATGGGAGATAGATGTTTATGTGATTTGCAGAATGTTTTTATTGGAATTTGATTTGTAAATTAATAGTCATTTTGAGTGATCTTTGTTATTGTTAATAAAAACATTTTGTAAGAAGTCCACAATTAAGGTATTTTAATGTAGAAAGAACAGCAGTTGTGCATCTTTTGGTGTTTAGTTTGATGAGCTGTTTTTGTGATAATGAAACTGAGAAGTAGATTGCCAGGAATGGGATGGTTATGGTAAGGATGAATTTAAAGTTCAGGAATGGAAATATAATTTGAGATACATAGTTATAAAAGAGCTAGACAGAAAAAAATAAGGTAGATGAGGTGTTTAGATAGATATCTAGATATGTAAATGGTTATATGAAAAATGAAATATTGTATATTGTATCATAAAAAAGAATGCACAAAGGTATAATCCAAGCAGAGACTGATTTTATTAAGTGCTTTCATCAACAAACTACTTTTGACTTCTTCAGAATAACATCACATACAGATAAGCTCCTCGAATAGCCAAACTTGTTAATTTACATAAAAAAATGCCAATCAATTAATCAATTAAAAAAATCCAGCAATTAAAGCTGCAGTCTTCATGTATTAAAACCTATTATATTGCTGTAAACCTTAGTTCCTGTTGTGTAAAACACACTTTACCTAACAGCATTAAAAATATGTTGGTACATAAAAATGCTGACTATATTTGCATCAAACATGAAATTCTGACTTAAGCTTTAAATAATTTGCAAGGGATATAACTTCATTCAACCCAGGGGGACTTGTGGCATTCACCCTAAGTTGCCACATTAACTCTTTGTACTCAAAAAACAGTTCATTAGGTCCCCTTCTCTCATTGGATTCCACATCTTCAAGTACAGCAAATGTGAAACAATGATTGGGGAAATTGTTCAGGTGTTTAACAAGTGCATTATTAATTTTGCCCTTGTTTATATCATATATGTGTTGATATATACGTGTCCTGAATGTGTTTTTTATTTTCCCTATATAATATCTATGACATTCCTGGCACACTGCAATATACACCATGTTTTTTGTCCCACAATTACTTTTGTAGTGATACCTGATTGTTCCTTATTTTAAGATTTCAACACTATTACCTTCCAGAATGTACTTACATTGTGAACAATGTCCGCATTTTTCATCATTCCATTATTTTGATATCTCCCGCCTTCTTTTTTTCTATTCCAGTAAGTTCTTAATATGTGTCCTTTTTATACACCACTAAGGGTTCATCCCCTGTCTTACTTCCAACATGTTCATCATTTTTTAAGATGAACCAATTTTTAACTAATATGTCTCCGATATATGAAAATGGGGGATTGTAAGTCATCATCAATGCGCTGTTATAAGTAATGTTATTACTCCTATTGCACCCAGTAGTAGTAGTACTATTCACTGACACATGTACCTCTTCCTCCATACCTGAACCCAACAATGGGTAAAAATGGCCTGATGTTCTCTTGTTGGTAACGTCTTCCAAAATTGGCCTTACAAATACCTCAGGGAACCCTGTTCTCAACAACATACCCAATAAAACATCTCTTTTTTTATAAAATGTGTCCATCTCGCTAACCATCCTAACAAGACTCGCACCTTGTCCCTTTACCAGTGATCTTTTATGGTACAAGGGGTGTCCACTTTCAAAATGTAAAAGTGTGTTCTGTCTTTAAAATCTGGTCATTTAGTAACAGGTCATATAAGGTGACATAAATATTCCTGTATGCTATGTGAAGTTCATTAAGGCATACTTGTTCGTATCCATCCCCAAACAAGTAACTTAACATACTGTCCACATATTTCATATATCACACACATATTAGTCAAAAATTTGTTTGCTTTGGAAGTTTTTTGTATATTATATCATATATTTGAAGAATGTTTAAAAGAAAAATTGAGTAGATAGTAATTGAGAACTTGAAATTGCATTTAGACAGAATACATTATATATGTGTATACTCACGGTGGTGGTGCTGCGGTAGCGTTGCCACCTCACAGTAAGACGCTGTCCGGTTCGACTCTCAGCTAGAGCGTCTTCTGCATGGAGATATATGTGAATGGGCGTACCTTTGTTGAAGGTTGTGCATCATGGCTGGTAATTTGGCACGTAAAAATCAACTACCAATCATTAGCAGACCGGAGTTCCGCTGTAGCGACCCCTAACTGGGAAAAGACGAAAGATGCAACAACATTATATATGTGTATATAGATATATATAAATGTAAAGTAAAGGAGGATAGTTTCTCAAGTAATCTTGTCTTCTATCAGTACTGTGGCATTTTATAGTATCATGGAGGATGTTTTTACACAAATTATCCAGAGGTGCTTACATTGAAGCATTTCAGAATATGCATCTGCATACCTTTAATTAGTAAAACTTTTGATTTCTTATAGATAATCAGTCTGTTTTTTTTATTAAATTTATGTGTAATATGCTATTATAAGCATTGTTCCATACCTTAGTTTAGATGTTCATTTCATGAGTCTGTAAGTGGGAGGAAATCTTTAAGCATGTAAGTTCAGGAAAGCAAGAGAGTGTAAATAAAAAGTGATAAGGTGGTTATAGAATGGGATAGGGAAACAATATGAGCCATATACAAGGTGTCAGTTTGTCTGTACATATGCAGTACTGCAGTAGATCACATGGCAGTGAATTCCTTCTATCAAGTTGGACAAAAAGAAAGGAAGCGACTCCGTACCAAATTAGGAGACTACAAAATGTATAATCCTCATACCTGCATATAAGGAATGATGCAAACTATAATAAAAAAGCCTGGTTTTGTCCAGCCACCACTTAATGAAAATAGAAATTAAATATGCATTTCCTAAATTCACCTATTTATTAATTAATAAACAGGAATTGATTCCTACCCAGTGCACTGATAATAGAGAATTGCAGACATGTAGCTATGAGGTTGGATAACCATTACTGTACATAAATGTCTAAACAAATGGGTAAGACGTTGAGTAAAACTGAGAGAAAGACCTTAGGCCTATACATTAGGCTACTGTCCTTCTGTTATGCCTGTGGTAAATATCTTACTGAATACATCATATTGATCTAGATCTTAATATAATTCTGTTTGATTGCAAGTATTAATGAAATTGATTTGTAATGCAAATATAATGTCCACCAGACAATATCAGCAGAAGTCAGGCATTTGGAGCAACATAATGTACTGTGGCAGTCTCTGAAGGGGTGGGACCAGGCTGTACTGTGGCAGTCTCTGAAGGGGGTGAGACTAGACTGTTGAATACAGACATGCAGAATTATAAGCCCAGCCATACAGATGTATTTTAAACAGCAAAAGGCAACAATATTTACAAATCCACAGATAATCTCTTCCAATGCTTACAATCGACTTTAGTGTTTCTGAGGCACAAACACATACACATAGCACAAATCCACACATGAACGCACATTAAGCATTAATACCATAATATAATATATAGAATTATAATTGGGTTATCGATAGTAACAGGCTGATTATCTGTTTGAGACATGGATGCCAAGAAATTCACTTTGAGAGCGAAGTTCGAGAGGTAAATCTTGGCATCAATGTAGAGAACACATAATAATACATTATGACTGGAGATCTAGTCATAATTCATTGCAGTACATGGAGATTTACCTACTCCATTTACTATTAGTCATTCAAAACTGAAAAAAAAACACTATGTCTTGTGCCGTAAAGCTGTGGGGAAGTGGTTGAAGTCCTTTTGTATTCCCCGTGTAAGGAAAATAGTTTGAATCAAAATAGTTGCTGTAATGTAGCAGACAGCAGGCAGAAACAGGAGTTGAAACAAAGCTCTTTCATGCCCTGCTTTTGCTATTTACTGGTTAGCACTGTCTGCTTATAATGCAGACTCGATCTTAACAATGTGCGGGATGCTTAATTATTGTTAAGCACCCTTCTAAGAGTAGTTAAGGTCAGAGCCCATGCTTCAGAAGTGCTGAGCCAGGATGTATTTTAAGCATTTTTGGAGTATAATCATTACACTCCTTGCACTACAAGATGTTTGTCTCCTATGACATTAAAAGTGTAGGCTGACAACACGGAAGCCTGTTAACACTAATGACTAACAATCTGATCTGGAACTATGCTATCTACATGCGATAAGATAAAGTCTCATATAATCCATCAATGGCATACACAAAACTACTAAATATGTCAGAGATATGATAGCTGCAAAGTCATACTTTGCACTGTTACAGTTAACAGTTTTATTTGTACAGAATGCAATATTCAAAACACTTGAGTACAGAAAAAAGGTAAGGTAAACAATGTTGCATACAAGGATACGTAGAACTGTTAAGTAATAGGAAAGGAACATAACAATATGCAAGACATCAGAACAGTGCAAGAGCATGAAACTTCAGCATAAAATAAACCAATGATGATATACAAGACAATATACAAAACACCAAAACACTACAAAGGCATGAAACTTAAGCATTAAGGTCACCAATATTACACTTAACACTTTTTCTACTGTACAATAGACAGTTATTCTGCACAGCAAATAACAGAGATTTTATGCAAGCATCTCTAAATAACAATATATACGATACAAGCATACCTCTCAACTGAGCAGATTTTCACAGAATGCAGAACCACAATGAAGGAAGCAAATACAGAACAACCAGCCAGTAACCAAAAAGCAGTTTATTTTTCTGATGTCTCGGCCACAAAAGCCTTCAAGGAGTACACCTTTACAAACACACACCTGCCTTAAATACAAAAGTCAATTAAACAATTAACTAATTACACATCAATAAAATCATTAAATAAAAAATCTCCAATTACACTACATATTTAACCCCTTAGTGTCTAAAGTATTGTACTTTAAAATGTATACTGACTCTTTAAAAAGTAACTTATTTTTTTGTATCCACATTATCATATTGTGGGATATTTATTTTTTCCAACACAGTCCCTACTAAACCTAGAGTCCTACCTTCATGTACCTTATTAAAATGCTCAGCTGAGCTTTCTTTTTTTATTTCTAACAATGTCCCATGTGTTCCATCAATCTCACCTTAAAGGGTCTTTTGCTTTCTCCCATATAAAATTTATTGCAAAGACATCTGAGGGCATAAATAATCCCCTCAGTGTCACAACCATAACAACCTTTAACATGGAAACTACGTCCATTAATTTTTTTTAAAGCTTCTTATTATATACCCACAAGCTTTACACCTATCACAAGGAGTGAGTCCGTATTCTGTTATAGCTCTAATAATATTTTCACAGGGAGTCACAAATTTAGTTTTTACTATAAAGTCCTTAATATTCATTCCTCTTTTATAAGATACAATGGGCACATCACTTATCCACTGTGAAAAATCTTTCAAAAACAACAAATATCCCCAATAAAATTTTAACAAATCTATTAAAGTTAAACTGTAGCAGCTGTATGTTGTTACAAAATACATATCTTCCTTTTTACAACTATCCCTATATTTATTATACTGTGTAAATTTTCTCCCTCTAGGAAAGTCTCTATTTCCACATTCCTTTACAAACATATTCCAACACCTTTCTAATAAATCATCACTAAAACCCCTATTCTTAAACATACATATATGTTTTCATTTCCAATGTGTAATCTTCATCATTATTACATAATCTATACAAACATACAAATTCCCCATAGGGTATAGCTTGGATGGTATGAGGTAGGTGACAACTCTGTGCTTTTATATATTGTATTCCACTTTCAAATTTTCTGTATACTGATGTTCTAATTTTATTACCTTCACTAATATCAGTTAGGACACCTAAATAAGAAAATATTTTGCCCACCTTCAACCCATCAAATTCTAAACCAAACCTATTCTGATGTAATTCCATCAAAAAACTGTCTACCCCATCTACCCCTCATTCACGTAGGAAAACAGGTTGTCAATAAACCTAAAATACTTTCTCACATGATTTAGAAAAAAATGTGTCCTATAAACATGTCCAACCTCAAACAGAACCATGCTTAAATTCGCATATGAGGGGGCAAAGGAAGCCGCCATAGCTGTTCCTTGTTATTGTCGATATAATGCTCCATTTTTCACAGAATGTCCAGTTTCTCATAAAATTTTAGTTTTCTTGGAAATTCACTAGCAAATCACTGAGGACTGAATTCAGGAAATAATGACAAACATTTAAAATTCAGACTTCATACCCTTCAGAAAATGCATGCTAATGCAAAACCTGTTATTCTATTAACTTTCTAAGTTTGCAAGAGCAATATTTAAAATTGTCCCTATTTGGCCTTCACCCCCCCCCCCCATTATTTACAGCTTTGTCCAGGTTTCTTGCTCAAAGAGGTTAATCTATATGGATGCAAAGCACAAAACACATTATAATATCAATTTATTTACAGGGTAATGGCAGCTTGAAAATAAGTCTTTTCAAGTATTTGCTGGCATGCCCTTATTAAAAATTATACCTGGATTTTGTGTTCTTTTTCTTTGTATATCACTATTGCAGTTATACCAACCCTTTCTCAAGTTCATCATTACAAAATTTCTGCAAGATATGTTTCCACTCAGATGCCACAGAAACCCATCTATAAAAGGATATTTTTGTAGAAGACCTGATGCAAGTGAAATAAATACAACTGTATAGCAGCAGGGTTTAGAGCAACAGTAGAGTAAATTAAAAAGCCGGACCCCACCACTGGAAACAAGTCAACTCTTAACCTGACACAAACTAATCAACCACAGTCCTATTATTTCTATACAGTCACTCTAGGTTAAAAAGAAAGAAAACATAGATAATTACTGCCAGATCCAGCTGTGAATGTAAAGGAACAACCTTGCATGTGCATCTAAATGCCATGAATATGCTCTGATATTCACCAAAGACAATCTCACCTTAGCCTTAAACCACTTCATCAAGAAATTCGGCTCAATATGATTCCTTCTTCCCATTAATACTTAAAATATTTGCAAGACAGACATTTATTAATTTAAGTATTTGCATATTTATGCATCTAGGCAGTTATTTATTTATTTTACATTTGCTAATTGAGTAGGTGAGCTGGTCTAAGGCCCTTTTTGGCTATGACCTTGGTCAAATGGGTACAATTAAAAATGTGTATTTAAAAAAAGCTGAGTAAATGCGAAGTATTTTATGTTACAAGCATTTCAACTACATGTAAAGAAGAAGAAATGAGAAAAAACTGTAAACATATCTGATAATCAAATGCAATATCCACTGCGGTTCAAATAAACTGAGATGAAGTACATGTAAACAAAATAATCAGATATAAAAATAATTACTTCTAGTCATCTGACCAGAAATGATGTTTTATAGTGGTATATAACAGACTAAGAAATATAAAAAGAAAAAAGGGGGAAGAATGTTCATATTTGATAGAAACTGATGAAGCCATATAAAATAAGGGAGTTAACCTGTATCTCAAGCAATTGCACATATTTTTATTAAGTAGTTGCATATGAAGGGACTTTTTGAAGTGTTTCAACCTGTCAGTTTGTCTAATTTCTTCTGGCAATGAGTTGCAACTTGCAGGAGAATTTTTGGAGAAGGATTTCTCACAAACAGCAGTAGTATAAGGTGACCATTGAAGTTGCATGGATTCTGACTTTCATAAAGATTATGAAGAAGTACCCCCTGGCTAACAAGTGACATTAAAGAATTAATGAAACAGAGAGAACAGACTTGTTGAAACTGTAAACTAAATTCCTGTAATTCTCAACTGCACCATTCTTACTTGAAATGAAGGAAATCAAGTAGAGTAGCAACTAACACAGTTAAAGCCACCTACCCTAGAAAAACGTAGTCCCTTACAACTAACCCCAAATATTTTAGGAAAGCTACAAAGCAACTGACTATCCATATTACTAACAAACACCACTTTTTCTAGTGTGCCTTAGAGCTGGGCTAATAAGAGCAAAATGCCAAAAGAAAATTCATGCTCTTCCTAACCACAATATTAGATAACTTTGTGAAAATGTTTCCAGCAGCATCCACCACACAGCAATTAGGATTTGCCTTAACTCTTTAAAGTTATACCCTTTTTTAGCAGTCTGCCCCATGTATTAGTTCAAGGATGTATCAACAAAAAAATCCTAATAAAGTACTAAAAACTTGGACCAAAACACTAGAACTAAATTCAATAAAATTCACCTTGAACTCTTAAAGATGGTAGCAGAAATAAAATGCTACTCCATTCACTTGCATATAGAATCTCTGTATTGTCTCACGTATGGTACCCACACCTTTTAAGCATTTTATCAAAGTGCTATCTAATACTATGTTATATTTCTCATTAAACATTTCCAATTGCTTGTAAAGCTCTAGCCAGGAATGCATTAATACCTAAACTTGAGTATAGCCTTCCCATCATACCCTTAAACATACTGCAAATCATTGAAAATAAAGTATGCTGATTTAATTTTCTGGATGACTCACGTGCTCACTGCTGTGGAGTCCTAATGAAAAATCACTGTATTCCAATTACCTACCCTTCTATTTAAGTCATTAAGCTAAGTCATCGGATTTCTTAAAATAAACAAACTTACCATCAGAGAACATATCTACTCTTAAAGAGAAAATCAAGGCAAAGTAATAACACAGTTAAGATTTTGCTTTGGATTGTCATTAAGGAAAGAGACTTCTTTTAAAGGAAAACTCTACCTTAGAACTAAAAAAAAAATGTTTTTATTGCATCTTTG
>NC_056731.1:818939078-819096578 GCF_019279795.1 Protopterus annectens | reverse complement strand
ATAGCAGCGTCTGTGCTCCTGACATTAGCAGGGTTAATTGTCCATCTAAGATCACCAGCAGTACCTGACAGAGTAAACTAAAGATTTTTTTGTGTCTATGATATGTCATGCAGGCAAAGACAGATTCCTCTGAAAGTATGTGAGCAGTTAAGATTAAAAAAGTAGATGGGCTTTACCTTCCTTTGATTCCAAGTAAGAAAATGAAAGTTTTATAAAGTACAAGCAGGTTTCAGGTACCTACACAATACTGCCAACATATTGTAGTGGGAGAAGCAACATAAGGATTGAGTTAAACTTAAGAAAGGGTGGAGTTTTCCTTTAAATAAGCTTGCATTAGCTAGATACAATCACCTACCTGTCATAAAAATATACAACAAACGCTGAAGAGTGTCAATGCTAAGCTGACAAAAATCACCCATTTAAAGACACTGCCCATTTTTCAGGGATGTTGTTTGATATGGTCTATGCAGTAGTTGAACTACTCTTAAAAATATGTATTGTTCAACTTTCTATAAGCATATAAATAAGCAAATAATTAGAAAAGGCAATATTATAAAACTCTAGCTAGCCTGTGCAATACCTCTTTCTTCAAATCCCTTTGTAAGACATCTGTTGTAAAACTTCTAACATCTGTATTGTATTTTGTGTCTGTTCTTATGTCACAATGTTTGCATGCATTCCTTCTGTATACTGCAATTATCCACTCAAAGATTTTGCTCCATTGGTTTTTGAGCCATAGCTGAAAATGGTTAGTCTAAGTACAATTGAAATTTTTTTTCTTATAAGTCCAGTTGCCCCTACTACTACTGGAACTGTCTGGGTATCTTTCTTCCACATTGCTCCTGGAACTTTCTGTATGTAAGACACTGTAGTCACTGGGTGTGGTGATTTCAATAATCAGTGCTACTTTTGTCTTCTTTTAATGAACTACTATATCAGATTTTGCTCCTTTGTAGCCTGATTCATGACTAAAAAGGCTCAGTTACAAACAGACATATGTACATATGTCTATATAATACATAAAATGCAGAAAATCATCATATTATATTAACAACATAGCTATAGATCCAGTTGGGAGAACAATTGATCACCTGGGATTCATACTCAGTTCCTCATTTATACTTCTCCTTGACTCTGATCCCTCTTCTTTTGACTGAGGTACTTCCATGACCTATATCTTTATCACTTTCCTCATTAAGCAGCCAGTTTCTGTCTCAATATTAGTTCCTTCCCCTACTCCTATAAAAAAACAATTTTTACTTTTTTAGAATTTCCTAGCATCTCGCACTTATTGTATGACCGTAGGACTTAAAAATTCATTGCTAATTACCAGTAACCAAAGTCCTTCACATCTGACTTAATCCCTCCATATAGCTTAGTCTTCAGCCTAATTTCTCAATGAGCACCCAGTGTCGTTTATTCTTTAATGGTAGGTAGTATCCATCATTATTAATGTTGAAGGTAAATATGTTAAGCAGGAAAAATGGCCCAGCAAGTACTGGTAACCATTTAAATTTAACAGTTTGACAGTAGTTGTAAGGATTGGCATTGATGACACATAATATTTCCTTTTTTTGCCTTTTCTGCTATGCACACACACAAACACAGACACACACACACACACACACACACACACACACACATACACACAAACATAATATATATATATATATATATATATATATATATATATATATATATATATTTATATATAGTGGATATAAAAAGTGTACACACCCCTGTTAAAATGCCATGTTTTGTGATATAAAAAAATGAGACCACAATAAATCATTTCAAAACTTTTCCCAGCTTTAATGTGACCTATAACCTGTACAATTCAATTGAAAAACAAACAAATCTGTTTAGGGAAAAAATATAAAAAATAAAAAATGTACAATATGCTGGTTGCAGAAGTGTGCACATCCTTAAAATAATACTTTGTTGAAGCACCTTTTGATTTAATTACAGCATTCGGTCTTCTTGGATACACACCTGCCATCAATTAAAGAAACTCTGAGTAACCCCAAATAACATTCAACTGTCCTAGTAGGATTTTCATGACATTTGCTCATTTGCCTGCTAAAACAAAGCCATTGTTTGCAGAGAGCTTAAAAAGGACCAAAGGGATCTCATTGTTGAAAGGTATCTGTCAGGAGAAGGGTACAATAACATTTCCACAGCATTGGATATACCATGGAACACAGTGAAGACAGTCATCAAAAAGTGGAGAAAATATGGGACAATAGTGATGTTGCAAAGAACTGAACATCCTTCCAAAATTGATGAAAAGACAAGATGAAAAATGGTCATGGAGGCTGCCAAGACACCTACAGCAACACTGAAGGAGCTGCAGGAATTTCTGGTAAGTACTGGTTGTGTACTACATGTTACAACAATCTCCCGTATTCTCCATATGTCTGGACTGTGGGGTAGGGTTGCAAGATGGAAGTCTTTTCTTACACAGAAAAACATCCAGGCCCAGCTAAAATTTGCAAAACCATACATCAAGTCACCCAAAAGCATGTGGGAAAATGTGTTATGGTCTGATGAGACCAAGGTTGAACTTTTTGGCCACAATTCCAAAAGGTATGTTTGGCACAAAAACAACACTTTGCATCACCAAAAGAACACCATCCCCAAAGTGAAGCATGGTGGTGGCAGTATCATGCTTTGGGGTTGCTTTTCTTCAGCTAGAATTGGAGCTTTAGTCAAGGTGGAGGGAATTAAGAACAGTTTCAAATACCAGTCAGTTTTGCCCCAAATCTGCTAGAAAGCTGAAGATGAAGAAGAATTTCGCCTTTCAACATGACAATGACCCCAAGCATACATCTAAATCAACAAAATAATCTGACAGATTGGAGCACTTTTGCAAGGAAGAATGGGCAAATATTTTCAAGTCAAGATGTATCATGCTGATAGACTCCAACCCGATAAGACTGAATGCTGTAATTAAATCAAAAGGTGCTAAAAACAAAGTATTAGTTTAAGAGTGCACACACTTATGCAACCAGCTTATTGTACGTTTTTTATTTGTTATATTTTTCCCCTAACAGATTTGTTTGATTTTCAATTGAATTGTACAGGTTATAGGTCACATTAAAGGTGGGAAAAGTTTTGAAATTATTTATTGTGGTCTTGATTTTTTATATCACAAAAACCTGTCATTTTAACAGGAGTATGTACACTATCCACTGTATATATATATATATATATATATATATATATATATATATATATATATATATATACATACATATATATATATATATATATATATATATATATATATATATATATATATATATCTATATAAGGGTCTACTTCATTTGATCGAAAGACCATTTCACCTAAACCCATTTGATCAAAAGTTCACTTGATTGAAAACCAGTATTCAAGGCATAAAACTGGGATTTGTCCCCCTCCCCAATGCCGGGTGTGGGGGGCGCATGACCTCCCCTCAATGAAATCAAACTGTGTGGGATTGAGTGTTTGGAGGTTGCCAATGTCCTTGTTAATGAGGTCCATGATAATCCATTCCATGGCCTTGCAGATCAGGCTAGTTAGGCTGATGGATCTATAATTTCCTGGATCAGTGGACGCTCTACCTTTGTGCATAGGGATGACAATGGTTGTCCTCCACTCAGCTGTGGTGAAGCCAGTACTCAAGTTTTGGTTGAATAGGCTGCCAAATAGTGCTGCAAGTTCCTGTCTGAGTTAATGTAGGATACAGCAGCCTGAGATGTTATCAGGACCCATGGAGGCTGTATTTTTTTGCTTTTGAGAGGGCAGTGATGACTTGCTCCTTAGAGATAAAGGGAGGGGACAGTTGCTTGTGATATCCTGATTTATTGATGGGGGGACAGAGGGGTGAAGTTTTCACTGAACCTGTCTGCCAGCAGGTTGGCTATATCTACAGTGTTTGTGTATGTGGCATCCTTGACTACAAGTTCTAAGCAGATCTGAGTACTTCGTTTGAGATTGTGGACATATGTAAAGAAGGCCTTATGATTGTCTTTAGTAGATATGGCCAGCTTGGACTCAAAAGTTTGCTTTGGAGGATTTCACTAGTGCTCTTATTTGCTTGTTCAGTCTTAGGAAAGATTGTGTCCAATTAGGCACCTGCTTGTTCTTGGTCCTGGACAGCAATTTTTCCTTTTATTATAGAGTTTATATATTGCAGATGTCCACACGACAGGCTTACTCTTCCTTGAGGAGGAGGATTTTGTCCTGTTGTGTATTCCTGATTCCATGCAGCTATATAAATGCTCACATAGTACTTTGCTGTAGGTTTGGACATATGTGCCAGTTCCTATTGAGGGGGAAGGGGCTGTGAACATCTGTTTATACCATCCCTCCGGAAGTTGTAATCAGCTTTGGGTTCAGGGGAGATGGTGACTTAAGTGACCACTTTGTGGTCAGATTTTACCAGGGAACATGACACTGTAGGGATGCTGCAGTGGTTACTCATGTTGATTAATACTAAGTCCAAGATATTATCACCTTTTGTTGGGGTGTCAACCAGCTGGTCCTAGGCATTTGCATTGACAAAATCAAGGAATCTCTGGTCATTTTTGTTTTGTAATGAGTAGTTCTTCCAATCTATGTTTGGACAGTTAAAGTTGCTCAGGATCAGGGTAAAGGGTTGAATCTTGATAGATTCAAAGAGGTCCAGATAAGTGAAGGCGGCATCTTCAGTCCAAGTTGGGGACCTATAACTAGCTATGATTTAAATAGGAGCATTTTCTTGTCAATGGATAACTACATCTAGAATGTCTCCTGTGCATCATACTGTCTGACCAGCCTGAAGGTGTGTATGTCTTTAATATATATTGCAACTCCACCTCCTTTTGCTTTGCTGCCCCATGGTTTGAGGTCTGAATGTATGATAGGATGAGTAACGGTGGTATGGTAGGGGTTCTCTCCTCAACTTTGAACCATGTTTCTGTGACTATCCACACAAACTGTACCCGAACTAGCACAAAGGTTACCAACTTGGCTGAAACACAGTAATAAAGGCACCCGCAATCCTCAGGAAGTGTTTTAATGAATTCCACAACGATAATACACGACAGCAAGTAGAATAAAAACTGTCGAAAAAAAGATCACAAAATACACATGTAACACCCTCCGATGTTAAGCGCTTTCATTTGCTATAGGCAAACTTCATCAGAACACATTCAGTGTTACACATAATTGTATTTGAATACATTTTGGCGCCAATCTGGATGATCAACTTAAAGGAACATTACATGCATTTAATGACCATGATAAAAATATTAAAATGAAATATAACAACTCTGAGCATATGTATATATATATCCTAAACTATTATATCCACATATAAAACTACAATAAAACATGTACAATAAATAAATTCCACATCTTTCAATAAAGAATAAAAAAGTACTAATACAATATCATGATGAAGAATCATTACTACTGTTTCTGTGACTACACAAATGTCAGCATTTTCCAGGGTTAAGAATGCTTGCAATGAGTGCAGTTTCATGGTGGATTCTGGAACCTGACAAACAGCTAACTGTGACTTTCTCCTTATCCAGCCTGGTTAGGGGGACATCTATGTGTCTCACAATGGAGTCTCCTATTACTAATTTGTTGAGTTTATGTTTAGGCCTTACTGGCTGTGACACACAGGTGTGTGGATTATGTGTGGTGTGGTGGGTCGTAGAGTTTGTGTGCGTTTTTGCCTTAGAGGTTTCTTTTGTTTGGGTGTGTTTTTGTTGAGGACCTCCGCATATGTTGGTGTGTGTTGGACAGGTGTGGATTGTGTTTGACGTGTGGTGTTTATGCTGAGAACCTTCTCAGTGCCAGCTATATTGGCTTGTGAGGGAGACAGCATAGCCTCTAGGTTTTTAATGTAATTGCCTCTCTCACAAATTGTGTTCCTAGGTGTTAGTAGTAGTAGAGAGTTGTCTGTGTACATAAGGCAGTTGCTAAATTGTCTCAGGATGCCCATATCAACCAGAATGGCAGGAGAAACAACAGGAAATTGTCCATCCATGTTTCTCAGAATCTGAGGGAGCGAGGCCAGAGAGAACTAAGGGGGTAAAGAGTGGAAGGTCTAAGAGGAGTATTACTAGGTGATCACACACATTCTGATAATTGAAAAATTGTAGCTGGAATACCTCACAATGGGTCAAAAACAGTGAGATGTGGTGTGTGACATGCAAACAAGCTCAAACCAGCTCAGACATGAGATTTAAAATAGTACAAAAAATAGAAGATTATAGTAGCATGGAAATCTAGCCAATCCTGTTAGTCCCTGCTTTCTTTACCAGCTTGTGCCAGACAAGGTCCAGGAAGCCATACTACTCTCACTAGCAGAGGAGATAGGTCCCTACCACAGAAGATGGCTGACAGAAATACATAAAGCAAACACAATATGGCTGCCAAAAACACAGAAGGTAAAAATAAACAGCTCTGGATGCAGCAAGCCTTATATCCAGACTATACTCAATTTAAGGGTAATAATACAGTAAACTCACAAAAACACACAGACTAATCACTTAGTATAAACAATACAGATAAACAGAATTGAAGTGTAGTAAAATGCAGTTAAACAGTAATGAATTGTAGTAAATAGCAATGAAATATAGTAATACAGTTAAACAGTAAAGAATGCAGTTAATTAGTAAATTGCTTTAAAACTGTGCAAATGTGCTAAATTAGCTCAAAATCATAACAGTGAAAAACAGCTCAATTAAAGCAGCAATTCAGTAGAATACTGTCATCAATTTAATAAGGCTACTGACAAGTAGTAACAAATGCGGTAAACTAAATGCAGTTGAACTCCTAAGCGCAAGCAGCAAAATGAAGTAGGAAGAGGCACAATATTTTTTAAGTAGAAAGTGAGGAGACAGAAGATAATTCAAGGTTAAGGAGCTAAAGGGGTGGATATTTACAACTGATCTCACTGTATTCAGTAGAATGAGCTGATGCAATGGGACTGGGAGGAGTGTCCAATATCAAATTTATAGTTGATGCAGGCAGCTCAAAAGCCACCAAGCTTTAAGACCACAACAGTTGGGTGGGTGGGTGTGGATAGAAGTTCAGAACAGAGGTATGGATTCAATTCACTAAGCCTAAAAAACAGTTGCACAATTTAAACAGACATGCAGCAAATATTGTTTTAGTTTTAGTTAATCAGAAATGCAGAAAACAGTGAAAAATAAGACATCTTTTGTAGTCTCACAGCAGGATTTTGGAAAACAGCAGAGCAAGGGCAGAAGGCCTAACTCAATGCAGCTTTGAGCAAACGAGCACAGACTGGTTTAAACTCTGGCTATTTAAGGCAGGGAAACAGGAACCAGCCAAAGTTCAAATTATCCAATCAGAAAATACCTTAACCAGAGCCATGTAGCAGTAACTCTAGCCAGATCAGACCAAACTGAAACTCCCTCCCATGAAGCAACAGCTAGGCCTCTCTAGACAAAAGATTAACTGTGCTACAAGCTCCAAAGGTCACAAACAATACTAGGTTCACCTCTAGGCTAGTGTTTTTCAAGTGCAGCAACAAGTAAAATGAAGAGAACAAGCAGAAAAAAACAAAAAGGAGACAAAAATCAGAACAGAGGTAAGGATTCAATTCACTAAGCCTAAAAACAGTTGCAGATTTAAACAGATATGCACCAAATATTGTTTTAGTTCATCAGAAGTGCAGAAAACAGTTGAAAATAAGTACTTATGTTTTGTAGTCTCATGGCAAGTTTTTTGGAAAACAGCAGAGCAAGGGCAGAAGACCTAACTCACTGCATTATTGAGCAAACAAGTACAGACTGGTTTAAACACTGGCTATTTAAGGCAGAGAAACAAGAACCAGCCAAAGTTCAAATTATCCAATCAGAAAATACCTTAAACAGAGCCATGGAGCAGTAACTCTGGCCAGATCAGACCAAATTGAAACTCCCTCACACAAATCTATCTATCTAGACAAAAGATTAACTGTACTTCAAGCTCCAAAGATCACAAACAGTACTAGATTCAGCTCATTGCTAGTGTTTTTCAATTGCAGCAACAAGTAAAATGAACTGAGCAAACACAAACAACAAAAATGAGACAAAGATCAGAGCAGAGGTAAGGATTCAATTCACTAAGCCTAAAAACAGTTGCACATTTTAAATAGATGCACAGCAAATATTGTTTTAGTTAATCAGAAGTGCAGGAAGAAGTATATTTTATATATATATATATATATATATATATATATATATATGTGTGTGTGTGTGTGTGCACACACACACGTTCTGCTGTGAGCACTGAGCGATAATTGGGAGGGAGTATTCAAGCCTACATAAAAGAACATTGACAACAATGGCTTGTCTGAATTCTCTAGAAATTTCATAATTTACTTTCAGTTGGTGTAGTACCTTTTGTGAATGGGCACCTGTGTGATGAAGGAATGATAATGCTTAGTCTAGTGTGGTACCCAAACATTTTTACTGGGTAACAAAGAGAAGAGAATGTCCAAGAGGATGAGTAAGATAAAGCTGTTTGGGAATTTAATGTTACGCTCTTGAGATGATGAAGTTGGTCCAGTAAGGGCTATATTATCTACATATAATAAGCAGTTTAGGTTGGAGAGATTCTAGGTTAGTTTGTTTTGGGAAGCAGCTCATATGTAAGTAGAATGTAACTTTCTGTTTCTGCATTATACACATTTACTGAGCAATTTATTTTTAAAACATGAGTACCATAAATGTCAAATTGGTCATATATGGAGCATGATAATGGAGGGACAGGGCCACTGTTCATGTTGCTTTATTTTCAGGTAATAATCAAACAGCTGCTAATATATGGCACAATAGTGAGGATGCTACTGGATTAATTTTAACTTTATTAAATTTATAATAATTGTGTGAGAGAAGTAGAAAAAGTAACAAAATGAAACAAACAGCAGCAACAAAAAAACAAAACAAAACAAAAAAAAACACTAGCATATACTTGAACATTTAAGAGGACCTCTTTTTGTCTGTATAAATGTTCACAAATTTTGGTAGAAAAAGAAAGGAAATCTTAAGCAAATCCTCTGCTATAAAGGAGAGAAGAATGTAATAAACAATACATGCAGCCAGAAAGCTGGTACTTTTCAAAGTTTTAAATGTACCTTCTGTAAATATAATTACTCAGTCAAGAGCTTTATCTACCAGATAGCACTTACTTCACAACATTTGCTGACTGTGATTCTGAAAACATTGTAATATTGCTCTTTGTGATAAATGTCAAGCATTCTATATAGAGAAGGCAGAACACTGAGGGAAGGAATTTGTGAACATTTATCAGGTATTAGAAGAGAGGGAGCAACAACTGCATTATTTTAACATATTAGAGAAACTAGTGATATACATTCTTTTAAGTTTGCTGTTTCACAAACAGTTTATTTTAATAGGAGAGGAGGTGACCCGATGTCCAGGACAGAATTTAGTGAACATACCAGGATATCTAATTTGAGAGCTGATAAAATCCTGGGATTACATGAGATTGTTCCTTTAAAACCCGCATTACAGTTGAGGCAACATAGAAGAGGATGTCTGGCTAATAGAAAACTCTTGACTTTTCTCAGAAAACTTTTGAAGTGTGAAAGTTTGGCTAACATTTAACCTGAGACAATTTTTTTTCTCTTGCCTGGAGAACAATATCTCCAGTTAACAGACAATGTCCGGCAGAAGATGGCTCCTATATATATTCTACTTTTCGCAGTCCAGGCTGGTGATAGGTAATGGGAAATAACACAAGAGAATAACATTTTCATTATACTGAGGCTGCTGATTTGTTGACTTTTGTAACTAATAATGCAATCTGACATGTAATGTTTTCCTTTGGAATCACTGAATCTATCAAGCTACCAGCTTGTAGTAATCCTGTCAGCAGACAACATGTCTTTCTTTCTAGATCATACTGAAACTTCATTGGTCATCTAACACCCCTGTGCCAAATTATACCATAAGCAATGCAACCTCCTATCATCTTATTACTTTACAACTATACCCTCAACAGGCTCCCCTTAAAAAATGTTTTTCACATCATATGTAAGATTGTACCAAATTATATTTCAGCATATACTTCCAGCAGATAAAAACCTTTATAATGTTAATTCATTATTTCTAAGGTTCCCCAAATTATTGTCATCAACAAATGCAAATGCATGACCTAGCAAATTAGCACAAACCTTGAAATAAATATAACCTGTTAATCCACAACAGTTCAGCCATTAATGTGCATTGCAATTCCCTTGTTTAAAATAAACAATACTAAGAGAATTTCCTACAGAGCAGTGACTCAGATATAATGGTATAAGTCGCAGGTGATATCCAATAAGTCTTATAAATTAAAAACATCATGAAATATCAGATGCATGTTTATATCAATGTTATGACCACAGTTAACATCTGCTCCTTGCACCTTTCATGCCACCAGAGTTCAGAAAAGTCCTGCAATTTAATAGTTACAGCAGAATTTTGTGTAGAACAAAGGTTCAAAAATCATAATAACATTACCTGTATAATCTACTCAGCTAAGAAAAGAAAATGCCATAACTTCATAACTTTAAGAAATATCAAGCACAAAATAATATTAATGATGTGCCCACCCTAAACATAATCCCCAAAAAGAGCCTTTAAAGCCAACCAAGTTCAAGGAATTCTTTCTTCATTAGTAGCATAAATATGACTTTACATGCAGTTCAAGTTCAGTTAACAGATACAACTCTAACACAACAGATGACGGTCCAGTACACCACTAAATGAGCATCATTTTATCCCAGTCTATGACTGTTCACATATTTGATCTTATTAGTAATAAGCCTCCTTGAAATGCAAATAGCCTGATAATCCCTTAAAGCTGAACACTGAGGGTCATGATGCCTTCAGTTATGAGACAGTGCATTCACAACTGCATCACTGTTATTTCCATGTTAAATAATGCTTGGATTTTTGTGTTCTGTCATTTTCTGTAGCCTTACTAATATATTTACTGCTGGCATGTAACTGTTCATTTGTACTTTACACTGCTGTACCGTTTTGTATTGTGTATTATGCCAAATGTCTTTGCCTAAAGGTCCACATTATAAATGAAATGGACTCTCAAGCAAGCTTATTTGCCTAATTAACAAGCATACAAAATACATAAACAAACAAAAAAGCAAATAAATAAATAACAGTCATATATGGAGTCTTCCAAGTTGTGTTTATACAGAGAATGTCTTCAGTAAGGTCCAGTTGTAACTTTTCTATACATTTCAAAGTGGGTTATCAGCTGCTGACATGGAGTAATAAATGGCCTCAATGTGCTGACTGAAAACAAATTGGCCATCTTTACTACAAAAACAGCTGGTTTAATTCAATGAGAAGCTATACTGCAAACTGCAAAAATAAAATCAAGCAAATATTTAATTCTGATTATATCCATTCTGCAGACCTCAGTTTTCTAGGGTCTACATCATTTCACCGAAGCCACAATTTGCTGAACAGCTATTCATTGAACTTAAAGCATCATATACCATTTCAGAGAAGAATTACATTATTGAAAAGATTTCTCAGGGAAATAAAAGTACTTGGCCACCAGAGCGATAATAACACAAATCATATTATCTTAATCTTCAAAATCTTCAGCAGAACTTCTGCACATATGGCAGGTGCAATGGCCAAAAGACCAGACAAACCCAATGAACCAACAAAACGGCCAGCATTCCAGTTGTGAGAAAAAGTAATCCAAACGTATTTATTCATTTGTAAAACAGCCCAAATTCATTTCTGCTTTATAAAGCACCCAACAGGTCAAAGACATAAACAGACTGGTTTTGGCATATTAACCTTCATCAATGTATACAGAATAAAGAGATACAGCTCAATAAATATTTACCTGTCCCACCTATTCCTGCTTTGATTGGATAATCACAAATGTTCATTAAGACCTGGTGAAAATAACCCTCCAAGTCTAATAATCCAACTTGTTTCCTTTTTATTTAAAATATTATGCCAACCAGCTTTATGCAAACATAAAATGTGCAGTGGGATGTTTAATGGTGTGTTTATATAAGGCATTAGATAGGTGTTTGCTCCTAATGTCTCTTAAGTGTTCTGAGATCCACATTCTGAAAGGACATGAAGTCTGTCCCACACAGAAAGCAGAACATGTACATTTGACTTAATAAATAAGGGGATCTTGATGAAGAGGGTGCCAACATCCTTTCAGAGAGCCAGGTTTAGATGACTGGTCCTACTATCAAATGCATGTGTCTTTACAATAGAGGAAACCGTGATAATTGAACATTTGTTACAATGTGGGAATTGTGTGCTTTGTAAGAAGAGTCAGGTTGACTATTTGCAGAGCAGACTTTCCTCTAGGACTGTTACAAAGAAAACTTAATGAGTTAATGAACAGACATGTTGTTTTTAAGAAAGAGTAACTATTTAAAGGGGTAATTGGAATGTAATGACAGGTATCAAGGGTGTGTGATGACCCAGACGTAGCTTAAATTCAAAATTTAGGGAGATATGTGGGATGGGTATGAGTGATATCTTTTTAGTTGTGCAAGTGACCTCAGGGTTTAGTTATTATTCAAAGAAATATACATATTACTGGATATACAGGGTTTTTAGATATCCCATTGTGGTACCAGATCATGCTCTTTTGAAGTGCCAACTGCAGAGAAATATGCACTTCAATACAAAGTGATACTGGACATTTCCTGATTACTGTTAAAAGACTTGGATATTTTTAGAGTAGTGCCAGTAACTGTTTATAAGTACAATACAGAAATACAGGAATATAAGTATTAAGTCTTAAAAGAAAAAGGCTGGAGAGTTTGCAAAGCCGGTTATTGAAAGAAGCATACAAATGGCTGCTAACGGAGGGTAGAGATTGGAGTCTGTTATCTTCTTTCATGACTATACATTGTTTATGCATATTGTAGAAGTGAAATTGATATCCCATATTCCACAGTTAATTGAAAATGTTTAATGTGAATTCATAAGGGGGGATATTCATTTGACAACATGATAAAATAGGTTTTTACAGAGGGAAGTCCAGATAAAAAAATCATGAGTTAATAATAGTAACTTGGATGTGGAGACAACATTCAATAGGATGTAATGGTATTATCCAAGGGAAATCTTGAATGTAATTTCAAAAGATTTTATAGATTTCATCATGGCAACATGAATTGGTTCAATGGGTTAGCCAAAAACTAACAGTGGTGTTATGGTCTCCTAAAAATTATCATGAGGGACCAAGCAGTATTTTCACCTAGTTGTGTTACATTTAGAGCCATTGGGTGTGCTAATGAAAACATTATCAAGGGATACGAGATTTGAGTAGAAATTAAATGAAGTCCTTATTTGCTGATGACATACTTATTTTCTTCAAAAGACTTGCTTTATGGTCCTGGGGAAATTTGGTACTTTTTGTTTTAAGAGAATATGAGAACTAAGACTAGGGCTGTAGAAATAACTTTTGTACCAGCATAAAGGCTGAGACAAGAATATGAATTTCTGTGGAAAACGTCTCATATCAAATATTTAAGAATTTCGTTAGGAAATTTATTACAGGATTCAATCATTTAGACTTACAATGAGTTAATAAGAGGGACAATCTGACTTTAAGAGATGCAAATGATAGGACTAGAATTCGATCAATTAACATAAGCACTGAATTTGTTATGCTGCCTTTTTTACTTTATAATTTCAAGTCCTTTTGGACAATACCCTGCATTAGTTTTTTTATGTCAGTAAATATGATAATAGTCTTTATTTGTTAACGTGAAAAATCTGTATTGGTCTGGGAAAAACTAGTGAAAAATAAATGATTGGACTGGCAAAATTGGACTGATACTTATATCACAATGCAGTTCAACTAAACACAGTGACTCTAACTGGGACTATCTGGCTTGCTTAAAAGAGACAAATAAGAAAAAGTTTCTGGTCATGCTACAAAAGATGGTGTGAATTACCTTATGCAGTGATGCAAGCCACTGGGACCTTAAATAACCACTAAATGATAACATTTTGAAGTTATGGAAAACTTGTCTTTGCCTATTGACATTAGTACTATTGAAGTTCTGGGAGAAAGAGGTTTGAGAATCTGGAACAACAGAAGGACTAGACTAATACATTTGGAAAACATGAGAAGTGGCAGTGTGCACAAAAGCTGGAATCCAATTAGACAGAAATTTAGCTTAAACATCTCCCTAAGATTGGAATTTGACTAGATTAGTACTACAGGAAGTTTAGGTTAAAATGAAGTAATGATAGTGATGTTGCCTACCATATTATCATTATTGTTGAAGGCTAGGGATGACCAACCAGTGGCCAATATGCTAATAAACACAGTGTTCATGGCACTGGCAGGATTTGAAAGGTAAGGCAGTGGACATAACCAAATATATAAGCCAAAGCAGAGACGAAGAAATTGATCCTAAAAGTTAAGGACATCTATTCCAGTTGCTAATTTATGCCACAAAAACAAGGAAGTTCAGAATGTTTAACTAGAAGTGTTTAAACAAATTATTTTATGCATCGGTGAGGCTGTGAAATATCCATACATTTTGAAATTTAACATATTGTGGTTGTAACACAATGGGCTTTCAAACATTGTGGCATATCTTGGGGTTCTGCCAAAGGCTTAATACATATAACCATAGTTGTAAAAATTACTGAAAAATATGCTGTTGACACTTTCCACAGTTGACTGTCAAGAATCCACTTGGACTGTTTTATAGACCCAGTTCTTCCCTTCTGGGCAAGATCCCTTTAATTTATTCTCTTTTATCAGAGCGAGAGTCAGGTGCTGTGAAAAGGCACTGACATACATGGTAAATTTAAGACCCGGCCTCCCTTTATAATCCTGGTAAGACCCTCTCAAGGAAAACATGTGATGTGTATTAGTAAAGGGTTTCACTAATCTCCACAAATGATACAACATTTCAGATGGCCCCTACTACCTTAATGGGCGAAGCAGTCAGGTATGATCCTATGGTCTTCACTGGGAAAATCATTGCTCTAGTGTGCATTCAGATATGTAACCCATAACGTCTACCAAAGGCAGGTAAGTAAGCTAAGGCTAATCATATTTCTTTTCTCCTCATATTATCTTCAATATGTGCCCTGGCCACTAAACATACTTTCTTGATCTAGGTCATAGATAGGGTTTTAGGCCTCTAAGTGAATGGGGAAGCTGGGGAAAGACAGTGATAACTACTAAATCACAAATATTGTCAGGCTATGATAAATTAATAGAATTAACAACAAATTGACAAATGCTAGTGAATTTGATAATAACAGAAGCAAAATGCAGTAAATAGAAAGTGGAACTCTTAAATTGAAGCAGCAATTGCAGAATACATATTATGGATTAGGTGGAGAGTAAAGAAAGTAGAATTGCAAAGGTAGATTCTTGAAATAGATTTGCATGTAGAAGCTTGCCATGGTACAGATGTAAGGAGCAAATGAAGTAAAATCGGCAATTATACAAAGAGATACATACATGGTAGTCTGGCGCTCTACTTCAGGTTGCTGCAGGTTTTTGTTGTATGTTATCGTTACCATCCTCTCTGATTGGAAATGTATAGGTGTTGTCAGTTTTGCAATAGATCTGGGAATACAGACTCTGTTTTTTTTGTCTTTGAGTGTGAATCTTGCTGTTAGGTAAGAGAAAGAGTTCTGGTTTAGCAGTCTAAATAAAAGGGCATGTAGGAGTAGACCTGCTGTTTATTGGGATGGTATCCAGTTTGCTGAGCAATAGTGTTCAGTTCCTGACACTAGTGAGATGGTATATTTTATTTGCAGTTGTTTGTAGAGGGATAATGCTTTTGTTTGAGTCTGAGATAATTAATGGGTGAGCATATTCAAGCTGGGCAATTGAGAATGCCTTTCCCTATGACTTTTCTTCACGATGAAGTTATAAAATGTAAGGTCATCCATGCTGACTAAAGGTCCCATGTATTTCAGTAAGATAGCAATCTCAAGGAAGTTCTGCAAATTTCAACAATAATAAAGTCAGAAACTGATGATCTCAGTTTTTGTGGGATCCCAAACAGCATGTATTTTGTAGTATTTGGCTTAGTAGTAATTTTCTTGAGTCTGGCGATTTGGAAAGAGAAAGTATTTTTGAAGTTTTATGTTTATGTTAACTGTGTGATAACATGGATAAGATCTGTAGATGACAATGTTGTTGGCACAGAGAACGACATGGAGATATGAGAGGTCTGATGGAAGTCTGTTGCTATAAATAAATTTAGCAGTGATAGAATGAAGCCCCGAGGGACTCCTTTGAGTAGGGAGCTTTGGTTGAGGAGGAAGAGCCTATTTTCTTTGAAACTGTGGTGGGGAAAAAGATGAGGAACTATTGGGAAGCTTGGGTGTTAATACCCTGGGCTAGAAGGACAAGTGAAGGAGTGGATGGTGTACCATTTTGACTGCTTTGGTTGGAATTTAAAAATATATCATGTTTGGAAAGCAGTAGCATTTGGCTGATTAAGTGAGGTAATGAATTCTATCTTGGGTCTCTCCTGAAAAGATGCCACTGTACTGGAAGGACTAAATTAGTCCACAAAAGACAGATAGATAGATAGATAGATAGATAGATAGATAGATAGATAGATAGATAGATAGATAGAAAGAAATGTGTCATTCATAGTTCACTGGAATAAATTGTTTACTATATATTTTTGTCTACATGTAAAAATATATATACACACACACACACACACACACACACACACACACACACACACACACACACACACACACACACACTCACAAATATTTATTTTTTCAAAAACAAACAAATAAATAAATAAATAGGTTTCCTGCATTTCCACGATATCAATTTCCTTGCATAAGAAAACATATAAAATTTGAATTTCTTGTATGCAACTCTCCTCAATAAATCGAACACTATTATTGTTTTCCACTAGGAATTATAGTATAGGCATAATGTATATCTGCATATGCATCTAAGATCTCAAGTAATACTAAGCTGGATCTTTCATAGTCCTAAAAAGTAGCAGCAGTTTTAAAACAGAAGAAAATGACTACAGATATAGATCTTCTCCAGTTCTGTGGAGCAAAACAATGCTCATACTTCAGGAAAATTATATAGTAGTATTATTGTCTAAGCTGTTTAAACCACAGAGGTAATAATTATTTGACTCAGACAGAAAAATGTTTAGCTGTGAGTTGACAAACATTTATTATTTGTGACCAGTAATCATGCTGTGTTATCTCACCATACAGAGTCTTTTTCTGGTTCTAACAAACAGGGTCTGCTTACGCAGTTCTACATGACAGTATGTCTAGGAATTATATGGTAAAAGATTGCAAACATGTTTATTATGCACAAATATAAAAAATAATGCAAACTAAATTAATAAAACCCTTTAATCGATGCACAGATGTCTCAAAAATACACCAGTAGCTGAAAAACTGTAAGAACACTAAATGCCACATACTCATAGTGAGTTATCTTAAATCATCTGCAAAGGTGTGGCATTGCTTCAGGTAAAGCAGTAGGTCAGTTATGTAAACTTGACATCATTTTGAACTGGAGCCAAAATAATTATCTGTTGTATTTTAACTCATACCTGACTGAAACAATCACTAATTGCAAAGTAGCATTACTCATCCAACAGGTTTTCTGTCAAAAATATTAACTGCAAAGATTATATGAGCACTGAAAGGTGTCCTTTTTCTCATAGCTGTTTATGGTGTTCTTCTGGTGTACTGACGCACCCAAAGGGTGCAGGTGTCTATAAATGATCTGCTCTCTGTGATTCTTCTGTATGACATTACCTGTTCCCTTCTTGATGCTGATAATATAAGAAGATGTAAAAAGTAGTAAACACTCATCTACAAAAAATACATTCGCGAATCCAAAGCAGGATGTCATCAAGTCCAGTACCGATCCTATGCATAGACTGACCTTCATAGACAGTAGGGGCCAGTGAACATGGGGAATGGCTATAGAACATTGGGTGCCTGTTTTCAAAATGTATTGCAGTTCACTGGACTTACTTCTCAAGTCAGTGTTTTTTCCAGTCCCCCAGGAAAAACAGAAAAGAAACTTGTCCTACTAAAAATGTAACAAATTGGAATAAAATATATGAGCACAAGAAGCTAGGTGGGATTGTAAGAGAACATGTGTTAAAATGTTAATAAGATACCTAGTAGCGTAAATAATGACTGAATCAGAGCTATGCAACTCTGAAGTCTTTCATTCTTCTCTTTTACCTTTTTCCATTTGTGCTAGATGACAGATGACGGCATACATTTAAAGCAACTCTCAAGCTTAAAATTCTCAAATTGCATCTCTTCAAATATCACTGGAGCAAATTTTGACAAGACATTGTGACAATTATGCCAAATGTTTCTGTATGTGTATTTTCGGATCTATGTTGCTCCAAAGAAAACACACTTCATTGAATCTAAACTGACTGTGCCGAGTTCCACGAAAGTGCCTTTTAACTAAAGCTCACTTTCGTGAAACTCAGTATTTCGAACACACACACACACACACACACACACACACACACACACACACACACACACACACACACACACACACAAAACAACTCAATCATGCAGGGGGGCAAGCCCCTCTGCACCCCCCCCACACCCCCCACACCCCCCGGTACTTATATAAACTAACTCCAAGATCACCCTACAGTGGGGAAAAGAGAATATTCCCTTATCCCCACTGTACCACGATCTGTGACAACTATTCAACATACTGAGTTTTGCGAAAGTGAGCTTTCGTTAAAAGGCACTTTTGCAGAACTCAGCTCACTCATTTTAAATTCAAGGAATTGTGTTTTCGTTGGATCAAATGAGATCCGTATTTCCTCAGAACTCAAGTTGGGAAAACTAAATCATCCTAGATGTAGATCAATATTCTTTTGTAAATAAAACTTTCGGTTTGAAGCTGCAGCAGTTAAAAGGATGAATGAATGTTTACATGAGATTTTGGATCTGATGTACACTGCCACTGATGTTGTACATTAAAGAGTGCTGGCTTATTTAAACTACTGTTGATTTTTTTTTTCTTAGGTAGTGCTGATGTTTGGAACACATCCCTAAAACATTTCTAGACATACGGTAACTCAGTTCCTCCAATCAGAAATGTGCATATCTATCATGTTACCCAGGTTTTGGTCAGTAACTTCACTAGCTCATGTTATGCTCTATTTAGAGGAACGGGAAAACTGAAAATAATAATCACGATGAAAAGCTGTGGTCTGATTTAGTCAGACTGTTTAAACAATATTGCTTTGAAGCAATATATACTCTTCTCTTCATTTACTTAAGCTTTTGACCTGCACAATAGCATTCTGCTGGAACCAAAATGGTACTCAGTACCGAAACAGCCCCGCTCCATTCACTCTCGCTATGCTCGGGCTCACTTTGCTCACCCACCCCCATATCATTACCTTTATACTTATCCCCAGACACACCCATACCCTTACACCACACCCCTTCCTGTCATCCTGACCGCTCAGTGAAGGCCACATCCCTTCCTGTCCTCTAGGCAATGTAATCTCCATCCCTCCCCTCAATTTCTCACTACTTTCACTAATATCCTCATATAACCCAATCCCTTTTTACTCTCTCCAATACCCTATAACTGCCCCAACCTCATTTTTACTTTCCAATTCTTCCTAGCACATTACTAATTATCTCATTATCAACCAACTCCTCCCAATTACCAAAAGTCACCTCTCACCACCCGTATTACCACTACCTTGCCAGCCCTCTTAACTGGTCTACTACAATCCTCAACACAGTATCCAATCACTCTATCAACCCCCCATATATAAATAACAATGTTCCCATTACTAGTCAAAGACATTCTAAGACTTCTTCCCTATGCAATCTCCACAGCAACCCTACTTTTCTTCTCAACCTTAACCAGCTACCATGTCCATCTCCATCTTCCGCACAACATTACCCCCCAACAGACAGACCTCATCCCTAGACTATGAACTTTCTATTTACAACACACCTTTTCCAATCTTCCCACATCGACTATCGCCAACACAGATTGCTTCCAACAAGGAGTAGATCCCACACCTATCTAAAGCATGCTAAAATCATCATAAAACTCAACAAGCTCTACCAATCTTTACTAAAAAAACTCATATGTAGTGGGGATATACACCCCAACCCAGGTCCAGCCAGAACAGTTACCCTAAACCCCAATCTAATTAACATCCTATTCCATAGGCAAAAAACCTCTCTGCTCATTTTCAGCCTAAATATGAGAAGCATCCTCAATAAGGTTCATGACCTACATGCCCTATTAGCTCTATACAAGCCAGACATTGTCCTACTGACCGAGACCTGGCTAAAGCCCGAAATCCACAATAATGAAATTACAGCTCTTGGGTATAATATCTACCAGAAGGACAATCTAAGAAAAAGGGGAGGGGGTAGCCATAATATATAACAGCCACCTTAACCTTGAACAACTAGAAATTACCCTCCCAGATAGCAAAAATGTCAAACTCAGTCATGCCAAGTATAAATTGAACTCCAAAAAACATGTTAATATCATAGGAGGATACATACACTCTGTAAACAGCATTACAATTATGGAAAACCTACTAGAATGGGTCACAAACTCCCTACCTCAAGAAAATATCATATTAGTTGACTTTAACATAGATTAGCTCAACTGTTCTAGCCAAAATCGGGTCACCCACATTAACCTCCATGGGTTTACCTAAGTCATTACATCTCCCACCAGAAACGATAAAAGAACCAAACACCAGTCCATACTGGACTGGATACTTACATTCCACCCATCCCTTGCAGCCCAAGCTAGATGTCTTCCAGACATTCTCAGTGACCACCAACCAACATATGTATTGAGAACCAAAACTCCTCATATATGTCAAGTAACACATAAAGAAGTCAGAAACAAAAATAACTTTAACCCTATTACCTTTAACAATGACCTAAAATGTTGCAACTGGACCCCTTTAAAACAGTTACCTCTTGATGAGGCAGTGCAACATTTTAATTCAACCTTCCAAACATACTGAACCAACATGCCCCCCCCCCCCCAAGCACTATAATAAAAGTCAGACATGCCCCTGGTTAACTAAAGCCACCAAAACTATTCTTAAAGAAAGGAACAAAGCATAGGAACAATTTTCTAAAAATAAAACCCAAATAGAAAAACAGAAATACTTAGAATTGCACAACAAAGCCAAGAAACTCATCAAAATAGACAAAAGCACCTATTACCAAAATCTACAAGAAAAACATACTAGAAACCCCCAAACATTTTGGGCTGCAGTCAACTCTGTACTGCATCCTGGGAAAACTACTACCCCCTACACCCCAAACAGGGAACAGCAATGCCAATATCCCCACACAGTTTAACAAATACTTTACTGAGACAATCCAGGCCCTAGCTAATAACCAAAGAAACTCCACTCACCCCAACCCAACAAATACACCAGCCACAATGGAAACACAAACTAGCAGCTCCCACTTTAGCTTACAACCAGTATCTATCAAAACCATCCAAAAACTCCTCCAAAAGCTCAAACTTGCCACCCTGGCTGCAGACAGCCTACCCGTAGAATACCTCCAAATAGCAACAACAGCCATAGCCTATCCAGTTGCTATTCTCATCAACAGCTCTATCACAGAGTGCAAAGTACCCCAGCTATGGAAAATCTCCTATGTAATACCGCTACACAAAGTAGGTGACACCGTTGACCTCAATAACTATCGTCCTCTCGCTATCTTATCACCCATATCTAAAATCCTACAAAGGGTCATACACATTCAACTTATGAACTACCTCCTTGAAAACAAATTGCTATCTAAAAACCAGCATGGCTTTAGGCCCTTCCACAGTACATCCACTGCACTTTTATCATTCACTAATTCTGTTAAATAATGGAAAACCTGTCTCAGCCATATTTTTAGGCCTATCCAAGGCTTTCGATATGGTTAACCACAATAGACTTCTCAGCTCACTGTCTACCTTAAACCTTAGTTCCTTCTCCATCACATGGATGAAGAGGTATCTATCAGGTCAGCATCAGGCAGTAAAATGGCAAAGCCAACTATCCCCTCTACTACTAGTATACTTAGGAGTCCCTTAAGGCTCCTTCTATGCCCATTGCTTTTCACTCTATTCACCAATCAACTCCCATCCTCCACCCCAGAGCCTCAGTTATTTAATACGCAGATGATACTACAATCATATGCGCAGCCCCCACTCTAGACCTTCTCCACTCACAAACACAAGAGTCCTTCTCACTAACAGAAACCTGGTTCTCTAACCACCAGCTTATTCTTAACCCAAATAAAACACAATTACTGCTATTTTCTTCTCACAGAACCCCCTCCCTCCAACAGATAACTTTCAATATCCTCTGATAACAAAACTGTAATAACCCGAACTACCCACACCAAACTTTTAGGTATTGAAATAGACAACAACCTATAATTTGACCTGCATACTGCCCAAACTATCAAGAAATCCACAAAAAGCTCAGCCTGCTCTATCGTAACAAACAATTTCCCACAAACCAATCCAGAACTACAATAGTCGGGACACATCTGCTATCCACCCTCCTCTATGCATCCCCAGTCCTAACCAACCTTCTTAAATCCAACTTAAACAAGCTAGAATCCTGCTACAATAAGATAGCTAGATTTGCTACAGCATCTGCATATAGGACACATCATTGCGCCTCCCTCAAAAACCGAAACTGGTTAGAACTCCCTCTACATTTTAACTCAATCAACTGTCACTAGCACATAAGCTATACTACTACCCAGACAAAATCCCAGCCCTCCAACATTTAATATGACTCACACCACAGCAAGAGCCTTGAGATCCAGCACCCTTAATCTTCTAAAAGTCACCAAGTACAACAATGAAGCAGGGATATCTCTCTTTAGCTACTACATCTCCAAACTCTGGAACTCTCTACCAGCCACCCTTACATCCAATACCTCCACTACACAATTTAAAAACTCCTAAAAACCCACCTTACTAACAACTAGCTATGCTCCTGTAACACCCCTGGGTAAAGACAAGTATACAAGCAACAACTATTTACATAGCCATAGACCAAAGTTTCCCACCAGGTTTCTAATTCTAATGTGACCTTATGAAAGCATAACTGCAAAATATTGTATCTATAAATTGTAAACAAATGCATGCACACAATTTATAAGCCTGCTATGTACCATAATGTACTAGAAGTGTGCTATCTCTGTATTGCAAATAGTTACTAGTCTGTAGTGGTATGATTTGTCCAGCCAGACTTTCCCGGTCAACAAATGTAAAAAAAATAAAATAAAATAAAATAAATAAAAAATACCTGTCAATGTCTCTCTATTTGGCAGGATGCTATGATTTTATATAGTAAACCCATGTCTGCTCCACTGCTCTGGTTTGATCTGAGACAGATCCAGTTTGTTTTTCTCTTTCATTTGCTTGATTACAATGCCAATGACAGAAAGAGAGGGAGAGAGAGAGAGAGAGAGAGAGAGAGAGAGAGAGAAAGAAAGACTTCCCAGAGCTAGTCACAGTCAAAATGGACCAGAAGCAAGTAAGTCTGTAGTCTAACACTAGCATGATATGGTGCTGTATTGACCTATCTGTGGATTTGGTAAGTAACTAATTTATTTTCTCTGTGTGTGCATGGTGTATGTGCGTGTGTGTGTGTGTGTGTGTGTGTGTGTGTGTGTGTGTGTGTGTGTGTGTGTGTGTGTGTGTATGTGTGTGTGTGTGAATATGTGAGTGTGTGAGTGAGTATGTGGGCATTCCCCATTTTGTCTCATATTTTTACTATGTATCTCGTAAACTTTTTCTTTTTTTTTTAACTTTCCCACAGAGTCTGTTTTACTGCAGAGGCAGTCCAATAAGATTTTTCTTGGAAACCTCTAAATGTTTTTTTTTTTTCTTTACACAGAAAAACTGATAAAGCACCAAGGAGTACATTCAGTTAATAACACTAGTCATTAGTGTTTCATGCTTCTTATTGTTCAGAAAATATATGTTGAAGAAAAACCTGTGGTTCTGTCAACTATTTAAGTGAAGTATATCTATCTGTTGGTTAGCACAGAGGAGTGAACTGCTTCCTGTAGTCAGACATATAAGGTTTGATTATGTCCACCTTTGTTTGCCTACTGTGTGATTCATGTAACCAGAAAGTGTACCTGGGTCCCTTTCTGAGTGATCCCTAGCTATTTTTGGATTTGTTCATAATTCTTTGACAAAGAAATTGAGAGGCCTTTTGTTATGTTCACGATAAAACTGTGTTTTTCTCACAAATTACAGTCACTAAATAATGACAAGTATGTGAGTTTCAGACTTCATATCCTTCAGAAGAATGTCTACTAACACAGTTTGTTACTCTAACAGCTTTCTAAGTACATACAAGAAATATTTAAAATCTGTTCCTAATTTTAAATCTTTGTCTCTGACTCAGGAGTTAAGATGTATTGAGGGCAGAAGGGATTTGCAATTGGCTGCCCTGGATTCTTTTAAGAGCAGCAAGTTGACATAAATTTCTGGGCAATTATTTATATATTTATGCCTTCATTTGATCTTAAGCAGACATCTTACATATACACAGCCATGCGAGTGGCTATAATTGATGGTCGCGCGCGCATGTGTGTGTGTGTGTGTGTGTGTGTGTGTGTGTGTGTGTGTGTGTGTGTGTGTGTGTGTGTGTGTGTGTGTGTGAGTCTTATTTTGTGCAAAGAGCATAACTCTCGCTGGTCCTGATTGTGCCTCATTTTTTGGTCTGTTTCTTGTAAAATTTCTGGTTTTCTAGCAAATGTTTGTGGAATGCTGTCATTAAATAATGAAAGATGTGAGTTTTAAACTTAATTTCCTTCATAAAAATGTTTGCCAATGGAAAATCTCTTATCCTAGCAACTTTCTAAGTATATCAGATAAATATTTAAAATCTTTCTCTGATTTTTGGTCTTTGTACCTAATTCTTCAGCAAAATAGATTGGGTGGGCATAGGGGGTTTAAATGAGTTGCACTACTTGGTTCTGATAACAGCAAGCTGAGGTACATTTACCAGTCATTTCTGTATTTATTAATTCATTTGTTCACAAACATCTGAAGTGTATGCAGTTATAGAAGTGACTGCAACCGATGGTCTTACGTGTGTGTGTGTGTGTCTTCTTCTTCTTTCGGCTTTTCCCGGTTAGGGGTCGCCACAGCGGATCACCTGTCTTCTCATGATTGGCAGTGGAGTTTTATGGTGTCGAGTTGCCAGCCCGGCGCCCAACCTTCCACAGAAGGCACACACATGCATACACTCACACCTAGGGCCAATTTAGAGTGTGTGTGTGTGTGTGTGTGTGTGTGTGTGTGTGTGTGTGTGTGTGTGTGTAATTACATATTGTAAAGCTTCTATAATGTTATGATGAGCAGGAAGTGCACAGAGCTGTGGAAAAATGCAACATATTTGGTGAAAAAATGTAAATGCTTGAAAGACAATATTTTGATCACGTGGCAACACAGTTTTGGAGTTTTGCTCTAACTAGATCTGCTAATCTTTTGGAACTGAATCAAACAAAATCATTTTTTTCCTGGGGAAGCAAAGAATCAAATTTTACATGGCTCAGAAATAAAAATAAAAATTAGGCTGCATGTGACTTGATTACGGTTCTGTTCAATGCCACACTGAGGTGTCTTCTGTGTTTTTGTTTATTTAACTGTAGTATAAATGTGTATTTAGTGAGCATTCTGCAACCATCTCATGGACAAATAAAAATATGCAGACTTTAGTAATTCATCTACTTAAACTATAGTTACAATTAGACCAACAGCAAACCAAGAAAAAGGTATATGTATTTTCTTTAAAGTAAAGATGCATTTTTTGTAGAGCTATACAAAGTTACACCATTGTATTGGTTGTATAAATTTACATATTTATGCCCCCACTCCTAGGGGTGCTAATTTATACATAAGCAAATATTAACCGCTATGATTATGGATCAGCTGCTATGATTTTTGATGGCTCCCTGCAAAGAATTTAGAGGGCTGAGAGGTTCAGAGGTATGCTGAATACAATGCACATTCTTTTTACCTTCTTGAAAGTAAGTATTAATGAGTTATGATAGTACTAAACATCTTTAGGGTCAATACCCTGTTATCTCAAGATGACTTGCCAGTTTATGCTAAAGTAATCCTCTCAATTTAGCAATATAATTTATAACTGACTACACACGTCAGAGAATGTTACACATGGGGGATGCTACAGAAGAAATAAAATAGAGTAAGAAGCATTCAATATGTTTTGGAAGCTTGTCAATGACAACAGAAAGAACATGGACTATAACTCTGGTCTTAAAACAAATATAGTAATGGAATTATGGTCCTCACCATATTAGATATGGATTTATTCTAGTAACAATATCATAGAGGCAGGCATTCTCTATAATTATTTGCTGAGACAAGTGTTATCTATCAACTTAGAAAAAGCACGAATGACTTCAATCTGCATCTCTCTGAAGCAGTTTTAGCCATTTGTTGCTGTGTAATGAAAGTGTAGTCAGATATCAAAGGTGTCCACTAAGGATAAAAGAGCTGAGCCTTGCATAGAATTTAAAACTGCGCATGCTGCACAGTGTATAGCCTATGAGCCTGTTTTTGTGGAAGCTTCATATCAGTGATCAGGAGTCTATCCCCATGAGGTTATACCATAGCATTCTGTTTATAGCCACTCTCTCACTCTTCCCCTGGAGGGCCGGCCATGATGAGATCAGCACTGCTACATCCCTTTCATGGTCACTCCCTTACCTGATACTTTACTCCAGGTCTGCTATGGCCTAAGCTGCATTGAGTCTCACCTGAAATCTTTCTGCGTTCTCCAACATTCTCAGGTGCTGCAGCAGTCTTTGTGTCATCAGCTGGGAGGTTAATTATTTTCCATATTCCCTCAAATATATATGACACACTTATATAAGAACACAGGAGTATTGGTCCAGGACAGCCCCCTGCACTACCTCACTAATCACTTTACATAATTCACACAGATTTTAGTGGAAAATTAATCCTATTAAAGCATTTCTACAGTCTTGATATCCTTAGGATGGCATGTGACAGCACTTAGTGGGTGGCACAAAACAGTTTACTATTGTGGAAATCAACTATCTGCATGAAGATCACTGTACAGTGGGGAGTAGAAATTCATCCACATCCCCACTGTAGTGCAATCTCTGAGTTAGAATATATAAGCAGGGGGGTGTGGGGGTGCAGGGGGGGCTTGCCCCCCTTCAAAAACGTGATAGATGTATAGGAGTTTGATTTACATCAGCTGTTATATGGCTATCACGTGGTAGTTTCGACAACAATGTCGAGTCAAATGCGTCGAGCATTTGGTTTGACATTGTGAAAATTATTTTTTTTTACTTGTGGTATTACCATTCATTTATTTGAATGGAAAATGTTTTTTATTTGAATAAACAATAGTAAACCGCACAAAACGCATGCAGCAGGATTGCTCTTCTAAAGAAAATATTTATTATCTAGAGATGTTGCTTATGCATGCGAAGTCTAAATTTAAAGGTTCTTTATGCCAAATTAATTCAGACTTACAAAGAATTCAAGATAATATCGTAAGTTTAAGTTTATTAATGTTGAGGAAAATATAATTATTTGATGTTTCTCAAACATATCTGGCAGTTGGTGTGGGGAGTAAGAAATAGCAGATTGTTTCAAGAGTGACTGTCCTTAATGATTCTGGTACAGTAGACCCAACTATTCATCTGGAAGAATTATTCATTTCTTAACAAGCATTATTCCTGTTGCTGCACTAGATAAGTTCCTTTAAGCTCACCTAATTTACAAAATAGCCCTTTCAGAACTGTTACAGATACATTAAAGAGGCAGGTAAGACCACAGATACTGCTTCAGAATTACAGCTGACGATTTTCCTCCCTGAAGTATGTCATCTGGCAATGTCGGTTGCCATTAGAGTTTTTTTAAGATTTTAGAGAAACACTTTGCCCTTCATATTACAAGTTACAAATACTATCATATATGTCTGAAGCCTCTCTTTTTGGAATTAGTAACATGCGATGTCTGCATATAAACCAAACAAGAATCACTTAATGCCCTGATTCCTACTGTCCACTGGATTACAAGTTGCTTTTGATATAAAGCCCTAGAGTACAACAAATGAGGCAGCAATCCCAGGTGAATGCTAATAGGGGGCATAATCTGCACTGTAGAAGAGGTAAAAACACTAAAAAATCTGTATCCAGAAGCCAAATAATGAAGCAAAACATCAAACTCCACTGGCACAAGGAAGAAATGAGCAGACTTTAGTGTACAATCAAATTTATTAAACACTTTCGTAAAAAACTTCTTCAGAAAACAGAATACTGATGAGTGAAAACTCAGCTACATTAAATACAAGTACCAATCATTGAAAACACAGACATCATTAACTATTTAAATTCAGCATCAATTATTACTTAAAACCTCAGTGTCAAATACAATCTATAAACAAGTGAAATCTGTGAACAAGTAAAACATAAAAAATAAATCCCCTAATTATTCAAGTGCAAATTTTGGTTCTTTAGAAAGCACTTGATGTTTATAACATCATTGTACCCATGTTTTTTATCTGAATCTAACCTAATTTGCCACATAGCTTCTTTTTGTTCAAGAAAAGTCTTAAAATCATGACCTCTCAAATCTTTAAAACCTTGTTCCAAGACACTAAAAAGAAATTTCTTATATATAGTACAAGTCTGTGTATGTCTAAATAAAGCGTTCTTACTATCTTTTCTCTTTATATTGTACTGATGTTCCCTAATCCTAACACACAATTCCCTGGTGGTCACTACAATATAAAATGAACTACATCCACTACAGACACCTATACACACCACCACCTGGGACTTATAATTCAAGTGGCCACATACTGTAATAGTATAAGACAAATGCCCCAGATCAATAAATGGAATAAAGTGGCTAAACAGATCATAGTTCAAGCATGGCACTTCCATTAATAACCACCACCCTTCCTCAATTTCTTCACTCAGACCACCTTTCTCACACAGCTTCCCTTCTTCTGCGTTTGCACACACACACTCCATTATAAGAAATGCCTTCTATTACCCCTACAGCCTGAGCAGGAGAGTTTATCCAGTGTGTTCTGTAGCATTCACTTTCCAATAAAACCAATGGCTGCAATTTCTAGTCCATGTGTCTGCAGATGTCACGCATACACTAGCTGCAATAGCACATTTACTCTCACCACTAATAATGAGAATATTCTGTGCTCATAAAGAGTTTTGGAATAAACCTTCAACATAAACATTATCATGGACCTTATAAACAAGGACATTGGCAATCTCTAAATGCTTGACCCCACACAGTTTGGCTTTGTCAAAGGGAGATCATGCCTGTTAAACTTGGTCAACTTCTTAGAAACAGTCAGCAAAGCCATGGATGAGGGGGAGACAGTGCACATCACCTACCTTGACCTAGCCAAAGCCTTTGACACTATTCCCCACTCTGACATAATAGATAAACTCTCCCAGCTAGGCATCAACCTATATGTTACCAGATAGGTAGCTAACTGGCTCACTGCTAGAACCCACTCAGTCAAAATAGGGGAAGCCATCTCTAGTCATACACCCGTAACAAGTGATGTACCTCAAGGATCGGTCTTGGGGCTTCTACTGTTTGGGATATACTTTTCTGAGGTGTAAGCCAAAAGTAGTGGTTTGTGGCAGACCAAGTTTGCAGATCACTGCAAGCTAGGCACTGTCCTAAATTCCCCTAGCAATGTGAACATCCTCCGAGAGGGCCTTACCCAAACTATCCAGAAGCATGGTCTCTAACTGAATGGCAAGAAATGCATCATTATCCCCTTTGGGAAAAATGGCAGCCCCACTAATTATCACATTAATAACAACATACTAAGCATGCAATCAGTTGTGAGGAACTTGGGTACCCAAGTTGATAGCAACCTGAGTTTTGACCACTACGTTGCCTACATTGTACAGAAGGCTTTCTACATGGCCCACCTCATAAATAAGGGTTTTGTACAAGGAGGTCATAACATCCCTGTACTCTTCCCTTATCAAACCCATTATCAAGTACAATGCCCTCTTTGGCATGTACTACCTTGCCAAGTACATGCAGCATCTGGAGAGACCACAGAGGTCCCTGTCCAGGAAAATCTAGGGTCTCAAACAGCTATCCTATACAGATAGGCTAAAAGCCCAGTCCCTCTACTCAGTCTCCTACAGACTGCTCAGAGGTGACCTGTGTCTGGCATATAAGGCCATCTCAGACACAGCCTGGATGGAGTTGCTGCATATCTGTTAGTCAAACTCTACCCATGCAACCCACATGCAAGGACTTAACCTGGTCCATGACATTAACAGAACTTGTTGGTGGGATAGATTTGTGTCTCAAAGACTACCTCATCTGTGAAATAGACTCCCTCACCATGTCAAGCAGAGTACCTCTCAAGCCCTCTTCAACAGGAACCTGGACAACTGGATGGGAAACAGAAAATACACCCCTGGGATCCCACCTGTGTCCCTGCTGGACAGGGAAAACAGGTGCTGACTTTGAGGCAACATGGGCAAAAGTCTTGGCTAGGATTATAAGGGTCTCTAGGACAATAGCTTCCTCTGTTTTTTTTTTTTTTTTTTTTTTTTTTTACTCTCTGTCTTCAGAGTTTTATTTTTTTCCTTTCCTGGATTAAGTACCACCTATATCTGTAAGTAGCTTTATTGTGTTAAGTATAAGAAATCCAGCTACTCAGATTAACAACTTATTTAATTTCCAGTAAAGTCTTCTGTATGATTTTAATCGACAATGCCTACTTACATTGGAGACTTTGTGAGAATGCTTCCTATATTACAGTGAAGTACAATGTAGTATATGGGGTGCCACACTTGTGCCCCAAATTCAAGGAAAAGACAGCTTTGTTAAGTACCTTTCTGATTAAAACAGGTCTGTGACAAAATCGGGTAAACATATTACAGTCCTGCTAATCCATCTCATGCTACAGCATAACAGCAGTCAACACAGAACAGAAGCAGGAAGCTCAAATAGAGCTTTACAAGTTGTAACGTGCTTAGGGATGTAACACATCTTTTAAAACTGTTACAGAATTAGATTTTCTTTACTTCTGGCTGCTGTCTTTGGGCAATGATATGTGTGGTATAGCTTTCAAATCTGAAAAACACTTCACTCTACCGCAGTTTCTTTTTTCTCTATCTGTTTTCTAGTATGTTGTGCAGCTAAAGCTCCATGTTCTAGAAAGTATTGTAGGCACCACTAAGTATGCTGTAGATTTCAAAGCTGTAAAACACTTGGCTGCCCTTACTTTATCTTCTTTGTGTGTGTGCGTGAGTGTGTGTGTGTGTGTGTGTGTGTGTGTGTGTGTGTGTGTGTGTGTACTATATATATATATATATATATATATATATATATATATATATATATATATATATATATATATAGTGTGTGTGTGTGTGTGTGTGTATGTAAATCTTGTAGTGCATGTAGCAGGTAAAGCTTGTTGTACTACACGGAATTATGATCTTCTTGTAACCATGTTGTTGTATGTCCTCAAAATGTATGTCAAGCGTCACATCTCAAGCTTCACATCACTCCTTTCAACGTCAATTTTTTGGCATCCATTTCACAAACATAGAGAAAGTCCACAAAGTTTGGTAATGCCTCTAGATTATGATCTTATGGAATGCCATAGCTGATTTCACTAAGAGAATATTAGATGTGGGTATCTCCATTGTTTGGGTGCTCGGAGACTTCTCTCCTTGGGTAGAACTAACCTTTGTGAAGAAACTCTGACTGTCACTACTAGACTTTGTGTTGCCTCTGAATGGAAATTATTAGCATCTTTTTCAGCCCTATGCCTGTGGTCTTTGTAAGGAAACATGTATATATGTGTATACTTAGACAAGGTGACCACTAATGTACCAGAATGTTCCCTGAGGCTGAAGAGGCCTCTGTTCACTTTCAATATCGGACAGAGCTTCCTCATTTTTAGTGCTGATGGACAGTAGGGTTTGGCTGACTTCGATATGGTGTTTGTATTCTACTATATGTGGGTATCTCCATTGTTTGGGTGCTCAGAGACTTCTCTCCTTGGGTAAAACTAACCTTTGTGATGAAACAGTGGCTGTCATTACTAGACTTTGTGTTGCTCTGAATGGAAATTATTAGCATCTCTTTCAGCCCTAAGCCTGTGGTCTTTGTAAGGAAACATGTATATATGTGTATACTTAGACAACATGACCACTAATGTACCAGAATGTTCCCTGAGGCTGAAGAGGCCTCTGTTCACTTTCAGTATCAGACAGCGTTTCCTCATTTTTAGTGCTGATGGAGAGTAGGGTTTGGCTGACGTAGATATGGTGTTTGTATTCTACTATATGTGATATAATCAGTAGCATGTTTTATGCATCGCTTTTTTTTCTTCCTTTGTTGGCTTAACCCATAAATGTGTTCCATTTTTTCTTGTTTCGATTTAGAAAGTTTGTTTTGCTATGTGTCGTGAAAATCTGTTTTGCAATCCTTTAACCTGTTATGTTGCTGGTAATCAGTTGTAAATTGTTGTTTGTCAACAGAAAAAGAAAAAGAAAAAAACAATGATAACAGTCTGATTATTAAGGTCCCAGAAAAATAAAAAAAGTTTTGTCCATGGACTGAACTAACTAAGAAATACAATTAGTCTCTGATTGCACTTCCACCACAAACCAAAGAAAATAGGAAAAAATGGTGGACTGATGAAGAAATGACTGCATAACAAATTTACACTCTAAGTAAGTAACTACAAAGAATGCCAATGAGATGTATCCTGTTTACACCATAATCTCAATGATATAAAGCTCGCTGAATAAAATTGATTAAAGAGAGTTGAGCTGATCGCCTCTTTGTTAATTTCATGTGATTCTCTCCCATTTTTCTTAGTTCAGGCATCACATGCATGCAAACAAATTAAAAAAAAAATCTTGCTTACAATTTGTTCATATAGTGCCTGCAACCTGGGTGAGTATGGGTAAGATATGCGTAAGATATATGGATACCTTTGTTGTGAGGACACTGGACAATGAAGGCTTGACCCCAAGGACTGGTAAGCAATAAAAACCATAGTATGAACACCATCATCCACCTCCATGTATTGTTATGCAGCAAGTATTTTTTACTTATTTAACTTAATTACTTCCTTAGTTCTTTACTATCTTACTTACCATTTGTTGACCGGGATTAGAGCACTGATCCAGGTGGACTATTTTTCAGATCAATCCCCAAAAAGCAAGTTCAGAGTAATTTTAGACAAAGAAGTAAAAGTACAGTACAGGCATACCTCTCAACCTCTTAGCACAAAAAATCTGGAGATAGCCTCACAGAATGGTGGGACAAAGCCCTAAAATAGTGACAGGTTTTAAATATTGCTCTTGTACACTTTTGCTACAATAACAGAATTTGTCTTAGTATACATTTTTCTGAAGGATATGAAGTCTGAAACACAAATGTATATCATTATTTAGTGACTTCAGTCCTCAGATCATCCCAGTGATTTGTCAGATAATCACAAATTATAGGAAGAACAGACCAAAAATATGAGGCAAAAATCTGGACATTCTGCGGAAATCTGTACAGTTGAGAGGTATGACTACAGGTAAAAATTCTATTACAATGTTAAGCACGTATAATATTATAACAACATTGTAGAAGTCTGAGTTCATCAAATGCAATACCCAAAATGCAAAATGTTATAATAGCATAGTTGAAGTCTGCCTAACAATGTAAGATCTTTAATGTCAAGGTATATAAAAGTCTGTTTACAGAGTTATTGTAGGTTATTTTGTGCTATAGTGGCTAATAGGATGATAAGAAAATAGGTGGAGGACAGGTAGAATAGCAAGGGAAGTACAACAGGGAAGTCTGTGTAGTGGAGTGGGGAGTGGTGGACTCTCGTATGGAGAGATGGTGTGGAGAAGGGTACAATCCAGAAAAAAGTGTGTTAAGCTAGCATGGATGTCTTAGAATTAAGTTATGAGGTGAGTGAAGGGAGGTAGGACAAAATGAGTGTAATGTAGTTATGAAGTTGAGTAACACTAATGCTTTATGAAGAATAGCTTTTACAAGCAGCTCCTGTGTTTTGAGCTGCTGTCTACAACTGGGTAAGGAGGTGGTGCCTCTTATGTTTTCAGGGAGTGATTCCCATGTCTGAGATGCCATTACTGAGGTGCTATGGTCAGTTGGATGGGTGAAGGGGTCTGTCTGCTGAGTTATTGGCAATTTCTTCTATTTTCTGTTTTATTGTAACATTGGTTTAGTTTATTTTGGATGGAAGCTTGAAGATTAAGCAGTACTTGAAGCTTTGGAAGTAGGAGTGTCTAGGCTAGGAGTTCCCTGGGTGAATTTGTTACATAATTTTTTTTGTTGTTCTATAGAGTGCCCCTAATTTCTGGTGAGTTTTTTTTTTCTTAATAGCCTGTTAGACATGTAAGTCAAATTTCATATTATCATCAACTGTCATGCCCTTAGTAGAGCTGTTTCATGGCATTATCCACAATGAGAATTGTTTTTGTTTTAATGAGACAGGGTAAAAGCATCAACGTAATAATTAAGGGAGATTTGACATTGCAGAGATGAAAGGCATTTATGTTGTAGTTTAATACTGAGAATGGACATCTTGTGTATCATTAAGCTTAAAAATAAAGCATGCTTACTGTCTATAAACATTTGATTAATTGTCCCCAGATCTCCTAACAGTGTTTTCATATACTATACTTCTAACGGCTTCATAATTTTTTCAAACTAAAATAATGAGTAACAAGGTCACACAGACAAACCAATCCGTAAAAGCTAAAAGAAAAATCTAGCCAAGCTAGACTTTCCACAGTATGATTCCTTAAAACCTCTTACATTAGAAGTAACATGGGATATATGTAAATGTCCCCTTAAGGACATTTCTCCAAGTCTTTTTGGTTTCTAATACTACAATGGAAATGGACCCAATTCCTAAGTCAAAGTACGATTAAGTTCATGAAATTAGTATTGTTTCAACCTTTGATGTCAGCCAGAAGTGCTCTTCTCAGCACCTGCAATGTGCGCAGTAATGACTCATTCTGCAATTCGTATGGGGTTACATGTATTGGTAACATCTAAATACAATTGTAAATACTTTTTTTATAAAACCCATTTCTCCTACTACTATTGGAACTGTCTGGGTATCTTTCATTCACATTGCTCTCATTTCTGCCTGTAAATCCTGATATTTATGACTTTGGGTCTCTCTGTACGCAAGACACTGTAGTCACTGGGTGTGGCAATTTCAATGATCAATTTTACTTTTGTCTTCTTTTCTTGGACCACTGTTTCTGGTTTTCCAGCATCTATCTTTTGAACTTTTGATAATGGGTGACCCATGTAATGTAGACTTCATCATTTTCTATGATACTTTGTGGATCATGGTTCCAGTGTTTTTCAGACACTTTATACCATAATGTTTGCACATTCCCCAGTGCAACATTCTTGCCACATTGTTATGGCTTTCAGTATACAGTCCATTAGTATGTCACAACCAGCAACAAGGTATGCAACTGTTTCCAATTCTGTTTTACAAAACCTACATTTGTCTGTTTCTCCCACATGTTCAATGGACTTTGTCAACCAACTTGCAACTATATTTATCCTTTTTCCACATTTCTTGTCTTCTCATCTGATCCTTCACCTTATATTCTTTCTTTTGTTTTTCGGCACATTCAGTTGCTGCCTGATTTTTATCTACTTCTGGTTTGATTTCCATTCCTGCTTGATGCCGATATGCTTCTGCTAGATTAAGCAGATAAGTCATCTTAGATTTATTCTCCTCATGTTTCAAAACTTTCACTGTGTTTGGGTCTTGTGAGGTCAGCAGATATGTGTGCAGTCCCACAATTGCAGATCTATCTATATATGTAATCAATTTCAAAGATGCCCAGCCCTCTTTCGGAATGGGGAATATATAATGTCGGTATGTACTGATTTTTATAAATCATTTGGTGAGCTTGAAGCATCCTTCTTTTTTCCTGTTTAATCTAGCCAACACTTTTTGAGGCCAGTCAATCACTCCAAAGCTATAAGTTAGGAGAGGAGGAACAAATTGGTTTATAGCTTGAATTTTGTTCCTAGTTGTCAATGCTCAGGATTAATTTAAGTGTTCTAAAATATTCCTTACTAGGTTTTATTCACATTTGTTCATGTTTTATTGCTGCTCCTTTATCAATGCTCAGATATTTATATATACCCTCTTGTTCAAGTTTTTTATATCACCTTCTTCTCCCAAACTGTTTTCTTAGTGCTGCAGTTTTCCTGCTTTAAAGGTTCCTTTTGCACACTTATCAAGACCAAATGACAAAAGTTTCAGCTATATGGCAGTTCTGAATGTCCATGACTTTTCTACCTTTTTTGGACAAAATTCAGGCCAATAAAGCCAAACCCCACTAACTCTGGACATGCATGTTTTGGCCTTCTCATGACCTTGTCAACAAAGCATAAGTGGAATGTTTGGCTAACATTTGGAAACACAAGGTTGTCACACCCAGCTTATGTCCATAATCATTAGGGTGTCTGCAAAATATCCCAACTAACAAACTAAAACAATGAGTAACAAGGTCACACAGACAAACCAATCAGTAAAAACTAAAAGAAAAATCTAGCCAAGTTAGACTTTCGACCGTGTGATTTATAACTTTTTCAAGAAAATTCTTCTTAAGTTAGATCAGCATCCACTCCCCTTGGTCATTTTATTTCCATCTCCTCAGAACATTTTCTTCATATTTCTCTTCCCTTTCACAGCATTACAGTTTGAACCTCCATATTATATAACTGGATGTCTGTATGACCTAAAGTAAAGGTAAAACACTTTCTATAAACAATATAATCTTGCCTGATGTATAATTATAAGTAATAATTTCATAACAGAATGCTTCTGTGTCATTCATAAATATATGTATTTGCATCTCATAGTCAAGCTGGAAGAGTAGTACCAGACAGTGAAATAAATGACTTTAGGTCTAGCAGTGATACAGTCTTGTGGTCTATCTATTCTGTTTTGTGTCATTCTCCAGACACACATTGTGTTGCTGCGTTCCCATTATTGGATCTGCTTCATGGTATTATCAACAATGACTTTTATTGTTTGTTTTGTTAGCTAGGGTAAATGTTGTGACTTAATGTTATACAGAAACTGCTCCTTTGATAATTGTTTCAGCTTTTTCTTTTTTTTTTCTTTTGAATAATCTACATTTTCCTGTGAATGTTTACTTTAATGTGCTTAGTAACCAAACGGTTTGTTTCTACATAATCTCTAATGTCATTTCTTCCCAAGAATTACCTGTACATGGCCTTTGATCAGCCAATGTACACTCATATAAGTTTTTAGAAGAAATTAATTAATGAATTAATGGATGGCTTTTCACAAATGTTTTGCAATTAATGTTATGACTTTCACAGGTTGTGCTTGAAAGGTATAACATTTATATAAGTAGGATTGAGAACATCATCACTGAAGCTGTATGCATTAAGCATTGACATTTGCTTATTTTTAAAAGGATTACAAAGAGTTTACCTTTCAGTTAAGTTCAGCACAATTACAAAACTATTAGTTTGCCTTTATGCCTTCAGGTTCCCCAAACAGGTTGTTCAGACATAGATATAAGGGAAAAATCCTCTGCCCGAGTGACACAATGAAAGGTATGAAACTGAGATCCCTGACAAAAACAGATGTACGTCATTCTTATTCAGGGCATACCTTTAACTCTACAAGGAAATCATGACAAGTATTCTTGCCTTTGAAAGCATTTGTTAACTATTTGGTTTTCCCTTGAACAAGAGAATATGACGTCAGTATTTGACAGGATAATTACCTTCTTATAGTGGTTTTCTAAACAGAGCTAACAGCCATTATCTGTCTATAGTACTTGTAGAATCGCAGTTATGACTAAAAGGGTAGCATTAACGCAATAAAAGATTAAACAACTAGTATAATACACTAACACGCATACTTTAAATATTTCATTAATAACTGGGTTTGAAATTGCCTGTTTGCATTCATTTCTGTGACAAGTCACTGAAGTTCAAGCACTTTACTTTAAAAATCTGGTGAGACAATAACACAATAGTTTCCAAATAGCTTTTGATCGTTAACATACTGCTATAAACTTTGTTATTTCATGGCTTAGAAATTTTATGAGTATGAATCTTCATATCCTTAGAGTGACTTTCTAACAGAATGGTAAACAAAACCTCATTAAACTATATTTTATTTACAAAAATACTAAGAGATATGTAATTCTGCTGTAATATTTTGTAATATTTCTCTATAGCTACAATGGTTATAAATCAGAAATCATTTTCTTTCACAGCTAATTAGTCCAACAAGATGGTATACTCTATTTGCCAGTGTGCTCTATACAATGTTTATATGACTCTAAGCTCACTTAAGTGAACATATCAACAACTTTAAGTACTGGCATGTCAAGAGGCAGATGATTATCTTCCAGTTAAAGAACTTTGACATAAATACATAGAAGACATGAAACTGTCTGTAAATATTATCTTTTTTTTTTTTTACATGTAAATTATGTCTATGGTGAACCATTGCAACATTATTCAATGCTAAAAGAAAAAGTCACACATATGGGCATTCACAGGTATAACCCATGTACCTAGTCAGTTCAGTTGCTATGCTTTATTTGTACAACTACATGAAAAATAATCTTGGGAAGTAATAAGGCAAGTTCAGTGTGAATAGAATATGGCCATCCAGTTGTTCATGTCTATAAGGCTGTAATCTGAAATATGTTTCCTGCCACCTCTAGCTTTGCAGCAAAATTGATTTTGGATTATCATTTATGCCACATGTATGTGTCACAGAAAGCAGCTGTGACTGAAATGTTAGTGTATCAGATCATCCAATGTTATGGAGATCACAGAGTCTGGATGTGGAGAATTACATATTTTGATAAGGGAGGAGATGAAATAATCTACGAATTGTAAAAGATGAAAAATAACTGGCAGGCATGTGAATATTTCCCTGACTTTTGATGTAATGAGTTAGGGTGGTACTGATAGTCCATGATTTCATAACCATTTAGCGATTTTATATGAAGAGTACTGATACACGTATATGCAAATGAACCTAGAGCAGGTTATTCATGATGGCTAAGGGAATGTGAAAGCATTTTAATAAACGCATCTACTTACAGCAAAAGAGTAAATCACATAAAGATAAGCATTAAGTATATGCAAAGGACTACATGAAAGCTGTAATATTTTTATGACTTCATATGTACTCAGAAATTCCAGATCAATGTGGCTATATGCAATCAAGCTTGAAAGAATTATGGTAAGTGGCAGACTCCACAGCATTTGTTATTAACACTTTAAAGAAATAAAGGGATTTGTTATGTTTTATTTAGGGGTATCCTTATGTCAACACCCTGATATTTTCATTAAAGAGTGGAAACAGGGAGATAAGAATGATTGAGAAGGGGAGACATAACAAAGAGGGAGACACAGCAGCAACACATTAAGAAGATTTTGCTGAAGGAGGTGGGACTGTAAGTGTACTATGTTATTTTCAGGGTGTAGACTCCATATTTTTTTTTCAGTTTTTTAAGAGGGTAGTGTGGGAGGGAATTAGGTATGAAGGTGCAGGAGAGAGGATAATAGAAAGAGTGGTGTTTAACAACTGTCCCAGTCCACAGGCCTCAAATGCTTCCACTGCCACATGGTGCTCTGGTGGAAGACCCTGATGTTGAAGGGACAGTGGGCTTATTGTGTTATGATGGTTGGCACTGATTGGGGCAGTGAGTCTTCCAACTGTTGATGAGAAGCCACAATTGCTCCACGACATCCTCAACTAAGTCCCAAAGCCCCCCTTCAGTGAAGCTTGCCATGCTGCCATGTGCCATGCTGTCTACAGGGCTAGTGTTGGGGATCTGACCCTGAGCAGAGGGTGAACATTCCCTAACCTGGAAGGTATATGGCTGGGTAGCTCTTGAGGAATTTGGATCTATAAAAAACAAACCTAAATGGGAGAGAGAAAAAAGTAAAAATGGACAAAGGAATGCATAATTAAAATAAGAAAAAGAGAGAAAAGAAGAGGGTTGAAACAAAAAGAAAATGCACACAGTAAATTCACACAAAAAGTTAGACAGTATTCAATTTCACATTAAAAAAAAATATTTTTATACATCTTTATTTATCTAAAACAGGATTATAGGATGGGAAGTGCTAATGTATGCATGGGAACAATGATCTGGGAAGTGCTTATGCATAGTTGAGAAGAATGAGTGTATTGTTATTAATTCCTCATGCGGTTAACATTTTGCACTCTAGTATAGTAACATAAATAATACTTACATGTCCTGTTTGTGCCTGATTTACATTTGTTTACAATTTTGTACTGAAACCATCCTTTATAAATAGTTGTAATCATATACCTAATAAAATCAGTTAAAGACAACATACTGCATTTATACACTGGCATATCTTGTGGAGTCTATATTAATTCATCAAAAACGAATTCCAATGAATGGCCATTCCTCAAACACAAACCAGTGGATTAGTTTTCCCCCACACTAACTGAAACACAAACTACATTATATTAAACCCACCAAGGTGAGGGGGCTACATCCACAACACCCCCCAAAGTGGGCTGCTGTGCCCTCAACACCCCCCCTACATATATATACTAACTCTAAGATCGTCCTAAAGTGAGGAAAAGGGAAAATTTCCTAATCCTGGCCAACTAACTCCCTTCCCTTAGAAAAACATTTGCTGAATTGAATGTTCAATGAACGAATGTTCATTGGTTTGTGTTTGATGAATGGCAGTGCACTGCAATTAGTTTTCAAGAAATTAATAGACCCATCTTTTGGAAGTGGTTGCAATAATGTACTGAAAACAATGTATGCCTTCAATTACTTTCCTTTAAAAATACATGCAGTTTTATATAGTAATAAAATCAGCTAAACATAAATAGTACATTTATACATTGATAGATCTTTTAGCTTTGGCTGCAATAATGTGCTGAAAGTAATGTAGACTTTTATTACCATCCTTTATAAATACTGGCAGATAAATATAGTAATGAAATCAGTTAAAGACAGACTACTGCGTTTACTACTTTATGCTGCCTTACCTGTAGCATCAACTAATAGGTTCACAGGTTAATAGAAGGTGACTAGAGTAATGGCCCTAGAGCCCTTACAAGCCTAGCAATATTTATCCTGGGTTGCCCTAGTTGCTGGTGGTTAGGTGAGTGAAGATCGCAGAGGTAAGAGTCTGCGGTAGTTAATAATGACTTCCTCTGTGCAGGATGGACATGGTCACCACTCTAGGAGGGAATTTGCGGTCACCCATCCATTGATCTAGGTTGTGTTTGAAGAGGTCAGAGAGGGGCTGTGTTTCACATGAATTAGAAGTTTGTTCCAGAGAAGTGGCAATCTCTAGTAGATGTATCTATCTCTCCAGCATTACCTGTTTATGTCAGAGCCTAGGTTAAGATCCCTGGAGTGAGTGACCCTAGTGCAGTTTGATTTATGAATGTGTAGCATTTCCATCAGGACCAGGTCAGAGACTGCTCTGTAAGCCAGGCACAAGTCACCACTTAGCAAACTGTAGGAGACAAAATATAGTGACAGGGCTTTCAGTCTTTCCACGTATAACTTGTTTTGTATACCCTGTAATTTCTTGGTGAGAAATCTCTGTGGTCTCTCCTATTGTTGCAGGTGTCTGGTGAGGTACATGCAAAAGGGAGCATTGTTCTCAATTACTGGTCTGATGAGGGGTGAGTATAATGGAATTATAACATCCCTACACTCTGATGAGTCTCCTAATGGGCAGTATTATGTAAAGTCCATGGAATTCATCACATTACACTATCAGTGGCAAAGTGATGGATAACAATGTAAAATTTAGATATGCCACAGTGAACTCTGAATATCTCTATGTTCAATGGAGTAACTCAGTAGTAATGGTGCACTATATATCACTCACAAATCATCCATAAGTAGTAAACAATTGCTGTCAAAGTGTGATGAGTATTAACAAAGTTATGAAAAGAATCTCACAATCTAAGCAGCCTGACATTCATAAATACATATCTGGAATAGAATCTCTCCAGTATTTTATAGACAGCTAAGGAATATATCTGTAAGTCCAGTATTATTAAAATATGCTATCTACCACTTACAGATTCTGACAGAATCAATAAAGTTCCTAATAAAAAATTGATAAATGTGAAGGGGTAATCAGGGCCACATCACCACAGTTAACATTAGCTAACAATAGGTGCAGGACAAGTGTGGGGAACATGGGTAATGCATACATCCAAAGAAATTGGAAGATAGAGGAGCAGATGTGGGGTATAGATGAAGAAGAGGAACACACAAGGGGTATGCTGTAATAAGAAAATCTGAGGGAAAGTCAAAGGGGCATGGCCATTTTTCTTTTTGGTGTGAATTGGACCCATTTTTTAAGAATAGAAGGAAAGGTAAAGATAGAGAAAGAGCAAGAGATGGTCATCACAGCAGGTATACCCACAGAACCAATATCATAACACGTGACAGACAAAGGGTGGAAGAAACAGTAAGGACAGGTAAGTTACACAGACAGCACAATGCACAGCATGGGCAATGGAAAGTTGTCAGACAGGGTGGGGATGTATACCAGCCAAGAAGAAACACAAAAAAACACATCTGCCTGTGCAATATCACATAATGGCACTTTGCAAACTGTGTGGCAGTCATACCTGGATGTGTATGAGCAATGGCAGATGTATGCTGTAGGTAATAAATAAGGGTCACTTTGCATATTGCATAAATAAACACATATCCAAATATTCTGTCAGTAGTGCAAGTATAAGCCAAGCAACATCACAGATGAAAAAACACAGATCTAGCAATGCTAGATAATTCCAGCAGAGGACAGAATTGAACCTCGGACCATGTATGTAAAAGGCAAACAACCAAGCACTGTGCCAAAACATCAGTACTGTAACAAAGCAGCACAATGGCTGCAAAATATACAAGTAGGTGTACACAACCCAAACAAATATGTAATGCAATACATATATATGACACACATATGCCATGTCAAAGGCAAAACACAGGTGTGGGCATATATGCTTGACTGTCAGTGGCCTAAATGAAAGCATTGCCATTACACATACACATACCAATGGCATGTAAGAATATTTGTACAAATCTAACACTACAGCTTAAAAATGAAATATCAGGTTGTGCACATCATTTTCAACAATGTACACTGGTTAACACATAAGTATAATGAAAACAAGGATGCATTGCAAGCACTAGCCAGTGACTTGTGAGCAGGTATCCCAAATTTATAAAATACAGTTGGTACATGTTAACCAGGTCAACAATGTAATACATGACAATGGACAATAACTGCAACAAAGGCAAATATATCTGCAAAATATATTACATAACTACAAAAGTAGAAGGGAGGTGGGCAACCTGGGCCCTCATCGAGGAAGATAATGTTAAAGCAGGGCTACAAAGTAAGGTTACACATTGCAAATGCATGGGTACACCACACAGGGTGAGGTAGAAGGCAACACAAAAACATTTAAGCAATTTGACAAATGTATGTCACATGGGAAGACAGCCTTGCTGATGTCCACCAAAATGGCCATGTGAAAATCACACATACACAGTAATGTGCAGCCATGTAACATCAACAGGCATAATGGTTAAGGTGTTTGCCTTACAAACACAAGGTGCAGGGTTTGAGTCTCACAAGGGATAATTGGCTAGGCTTAAAATGGCTTGCAAGGGCAGTTAGCCTAGTACTAATCTATGAACCTATGAACCTATAGGTAGGCAAGCTATGAATTTCAGTCACATACACATATACTGTCATGCCAATGTGGAATAAACAATCATAGGTGTATGTCACACACCCTCCTCATTACTGCGCAGAGGACGCAGCTGTGAGCATCATTACAACACATCGATAAATCAGTGAATGCTCACATGTCAAATGTACAATGGTGTTTCAGTATGTATTGGACTATGTTCTGACACGTGTACAATCATCAGTTAATGTGTACAAATATTGCTGGAAGGTGTTAACTTGTGTGAATAAGGAATGAGTGTGGAAATGTAACATTCAGCAAACACTTGATACTGGACTGTCAATGAATAAATTATCCTTACCATGGTGTATAAATAAATGTTAAGTTGGTGTTTGATGCAGTCAGAAAAGGAGGACTGCCCATAGATAAGACACACCTTTATATGACCCATCATGGCATAAGCATTGCCAACATTTGACGCACAACATGACATCATGGTGGTGGGACAACAGTGGTACAATTGTCATCCAAAACACATGGGCAATTACATGTCCTTCAGTTGCATATATATGATACAGTAGTAAAACATTCTTAGCCATAACACTGTGGTAGAGCTGGGCTATGGCCAACATGAGTTGTCTGTCAGTTTCTCTCAGTAAAACACATATTTACATGGTAAATTTAGCAGCAGTAGATGCAAGTTAACTGACACAATGCATGAACAGCTGAATGTGGAAGGAAAGTGTAATGTGTTAATATGTGTCATGCACATGTTGAAACATAATGAAATATCACACGATGACATCTGTTTTTCTCTTTTTTTAATTTGTCCAAGTCTTTTGGGTTTCTAATACCATGATGGGAGTGGATCCCATTCCTAAGTAAAAGTATGATTAAAGTTCATGAAGTTAATATTGTTTCAGTCTTTGATGTTAGGCAGAAGTGCTGTTCACAGCACCTGCAATCTGCCCAGTAATGACTCCTGCAATACATACAGAGTTACATGTATTGGTACCATATCTAAATACGATTTTAGATTCCTTTTTATAAGACCCATTGCTCCTACTACTACTGGAACTGTTTAGGTATCTTTCTTCTACATTGCCCTCATTTCTGCCTGCAAATCCTGGTATTTTATTACTTTGTGCCTGTGTATATAAGACACTGTAGTCACTGGGTGTAGCAATTTCAATGATCAGTGCTACTTTTGTCTTCTTTTCATAGACTACTATATCTGGTTTTCTCACATCTGTTTTTGAACTGTTGGTAATGGATAATCCCATGTGATATACATTTCATCATTTTCTGTGATGCTTTGGGCTCATGTTTCCATTGTTTTTCAGTTACCTTAATATTATAATGTTTGCACAATCCCCAATGCAACAGTCTTGCCACATTATTATGCCTTTCAGTATACAGTCCTTCTGCCAGTAGTGTATCACAACCAGCAACAAGATGTGTGACTGTTTCCGATTCTGTTTTACAAAACCTACATTTGTCTGTTTCTTCCACATGTTCAAAGGACTTTGTAAACCAACATGTACATAGTCCAATACCTTGGGCTGGCAATATTAACTGCTCATCTTTTGGTATAAATCCATCTCTTCGTAATCATTCCTGCATTTGATCTCGATCAACATGAGGGTGTTCCAAGAGTTTTCTATACATGAAACAATATTTATACATTTTCTACATTTCTTGCATTCTCATCTGATCCTTCACATTATATTCTTTCTTTTGTTTTTGGCACATTCAGTTGCTGCCTGATTTTTATCTACTTCTGCTTTGATTTCCATTCCCACTTGACACTGATATGCTTCTGTTAAACTAAGCAGGGATGTCATCTTAAATTTATTACCCCTCATGTTTCAAAACTTTCACTATACTTGGGTCAAGAGGTCAGCAGATATATATGCAGTCCCAAGATTGAATATCTATACATGTAATCAATTTTGAGGAGGCCCATACCTCCTTCAGAACAGGGAATATATAATCTTGCTATGCACTGATTTTTGTAAATCATTTGTTGAGCATGAAGCATCCTTTTTGTTTTCCTGTCCAACCTATCCAACACCTTTTGATGCCAATCAATTGCTCCAAGCCTGTAACTTAGGCATGGAAGAGCAAATTGGTTTATAGCCTGGACTTTGTTCCTAGTTGTCAATGCTGTTTTCAGTATTAACTTAAGTCTTGTAAAATATTCCCTACTAAGTTTTATTTGTATTTGTTCATGTTTTGTTGTTGACCCTTCATCAGTTCATAAATATTTACACACTCTCTCTTGCTCAAGTTCTTTTATAACACATTCTTGTCCCAAACTGATGTTTTCTTGGTATTGCAGCCTTCCTGCTTTAAAGGTTGCTTTTGGACATTTATCAAGACCAAATTACATTCTTATATCATCTGAAAAAGTTTTGACCACTAGCAGTTGTCCTTTCAGTTCCTCATCTGATAAGCTATACAGTTTTAAATCATCTACAAAAAGAAGATAAGATATCTTTACACTGTTATTTTCTGGGAGCCAAAGTGTAGCCATGACTTAATCTGTTAAGTAGACAACTTAATGGGTTAAGGGCAAGACAAAATAGCAGCAGTGACAGAGAGTCACCCTGGAATACCACCTTTTGAAGTTTTATCCCTGGAATAATAATTTGTCCTCTATCATGGCTTAACTGCAAAGTGGTTTGCCACTGCTTCATGGTCACTGTAATGTAAATTCATTAGTATGGGGTGTAACTTATACATTTTAAGCACTCTTTTATCCATGAATGTGGAATACTATCAAATGCTTTTTTAGAGTCTCTCTGTGCCATACTTAGATTCTTCCCCTTTTTACAGTTCTCGATTATGACCTTTCCACAACAAATTATCCTTTGTTCCATATGACTTTCTTTTATTACCCCTTTGCTCCATTGCCATTACTGAGTTTTCTTCTGAATGACTACAAATACTGTCAGCATTAATTTAAGTATATAGCTTATACGTTGTCTGAAGGCAAGTTATTGGTCTATAGTTTTTAGGACACCTTCCAGGTCCACTCTTAAGTTGGAGTATTGTTTTTCCTATTGTTAACCAGGCTGGTGTCTGGTAAGGGTGTATATATAAATAGTTCTTACTCTTGGCTAAATCTTCAAGTAAAGATGCTAATACTTTTAGACAGAAGTTAGGTACTGCATCTGGCCTGGGGTTTCTCTCTGGCCATTACTTCATCCTATTTCATAGCCTGTACATTTGAAATTCTTATTCTTTGTTTTACTTCTTCTATCCATTTAGCATCTTTGTTATGTTCTACAGGATCTTCATAGATACTTCTCCAAAATGTATCTATTTCTTCCTTTTTTGGTGGTGTTTCAATTGCTTTTGCCTTGTTTCCCCATTCTCTATAAAACTTTTTGGGGTAATCAGTAAGTTACTCATTTTGTACTTTTCCTTTACATTTATCTGCTTATCTTCTAAGTTTTTCTGCCTCTGCTGAGATTTTAATTTATTATTTGTGATAGTGCACGATAGGTCCTGATCTGTTCTGATACTGCACATTGATTTTATCACTTCTATTTCTGAGTATTTTTCTTGACCTTTTCAGTCTTCTATTCTTTTCTAACAGTGACACTTCTTGTCTTAATTGTTTTACAGTTTTCTTTGTTCGATGCTTCCATTATGGCATTTGATTTGTCCCCTTACTACGCTGTGTTTTTGTGGTAAGAATTTATCTGTTATTAATTTAGCTGCACAGTAATATATTCTGTTTACTTCTGTTATGTCACATGAATCTCTATGGACAGTCCTAATTACTGTGTTCATTTGTTTTATCAAGCTTCTATGTTTTTAGGTTTTATTGAATTTTTATAGTCTATTTCTTTCATTGATTGTAATATGTCTGAGCATTTCTATTAAATAAAGCAACGCTTCTCTTAGATCATTTTTTTCTAAACTGAGGGCACATTCTTTGTTCTCCATTTCCTGCAGGCATTCTATAGAAAGTTCCAGAGCATTACCTTGTACCACATTCTCTTCAGTTTCATCCTGTGTCATCTGTTGTTCTTTCATGTGGGAACTCACTGGCCTGTCACTCCACAACATTGACTGCATCAGAGCTGCCGCAGTTTCCTGTTCCTTCTCTTGCTGTGCAACTCCGCCTGAATGTATGTACTGATTTACTATGAAAGGCTCCAAAGTATCTTCATATGGAAACTGATCAGATGTTTTCCACTCCCATGGCTTCTCCTTAATTTGGGGATCCATTGCCCTATCCTGAAGTAATATTATCTGAGTTAAATTTCCTACACTTAATTCTTCACTTTGTAGGTGATCCATTAACTTCTCTATTACTAATTCTCGTTTATACTTTTCCTCTTTGTTTTCTTATTATTTTGTATTGTAAACTTTTCCATGTTGGAATGTCTTTCTGTTTTTCTCTTCAAATATCTTTAGTGCTGATATTTTTTTATTGATTAGTTTTTCTTTCTCCTTTGCAGAAATATTGTACCATATTAAATATCTTGGTGATGCTGCGGTAGCATTGTCGCCTCACAGTTAGACGTTGCCCGTTCGATTCTCAGTTAGAGCGTCTTCTGTGTGGCGTCATGCATGAATGGGTGTTCCTTCATTGAAGGTTGTGCGTTAGGCCCAGCAAGCCAGCACGTAAAAATCTGATGCCAGTCATTAGTGGACCGGAGTTCCGCTGTGGCGACCCCTAACTGGAAAAAGCCGAAAGACGCAACAATTAAATATCTTTTTCTTTCCCGTGTCCATATTTCTTCTTCAGATGTCTCCTGTTCCTCCTGTTTATCCTTACGTTGGGGACTTGTTTCATCATGCTGTGATGTAACCTGTGTTGGTCTTTCTGTGCTAAATCATTCATTTTGCAGCTATTACTTCATCTTTTATTTTTTTAACACCTACTTTATTCTTATTTTATTTATTAACATTTGTTGACCAGGAAAGTCCAACTAGGACAGAGCTTATTTTCAGTGGAGGCCTGGGGAGAAATGTTCCAAAAGCGTGTCTTTGGAATGTGGGAGGGAACCGGAGTACCCAGAGGAAACCCAAGTGAATGCAGGGAGGACATGCAGATTCCACACAGGTGGCACACTGGCCAAGAAGTGTTGTTTAATATGGTTTTCTTCTTTGCAAAAATATTGCACCATATCAGATCTCTCTTTCTTTCCCATGTCCATATTTCTTTTTTATACCTTTGAAAAGTCTCTAGATTTTGTTTGTTATATTTTTGCACTTCTTTGGTCTCTTCTTTTTCTAAGTGGCCCAAGGTTTCTTGGTCTATATAATGTTTTTCATAAATCTGTTGTATTAATGAACACAAATTTTTATTTGAAGCTTCTGACAGTTTTTCTTGTGGAAGTATTTTTCTTTCCTCTAATTTCTCTCTTAAATCTTTTGTGTAACTTCTTTCTGGAAAGTCTGGGCTTCTTGCATGCCAGTAACAATACATAATTTCTTTCTTACCTTCAGTAGTCCACTCTATTGTCTTTGTGGCTCTTTTTTGTGATTTTTGCAGACTGTGACTTCCTTCTACAACAGAGGAGCCATCCTCCCCCTGGGCCTGGCCTAGCCCCAATGTAGAAATGCTTCCATGTCTTGAGGATACTATGCTGTCGTTTTTTCCAGTCCTGGCACCATTGTGCCTACCAGGATTGGGCACATTTTATCCTGGGTCATGTGCATCCAGCTATCTTTTTTTTAAATTACTTCTGTCCATGATAATTGCCGTATAAAATATAATCTATATATCAGTGTCATCTTGGTGAGATTTTGTGAAAAACAAGCTCTACCTCATGAAGGTACTTACCAAGACATGAAATATATCTGCATTGTATGTTTGCACATGTAACACATAAGCATGGCAGCTACATGGTATGTGTGCACGGCAGTGCATATACTGTACAGTGAATTATATGGCAAACATCATTTTGACAGCATTACAGAGTTGGAGTACACAGACAATACTTATGGACCTGAGGGAATTGCCCTGATGGGGATGAACATTGTGAATGATCTCTTGGGCTATCTCCCTGAACGAGTCACTCATTACCAGTAGTGCCGCACATTCCCATGAAGAACATAGCTGACCTGAAAGTGAAATTGATGTACATATTTGTGATCTAAGATACATTATTTAACATACCATCCACATGTGAGTTCTGCATCTACAAATATTAGTCTAAAGGAGTATTAGTATACATTGGAGTTCTTATTTAAAAAAACAGTTCATGTTGAAATTGTGCAAACATTAATAAGTAGCACACTTAAAATCAAAAGAATTGCTGCTAGCGAATGACTCCTCATGCATAAAACACCTTCCCTAAGTCACTTTATATATAGTTATGGACATGTCCAATAACAGAACATGTCATGGAGAATGTATCCATCACACAATGTGAGCAGTTCAACAAGACCATGCAATGGCATGCATAACACAACTTATCAGTGGAAATTGTGACATGACCTCAACAGTTGTTTATTGGCCACCATTAGGCATGGCAAGCATGCGCAAAGCAAGCATGCATAACATATCGTAACATTTGAATGGAAGCATTCCTGACACTGCTCCATTCATAATTACCATAGCTGAAATTTGACAGAATAAAAGTCTGCAAATGACAAGATAACATTATTATTGAGACATGCACTGTTTAATAGTATGTCTGCCTCAGCAAACTGTCCCACTGACCGTCTAACAGGATTTCATTATTTCCATTCGTTTTCCCATGCATGTGAATGTAAATTGTAGTCTCTGCATGTAATGAGTCATATGAACAGCCACCAATTAACATTGTTAAAATGAAGACAAAGTGAAATGACAATATTGTGGAAAATATGCAAGCCATATGATAAAAGTGCGTCTCTATCATCGTATCGAAGACACAAAATGTCGAAAGCTCACAAGAGCGAAAATGCCGAAATTCACCCCCCCCCCTGCAAAATATATATTCCAACTCCGAGATCGCATTACAGTGAGGAATGGGCAAATATCCCAATCTTCACTGTGCAGTGATCTCAAAAACAGACCCTCGACATTTCAACGCTTTGCTATTGTGAGCGTTCAACAACTTACTTTTCGATACGTTGATATAGACCCGATAAACGCTGAGCCGGGCAGCATGGTCAGTGGCTGACCTCACATTAATATAAGGAATACAACAGTAACAAATAGTAATAATGTTCAATCATAAACACAGTCACAGCCTGTGACACATGAGAATCTAGTATATGTTGTACAAACAGTTTTGTCTGCTTACAACTGTATGTGGGACCTACCTACATTTATTAGCAATCAGTAGCCTGCAAAATGCAAACTTCCTGATGATGCTTGCTGATTGTGAATCTGTGCAAAGAAATGCTTATTTGCATAAGTATCCACAAACACAGGATACAAGTATGTTGTAATAAAACCATCCAAAATGTTGTAGGCAGATAAAATACAATGTTGAACTGAAGGGCATGTAACACTGTCTGCCAATGACAGTGTGAATGCTGACACAGGGGCCACCCATTTATTAAGTGAATAGACAGGCTATGCATGACAGATCAGTCACTGGGAATAACAGTCACACATAGAAGCTATGCCAACACACACATTATAAGCATTCAAAGCACTAGAAACCTATATGTAAAGCATCCACCTCAAAATATGTCTAACAGCTACACAAACTCCACTATCATTTCGGTTGTGGCCTATATTTCAAAAACTATCTTCAGAAAATATGGTTTGTTGATAAATGATATTTAAACATATTTGTATTTCAATCAGACTTGTAAACACAGGTATAGTGCGATTATTGCACTTACCTTACTGATGCATGATGGGTATTCAGACATTCTAAGCAATATACTTAGTAATGTAAAAATATGGGCCTGTAACAAGGATCTGATATATTTTAATTAACAAAACAAAAAAATAAAGCAACATCCTTCCCTCCCTCCTCTGCTCCTTAAGCCTGTGTACCCACTCAATGTATAGCACTCGATTTTGGATCCTGTCCTTGTCATCTGCAGAAATTAAAAAAACATATGATGTAGTCCTCAGATAACAAGGATACACATTGCTCAAATCAGATTCTAAAACATTTACTTTTGAAGAACAACAGAATATCACCATATGCATTTTGCAGTGTAACACACACAGATCTTTACATCATTAAACAGAATGGAATACAGATTGGAGGACCCGATACTCAAACCTGCAACTCTGATCTTCATCCATACTCTAATCATGACACCTACCTGCCTAGCTCATCCATCTTGCCTGAGATGGTGTGTTATGAATGCAGTGAAAAGACATGGGGTTATGAATGTGCAGGGATGGGGGTTACTAATATATGTCACAGCTTAGTATTTCCAAAAAGAACAAATGCTGGACATTTAGATAAATAATTTGCAAGAATGAATTCATATCAGCACAGTGGTCAGAGCCAGAAACAGCAAGTGAAAAACTCCATCCCTCTGACAGTACGACAGTGTCATGTATCGCATAGCTTCTGTTAACAGAGACATAAAAGGTGCTATACATCAGGAACACAGTAAGGTATGTGGGAGGACTACATTTACAGATATTCCTAGGCAAAGTGCACATCATAAATCAAATGCATACATCACTGTATCTCCCTGTTTTGCATTTCAACTATAAGTCTGATCATCTGACTCACTCAAAAGATAAACGATAAGATAGTCACTGAAGTGAATTTAATAATGAATGACAAAACCACACTTGATAGCATTTTTGCAAATAATACCATATTCCACAAAATGTTTGGTCAAAAAAAATAGCAGTCTCTTGCAAGCTTTACACATAACCCTGTACATAAAGAGTTGCTGTTAGCAGAACATTATGGATTATGAAGTTATTCATAGGAATTCAACAAACAAATGAGTTGTTTGTAAGCATGCCCAAAAAACAGTTAATATCAATAAGCAGTTATGTAGAGAAGAATACGACAATGTGCAAAATACACAAAGGTAACAATTTAAGGAGAAGTTTCCTCATGTGCGTTTAACCCACAGCATCCCAAAATATAGTCGTGCTGGCCTGGTTCTTTACAGGCTGAGCTATCAGCAAGCACACATTACTCCTTAACAAACAGGTACTGTGTGTGTGTATCCATATTCCCGCAGATAACAGATGAATACAGAAACATCTGACACATAACCACTATTGGAGATTATAATTTAAAAAAAGAATGGCTATGAGCACATAAATGAAAGGATATGTGTAAGCGGTCAGACAGGCATTCCTCTTGGCTTAAACAAATAAGACTGCAATAAGAAAAAGTTATTTATGAGTTACTATTCACACATATTCAGGTAGACTAGGCAATACTGTTGTAGTATAACAGATAACTAAGAAATACATAGTCATCAGTGGCCTAGGCACTATATGTGTAAGTGATATACAACTACAGTGGATGTGTGAAATGATGTTGTTTTATGTTGGAAAACAGATATACATCTATAATATTCATTGTTATTTACATAAATTAACACCATGGGAATAGTACCCATACTTATGGAGAATAATCACCACATCTTCTTGATTATTCAGATGAGCTAATCATCAAAACAGCTACATAATAGTTATAAAAAATATGTGTCTGATATAGTTGGGATACAGCTATATCTCTAAATTCTGAAGAAATGCTTAGGTATACATAGCCTTATGACACTTTCTGTAGGCATCCACCAGCTGTCTCTGAACCTCGGCGACCCTCTGAGGAGGATCCTCTGCATCCCTCTGATGCAGGTCCTCATAGTAGTGGTGAACCTACACTCTATTCTGGTAGAAGCGGATACATCATTGATGCACCCCCACAATCTGGTTCCAGATGTTGATCATGGTGAAGTTCAGTGTCTTGGCTCTCATCCAATGTTCCACTCCAGTGTAGATGGTCAGCATCTGGGTTGTCTTCTCCATGGTCCAGTTGGGTGCCTGGACACTTCAAAAGCCTCTTGGAAGTAACCATCTTGATAATGTTGATACTCCAATGGAAAATGTAGTCAGATATGAAAAATTGCTCACTGAGGTCCCACTTAGTTCACAGGTACTAATGGTCTGATCTGTAAATGTATCAGAATCAATATTTAAAAATGGTACTTATGTCATTTTATCAGATCACTGGCAGATAACAGACACGTACTAAACATGGTACCGATGTTATCAGATCATTGGCAGATAACAGACACGTACTACATATGGTACCATTTATCGATACCTATTGGGTGGAGCACCTTCTCATTATTGTAAGCTATTGATTAATGCACCAAATTTCAAGAACATATGCAGGCATATTCAAATGAGATTCCAAAACCTGGAATTTTAATGAAACTCATTAATTATGTATGTAGCAAAAGGTACTTAAAAGATGAATGCACATTAGCTGCTTTTACTTTCAGTTGTACTTGAGTCATAGGTAGCTCATAATGTAAATTGGGACCTGTTAGGATTTCTCTTTTGGGGAATATTAGCTTACTATACATCTATGTTAACATTATTTATTTTCAAATGTATCTGTTTAGATTTATGCTATTATGGAAAAAGTGTGCATTATGGCAAATATTTGTAACTTACTGCAGTCGTGTGTGATTTACCTGTATGCATACAGGTGTTGACGTGCATCAAGGACATGTAGTAATTCCTCATATGTAGTTGTATAAACAGATTTACCAAACAAAAGTGAACAGCACATAAAGAAGGATTTATGGCTTATCCGTATAGCTTGTTGGCGACTCCATACACTTTGTCATGTATATACAGAAACCTACAGACTTCAACAGTATCCATATGTGCTATGTATTCTTGTTATAAATATTTATTCATCGATGGTTCTTAAAACAAGTCTTATAACTACTGGGTCAATACAAAAAAGGATCTGTACTATCTGTGTCTGCTTATGGATAGTGCAGTATTCTGAATCTTTCTGTAAGTTTTTCAATTGATAATTTGCAGATACTATGTGCTGAAATGGACAGCATTCACTGCTAAGTAATGACTGAGTTGATCTGAGGTGTTTTTGAATACTTGTCTGTTTAGACTGAATTTGCATTACAGCTACAGCAACACACATTTCTGTTGTACATATATGTTTGTGTAGTATTTTTTTGTATAATGCGCACAGACTGTGCTCCTGTGGCATGATGCTGTTGTGTTTGAACTTCTATTCAACAGATATATACTGTAAGTGGCTCAAATCCCACAGGTAGCCTCTACAGGTATCATGAGCTATGTTGCTTTTACAAATCTTATGTATGTAGACATTGTTGTAAGCTCTTGTACGTTACATTCTTGTATGTCACAATAAGTGTTTTATAGACTTTTGCATGGCACAGGAATGCATGATGTTTATAGTGCCATAAGCTGTCCGAATAATCATCTTCATAAGTGGGCCTCCACATGAATATGAACATGTGCAAATCACTTTCTTTCAGATGGCAAACAGACCTAGTGGTGACAATTTCTCCCTACAGAAAAATGAGATTATAATAGATACTGTGTGACAACATGGATAGGGACTCCTTGGATGGGAAGGGAATATGACATGGAGGAATGAAATATGGCCCAACATAACCAACATGATTACTGTGTTGGACCCCCAGATATCTCATCTCTGACTTCTCTCCCACTTTTTAAAAGGAATCTAAAACTGTATCTCAATAAAAATGACTATGCCTCTGTAGTAACCCAGACTAACTCTGTTTCTTTTCTTGTCTTCTTCCCTATTTTTCCCTACTATACCCTATAACTCAACAGGGGACTGCCTGTTCTCCAACTTTGTTGGAAAATATGGAATAATCAACCCTCAGATACCTCATCCCAGACCTCTCCCCCACTTTTTAGATGCATCTAGACAGTACCTCAATAAAATGGCTATCTCCTTGTACTAACTAGACTTACTCTGTTTTCTTTTTTCTTTACTTTTCTTCTTCCCCATTTTTTCTCCCTACACCCCTTTCAGCTTTTCTTTACCTCTCATTACACTTTAGCATTCCTCTTATAAAATTTATGTTTTGATTCTTTGTATTGTAATGATTATTGTGATATGCACATCACGTAGGTTGTAGTTTATGTCTTGTTTGGTTTTAAGATTGTAATTTGCAATTTCCTGAAAAAAAATACTATTTGTTTACTGTTAGCTTTATATTTGTTATTACTTCTATTGTAACACCTTCTTAAACCATTTAATAATCACTGGAGCTTTTCTCCCCGGGCCTCTACTGAAAATGGACATATATCCAGATAGACTAGCCCGGTCAACAAATGTAAAATAAAATAATAAATAAATAATAAATAAATAAAATAGGTCTAGTGAGGCTCATTGATGAAGCTGCTCTGACATGATCCTCCATGCAGCCAATAGATTATGATGGTATGAGAGACTGAGATGAGATCACAATATTTTTTGCATCCCTGCATATGGCAAGTGGGGAGTGATGCATACCCCAGAGTGGGATAGAAGCAGGAGTTCCAGGCCGAACATGCATGTGTTACTTTCCATGACATGGATGACTGTAGAGTAAGTCATCACATATTGCTGTTGCATGCATATTCATATATTGTGATTTCTGATTTTCAACAGCAGAATTGAATTCTACATAGAGATATACACAGGATGATGACTATCAATGTAAGTGTAGTGACATATAGCCATACAACTGCACTACAGACAGAACAGTGCAACCAACATGTGTAATGTTGTCTGCATTAATGTTCACAGGTCCATCTACTTTTGCACAGCACCAGTTAATTGCAGGAGACTGTCTCCATACGGGTTCACTATAGAATCCCGAAATACTGAAATCCCGAATTTCAGTATTTCAAAATTCTATAGCCGAAAGCTTGAAATCCCGAAACCCCATAACCGCGAAATTTAAAATTGCGAACCTACACTACAAATACACCACACACATACACATACACACAATCTGTCCCCACAATCAAACATACAATCCTATACTACAGACAAGCAGGGGGGCAGGCCCCCCTGCAGCCCCCCTGCAGCCCCCATGTGGGGGGCTGTGCCCCCCACACCCCCCACTTATATATACTTACTCCTAGATTGCACAATCACACACACAAAGGTAACTCTCTCCCACACATTTCACAGCCCCTTGCGCACACACATCACAGCCAAAACACACACTAACACACACTAAAGTCCCTAACCAACACACTCATACACACTTACCTGAATGTACACCTATCCATTCTCACACAACACCAGAAGCTCTGAACTTCGTTATTTTGAATTTCGCTCTTCTGGTGTTTCGGGATTTCAAGCTTTCGGCTTTAGAATTTCAAAATACTGAAATTCGGGATTTCAGTATTTCTGGATTCTATAGTGAACCCCTCCATACAGTGTAACTGGGATGACTACCTGTTATTGCCTCAACCTCATGTCATGGCACTGCTGTTTACTGTCATATTGATATTTCCCTAACATTACACACTACAGGTACATCCATTGAGGTCACAAGCTATGCAGGTGGAAATACAGACAGACCATTTGTGTTACTACAACAGGTTCATAGGTTGAAACAATGTATAGCAGACCTGTTATACATGATATTAATGTCACTGTTTTTCTACACAGGGACATCTGACAACAGAAGCATCTTCTGCCCCTGTTACTGTGTTGTATATGCCATCCTGTCAGTATTCCATTGCCTGCAAGACTGTGTTGTCTTCCTCTTTATTTTACCAGTGCAGGATCTGCAGTACAACACGTGAACTGACAACAGCAGGAGTCTGTGAGTGGTATGCTAGTCACTGTCTTTCATACATGTCATTGCTGTTATTCAAGTTGTTGTCCTCCATTAATACTGTGTCCTTCTCCCCATTACTAACATAGGCTGCATCATCATTGTCATACTTCTCAACCTCTTAGAGCAAGAAATCTGGACAAGGCCATAAAAATGGGGGTGGGCCTAAAAATAGGGACAATTTTTAAATATTTTATTTATGTATTTATTTGACATTTGTTAACTGGGATGATTCGACTGGGCTAAAGCCCTTTTTCAGCAGAGGCCTGGGGAGAAAACCTCCACATTACAACATGATAAATGAATGCACATGACAAATATTTGGCAATATATGCAGTAATAGTAAAACTATCCCTTGTTAGTAAAAAATAAGAAAGAGTTAGAGAAAGAGAATGAGGATAACAGGCAACAGAAGGGAAAGGAAGAAAGAAATAGTAAAAGTCATGTTGGAGCTATTTGAAGATATAGGGAAGAGGAAAGGAGAGTGAGAAGGGAGAACGTAGTGATGGAGCAGGGGCAGAGTTCAGGTAAGATGATCACAGAGACAAGACCAGGTGCTGTTTAGATGTAGTTTGAGTGTTTTCTTAAATTCTTGGACATTGGAAATATTTCTCAGGGGTAATGGAAGTTTGTTACATTGGGAGAAGGATTTGTTCAGGATAGAGTGGATGATTAGACATTGAGAGGATAAGAGTTGGTTAGGAAACTCTAGCCAGCTGAGTTTCTTCAGAGCTTGGTAGTGGTGAGATTTAGAAGGCAGATTAGCAGTGAATCTGGCTACCTTGCTGAGTGTAGATAATTTCTAATTTGGAGAGAAGTGAAGACCGTAACTTAGTTAGAATTTGTGAGCCATAAATGAGGCTGGGGAGATGGTAGGCATGGGCGAGTGAGACTCTAGAGTCAGGGGTGAGGAACATTTTATTTCTATATAGTATACCAAACTTTTGGTGGGTTTTCTTAATACAGTGATGTACATGCAGGTCAGATTTGAGCTGGTCATCTATGGTCACACCAAGGAGCTTTGTACGTGTTTCAGGGGTGATGGTAGTGTTATTTAGTGAAGAGATGATAAATGATAACCTGAGGTGGTGGAAGGATTTTGGGAGGACGAGGAGGAGTATTGTCTTTTTTGGGGTTGAGTATTAGTTGGTTGTTAGTTGGCCAGGATTCAGTGAGGTTGAAGGAATTCTGTGTGATGTTTAGCAGGTATGTACAGTTGTCAGCATTAGAGATGATAGTGGAGTTGTCTGCGTACTGAATGATGGAGGACTGGGAGCAGGGTTGGTGTAGTTGATTAGTGAAGCATATTGTTCATACAAACTTAGAAGGTTGGCAGAATAAAAGGCTTTCCATTAGCATGACTTTTCTGATGGGTATAAAGTCTGAAACTCAAATGTCTGTCATTATTTTTTGAGTTCACTCCTTAATAATTAGCCAGTGATTGACCAGAAAACCAAAATTTTATGAGAAACAGACAAAAATATAAGGGAAAAATTTGGACATTCTGTGAAAATCTGGACAATTGAGTGGTATGATCCACATCAAGTGGACAAACCAGTGGTATGTCTATGCAATACCTACTGTATGTTTAATGTTATTGGAATGGTCTATGCTGGCAATAATGTGATTTATAAACTTTGTTTCCTTACAATAGTTGAAGATCATTCCTGTTCTACCATGCCATATTCCCACCAGGACTTGTCTTGTGTGTTTTATGTTTGTATTTATCAAATATTTTATGTATGCTGGATATGTAACATAACTGTCAACTCTGTGTTATATAGATTATGTAGCCCATAAACAGACAAGACCAAATGGTAACTCAGATTTATCCATAACATTGCAGCGAGATGTATGTTTCATATGTCTTTAATGATATACAGCATGTGATAGAAGCACATTGTTCTGATCATTCTCATCTGTCTCTTCTTTTAGCACATCAACTCCATGTATCTTCCATTAGCCCATCCACTTATCCCAATGTAGGATCTGATGTGTCTTATTATGGTGGCATGGCCCCCGGCATACGGGACAGTAACATAATGATAAAGTCTGGCCAAGATGGTAACAATCATGTTGATGCAGCTGCAGCCTCAGATGTGGAGGGAAATTTGTCCAGCCATTCAGACAATGAGGGGCCATTGGATGGTGGACTGGATGAGGTCTGTGAACACCAGACCCATGTTGAGGCTGCTGCTGCTGATGCTGACAGATTCTCACAACACATTGTTACTGCCCATCACAGTAGACTTAGGAATGCAGCTGGTGTGCATGGGGATGTGACAGTGGGTGTCCACCTACTCCTACAGGCAAATGAAAGTGTCCAGCAATGTCATGGATCTGACATCCGTACACTTGCCCATGCCAAAGATCATGTTGCACACCAGCTGGGTGTGTTGCACGAAGGACAAGAGTGCAGACATGGTGAGGTGATGGCATCATTGGCTGCACAGAATTAATGTATGTTATCTGTGGCATGGCCCATAACATCCATGGCCTCTACAGTACTACAGCAGTGCCATAGTACAAGGAGGGTTATGCATGCCGTGACTGTGCTCAGCCCATTGCTACATGTGAGATGCAGGCCCCTCTCAACAGAACCAACCTTGACATTTGCTTATCAAAGTCTATGCTCCAACATGCACACACTTCCATTGCTGACCCATCTGCTGCAGGCCATCCAGTCATGACTAGACAGTCAAAGTCAGTTCTGGGATGGCCAGCTCTTTCTGTTAATATATCATTCTGCTTCTGGATGAACTGGGGTCTTGATAGGGATGTGGGTACAATCTATTCCACCAAGTACAAGTGGGAAGTTTGTATGGTTATAGAACTGGTGCATTGCAGTTCTCTAATCCATGGGTGTAGATGGAAAATGTATGTAGTCATCCACCTTGCTGCACATTGCTGCCAGGACTTTTGCCAGGATATGATTAGGAGCTGTCTGTGTCACAGCCACAGCATCCCCATGTGTGTTTGGAATGTCCCAGATGCAAGTATACCCAGGCTGAGACAAACTTTGGTTTTGAGGGGATGGGGTTGTGTCACAAGGTCTGCACAGACACATGTTGGGCACACATTACAGCTAGCCTGTACCAGCTGTCTGCCTAGGCAGTACCTGCCAATTATTTGTTGGTTTAAAAAAGTAGTTTAGTTGCAACCTTGTTCTCACTCTAGCTGACTGCCTTCTAGGGTGCACAGCCTCATCCTCATCTAAAGCTTGTATTACTGCAGCCTGTTGCAGCTCATTCACAGCAGGTTGTATTTTTAATTTCTTTTCTTTTCTTTCTTTTTTTTTGTGGTATTATTATGTAATGTGATATAATCTGTAGTAATAGCTTCTGTTCCTAGTGATGCCATATAACATACCCCACGTATTTCAGAAACAAAATCAGCATTGCTGAATGTTGTGTTTAAGTTGTGTTAGGTGTGCACAATGTGTTTTAGAATTCAATGGGCATGTGCAGAAATGGTAATTATCCTACACTGAATAGCTAAGTATTCAGACTGCTTTTAGTGTGTCTTCTGAAGTAACATCCACATTTGGTTCGCTGAAGTCTTCATTCGGTGTGCTGCACTGCCCACAAATGGCCTCTGGAATCCAGCCCCCTATGTTGGGCTTTTTTCTAGCAAATCTCCTTATCTGTAAGATATAGAAGACATAAGATAATTGTTTACTTGCATTCCACCTTTTGTTCCTTAACATTTTTGATATAACTACTACTAAACAAGGAATTTCATTTACTGCTGAATTTGCTTAGTATATGTTTGTTTAAATGTTTATTAATATTTGAACTCTCAAACTGTGCCAAATATTCCAACAATGCAAGTTATAATTAGTTGGATTGCATTTTCCTTAAAATTGTTACACTTTTATATGTGTGCACAGCGTGCCTGCCTGGGGGAGGGGTGATGACTGGAATATTACTATCCACTTTCAATCTAGTTTCTAATTTAAACTGTTATGGTTTGCACACCTAAATTGCAGTTTCATGTAACAGCCTGTCAATTCCATTCAGGCAAAAGTTGTGCACACACACACACACACACACACACACACACACACACACACACACACACACACACACACACACACACACACACACACACACACACACACACACATGCACACACAGAAAATGTAGTAGTTATAGGAAGTTTTCTGTTCCTTTTAATTCACTCTTCATTAAACAAAGCATAATGCTGTTACAGATGGATGCAGTGCATCTATTTCAAGACAAGAATGCATGGTTTCTTAGCTTTTGTCTTAATAACTGTCAGCATATAAGGGAATGGTTTAAAATGCATTTATATATATATTTCATCTACCAAACACATTCAATTATGCAACCTTCATATATTTTTTAATCTATGCTTAATATAAAAAATAAATAATGCTTACTAGAGAACACTGGCTTTCTTATTGCTACCTGGTCAACCCTCCTAGCCAGCTGGTCATTTCTGATGTCATTCACCTAAAACTGCAACCTCCACCCCCTTCCCCAACCTCTACTCTGGTATGGTGCTTGACTGAGTTTATCCATTTTGTATGTGCAGTTAATATTGCAGAAGAAATGATTGCTTTAATAATTACCATACTGATAAATATTTTCTGGCATACACAAACAATCCTTTCTTTGCAAAAAACTGCCTGCATGTACTTCAACTGCTAACTAATGTAAAACCTACTGTAAATTAAATTATTTGGAAATTAAATATTTTTGCTTGTGTATAAATACATGCATTTATATACATGAAAAATAGCTAAGTGTACTTATGCAGATGGATATCTCTAATATACAGACATATGTGGGCATACTTACATATGCTTCTTTGCTCATACATTTGCATTTGTATTTATACATAGAATTATGTTATCACATAAACATTCCATATATCTGCATACAGATTCAGTTCTGAGTACAGCTATGTTTATGTTATTGTTTGCATTATTATAATAATATTAAAGATGCATATCTGCATTTATATATATATTTCATCTACCAAACACATTCAATTATGCAACCTTCATATATTTTTTAATCTATGCTTAATATAAAAAATAAATAATGCTTACTAGAGAACACTGGCTTTCTTATTGCTACCTGGTCAACCCTCCTAGCCAGCTGGTTGGCCCTACACTTATGTTGGCCATTGTAGCTGTCAAGGCACTGGTAGCAGGAGTAGGTGATCCCTGTCAGGGATGTCAGGTGCTCACCCAACTCCTGCTAAATGTCTATTTTTTCAATATAGAACCTCTCTCACACACCTGGATTTTATGCAGGTATGAATCAATCAAAAGGTAGAGCATTATTGCTCTCTTTATTGACCAGCTCAGAGCACAGACTTGTGTCTTCACAGATGTTGCAATTATTCAAAGTACCAGTACCAGAATGAAGAAAGTACGAACAGAGCTGTGGTTTGTAAGTTTAGAACCACTCATATTGGCATTAGACAAGGTTCACAGGTTCATGGGTTTATATCAGGTTAACAACCACTGGGACCTTTATAAGCTTAGGCATGCATTCCAGTTGTATCCTGCAACTTTATGTGTCTTAGAGATTATTATAAGGGGTATATGTAAACCAGGGCAAGAATTTCAAGCTGCCTTTTCCCATTTGGGACATAGATGCTAGACCTGCAGTGTATTTCTAATTTTCCATCTACAGGTCCATGTTTCTCTTTAATAAGCTTAGGAAAGAGCTCTGCTTCACATAGATGGGAAGCCTGTTTCAGAGAAGGTGAATTCTCAGAAACACATACCTGTCCATCCCGTATGTCCTATTTAATTTGCAAGCAATGTTTGCATCCCTAGACTGAGTAATTCTAATGATATTCATTTTCTGGATATGCAAAAGGTCCATTAGAGTGGACTTCAAGGATGCCTTGTATTCCAGGCATAGATCACCTCTCGACAGTCTGTATGAAACTGAGTATAGAGATAGGGATTTAAGGTGATCTGCATAGGTCATATTATTTATGGCTTGTATCCTTTTTGTGAGAACCTCTGTGGCCATTCCAGTTTATGCATGTGTCTGGCATAGTACACACTGAAGATAGTCTTGTACTCAATGATGAACCTGATTATGTCTAAATAAAATAGAACTATGACTTCCTTAGATCTAGATGCCATGCCCTTGTTTATAAGTTTTGCAAAATAGAATGATTTCCTTACTATCATAGATACATGTTGGTGGAAAGCAAGATTACAGTCTACATGTGTACCCAAATCTCTGACTACTGGTTCTACTCCTGGGGCTGTGCTATTGTAATCAATTTCCTAGTGTGGTTGACTTCTCAAAGAGTACTATTGCACATTTATTGACACTGAGTTTTAAGCCAAGGCTTTGGCAGCAGTCATTTGTCTGTCTGTGTCAGTCCTCCCTGTAGGATATTAGTATCTTTGGGGGATTCTATGGCTTTTCTTGGTTTATCAGTGGCCGTTAGCATTAGCCTTGATTTTCAAGAAGTATATGTGAAAATGATCAGATCCAGCACAGAGCCCTGAAGGACTCCACTAGTGCCATCCCTTTTGTGGAGCTGTTTCCCCCATCTTTACTTCCTGGGTCCTATCTGAGAAACAGATGGCAATCCAGCATGTAAGATTTGGATTTATGCTTATATCTGTGAGTTTGCTTACAAAGACCTTATGAGGTGTTGTATCAGATACCTTAGCCAGATCAAATTAGGCAGTTTACACCATTGTACTCACATCCATTGCCTTGGTGACCTTCTCAAATAAGTCCACATGGTTGACTAAGCATGATCTGCACTTGAAGAAATGAAGCTAGGAAGGACCCAGTGTTTGAAGGTTTTCTATGTCCTTTTTAATCATTTCCATTATAATTCTTTCCATGGCCTTGCATATTGACTAGTCAGACTTATAGGTCTGTAGTTCCTAGTATCCATTGATCACCCACCCTTGAGCAGAGAGATGACAGTTGTAGTTCTCTCTTCATATGACACAAAGTCTGTCTGGAGAACATGGTTAAACAGTTACTCCAGTGGTCTCGATAATTCATATTTCAGGCTAACTTTGAAGTATACAGGAATGTTATCAGGGCTCACTGAAGCAGAGCTTTTGGCCATAGAAAGTGTAACTAGGACCTGCTCCCTAGTGATAGCTGGGAGGGTTTGCTTGATGGTATTCATTGGAGGGTGGCTATGGGAGAGAGGTGGATAAAACTGGAGCTCAATTCAGTGACCATCAGATTTGTTTTAACTTTTGACTCCATGTAGGTGGATTAATTTACAATCGGTTTTGTACACTGCTGAGTGCTTCCTTTGAGGTTTCAGACTTAGCTATAGAAAGACTTGTGGTTCTCCTTTACCTGGGGTGCTATCTTTACCTCAAATTTGGGTTTAGTAGAGTTAATCTGCCCTCTTAAGTGTTTGTTTAAATTGATGATAGTATTTTTCATCATGCTATGCATAGCACTTCATACCCTTGGCTATGACTGTTTTTCTTTAGTGGTAAAACTTGTTTATGTTTAGATACCACCTGGGAGTTTTTGTTTTTTGAGTTATTTCTGGTCTTATTTTTGTTAGGCAGCACTGTCTCTATGCATTTATTGACATAACTGTATAGAGTTTCTATGAACAATTCTGCATGGGCATCTCTGTTCTCTGGGTTTAGGAGGCTTGAAATTTTGACAGGTTTTCACAGAGGACGTTTGTCTTAGAATAGTTCATAAATATCACCTGGGTAAGCCCGGGTCAGAGAATTGATTTTTATTATAAAGGAGACAGCTTTGTGGTCTGAAATTACCCGACTACACTAGGAGGAGTATAACATTTACCCATATTTGTGAGTACCAGGTCAAGTATGTTTGTAGTCTTAGCTGTTATATGGTTTATCATGTCTAAGGTGCTTGTGTTTACAAAATGATGAATCTCTGGGCCTGTAAGTCTGAGGTTATGCAAGTATCACAGTTTGTAGTGGAGTAGTTGAAGTTTCTCATGGATATGGTATTGGGCTGAAAGGTGATGGCCTCCAGTAAGACAAGTATGAGTTAAAAGTTACTGAGTCATGAAGAGTGACCTAGAGCTTGAAAGTATATGATATAGGACTTTGCCTGGGTAAATCTGGACATGGAGAAGCACAAACATACCACATTGTTGCACTGTTTGACTAGTCTTGAGGTGGGCCTGCTGTTAACATAGCCAGCCTTAGGCATAGTCCAACTAGGCAGCCACCTAGGGCACCGCTGTGTTAGGGGTGTTTTCTAGTAATTTGGATGGTGTAGATAAACCAGAATGGGGCACCAGGTGGCTATGGAGCCCTTCTGCCTAGGGTACTAGTTGACCAAAGGACAGTCCTGACACTTCTACCTCTGGGATCTGTGTAGTAGCTGGCCTGAATGTCTGTAATGCATCGTATCCTGCACTTGCAGAGTGCACTCCAAGGCTTAAAATCATGTCTTAGCAATTGCACAGATGTCCATATTCTCCCGGGTTAGGAGAGCTGGAGGGAGTGGAATTTCCTGTTTAGGCTCCTGGCATTCTGCAGTAACACCTTTAGATTCCTAATGAATATTCAGCACTATATATACCTATGCCAGCTATGTACATGACCTGTTTCTAAGGAATGTTTATGTAAGCTATTGGAAAAGTTTTTTTTTCTGTCATATATGTACAAGTACATTACCTACTGTTTATTTTACATTGCTTCTGATATTATGTAACTGTATTTTATGCATATATCAGAACTGATGTTAAAGGTGGAGCTTTTCTTCCTGGGCCTCTGCTGAAAAGGAATTGTATCCTAATCTGACTTTTCAGTTAAACAAAGACAAAGAATCACTCAACAAATAATAAATAGATTCCTTTGGACTGGTTCTGCGAAGATGGAAACTGTATCAGTTTAACATTGTCTAAAAAGGCACTATGTGAAAAGACAATGTTTTAGCCAATATTTGAAAGCCAAGAAGGGATTTGTTCTGACCATCCTTGGCAATGCAACATAGTCTGTTAGGTCAGTATGTGTTGTTCGTGTAATGCTTACATTTCTGACAACCTGATTGTTATTAAACTAAAACTATTATTGAAGTCAATCATCTTTTGTTCATATTGTGGGCATCATCTTTGGTGAAGGTAGGGTGCTCATGCCAGGCTGGGACACATCATCTCAGAGCTCCATAATCCAAGTTTTATATAGTCCAGGGATGTATGTCTCAGGTCATTTATACCCACAAAGAGAATGTCTGAGTCATACTAGTACTTGAGATCTAATGACTTGAGTGTGTGGGTGATTTGCAAGATCCTGGCCCCTGATAGACAACTGACTCTGAATTTCTCCTTACTCTGCCTGGTGAGTGGGACATCTGTTTGTCTCACAATGGAGTTTCCTATGATAAAATACCAGGTAGTGTGTTGGCTTGTCTTAATGTCTTTCTTATTGAGGATCCAAGGAGTGTGACTATATATGTTGTGTTATGTTGGATGTTGTTCTGGTGGAGTGATCTTTGGGTTGCTAGGGATTCTTTTAAGAGACTCAGTATATATTGGATTATATGTTGGGCCAGTACTATGTGTGGTGCTTTCAATACTTGTATTACTGACAACCTGACTATTTGAGTGCCTCCAGTGACATTGTATAATTACATCTCTTACATACTGTAGTTATTTGTCAGTGAACATGATACAATTCCTACATTGTCTCATGATGCCAATATCTATCAAGCTTTAGCTGAGAAACTTGGAAAGTCCTCTTTCATTGTGTCAAGTATTTTTAGGTGAACTACAAAGAAGTGACACAGCAGGCTAACTATGGCACTGTGAGGATAGAAACAACAACTACGCTATCTATGACTGACGTCATGTATCAGTACTGTTCAGCAAATAAACAAGTTTCTCTTTGAGCAACTGAGTACTGAGTAAGGTTACAGGGGAAGGCCTATGAGCGTCTGTGGTGCAAGGAACTGCTAAATGCCACTGTGCAATGAGCATCTGAATTTATAGACTCCAAGAAAGTGAATAAACCAAATACAAAGCTCTCTGGTCAATGAAATAATCTCACTTTAAGCGTCCCTGTGTGTTTTCCAACTCAGAAACACCAAGCTACCTTCTACTGCCACTAGAATTGCAGACAAGTCGTCTTAATGTAAAATCATATTTTAAGTAGCCAAAAGTGAAAAGGTACCAGAAACAAATCAAACAACTAGCTACAATACGTAATTACAAAGTGATTCTAAGGCAGACAAATCAGCAATGAAAAACACATACATTAAGATGATTTTAAAGAACACTATTAGCAGCTAGATCAAGGAAAAGCAAATACACCATTCAGTGATGAAATGCAGAAACTGCAATAAAATAATTTGAAAATACAGCTGCAGTCTTCAGAAATAGCTTAGAAAAGTGCAATAGTTCAATTTAATGTTCTTATCTTGGCCTGGATGGCACCAGAAAAATGCAAACACTTTGAGAACACAGGCATGGACTCCACATGGAACTAAGCACACCAATTTTATAGATTCAAAGAAAGGTGACTAAACCAACCAATAAGTCCTCTGACTGATGAAAAAATCTTCCTTTAAGCCTCTCTCTGTGTTTTACAACTCAGACAGACCACATTACCTTTCCTCTGCCAGTGGAATTGCAGCCCCAGTTTTCATAATATAAAAACACACTTTAGTTAACCAAAGTGATAAGGTGCCAATAAGCTACATGTACTTGTTACTTTAAGCCTCACGGTGTGTTTCTCAACTTGGACAGACTAAGCTATAGTTCTACTGCCACTAGAATTGAGGACCCAGTCTTCTTAATGTAAAAACACACTTAACAGTTTTCCAAAAGTTTCAATAAAAAGGTGTCAGGAAAAAAAACAACTAGCTATAACAAGAAATTCTAACCTAAGCCTACCTGTGTATATTTCTACTCAGACCAGGGTTGCCAAACATCCCTATTTGAGTGGGACTGTCCCAGGATTGGCAGCCCAATCTCAAGTCCAGAACTGCCGGTTAAAATCCTGGCGAAACAGCCTCCGTTTTGTTTTTTTTTTTTTTTTTATTGGCCCGCATGCCGGTATATGAGCCAATCAAAAAATGGAGCTACTTCTGTTTAATGCAGAACTGCCTGATGTTCTGCACTGAACAGAAGAGGGTCTGCTGTGTGATTTTTTTGGTTCGTATATCAGCAATCATAAATCGCCACTCACGGAGCTATTTGTGTTTAATGCGGAATTGCCTGATGCTCCATTTTAAAGACCTTTTTTTTTTTTGTCCTACCGGTCCCGTAACAAATCTGGCATCCGTGACTCAGACAGACCAGGCTACATTTCTAATGCCACTGGAGTTGTGAGCCTAGTCTTCTTAATATAAAAAAACACACTTTAGTTAGCCAAAATTGAAAAGTTGTCGGAATCAAATCCAACAACTAGCTGCATGTAATTAAAGGTGACTCAATAGCAGACAAGCCAGCAATAAGGAACATACACTTTAAAGCAATTTCAAAGCATACTAACATTCTAAGGGGAGGGCCTTTCCATTTTCATCTTTCAGCACCTGCTAAGTTGAGCAGAAGATATAAAACTGGGAGGAACTTCCAAGGCCAGATATACAGTAGGGGCAGGCAGCTCAAAAGTCTCCAAGTTTAAAAGCATAGAAGGAAAATAGTGAGTGCGTGGGTTTGGAACAAAAAAATATGGATACAGTAAGACCCAAATCAATTTATATCTGTAGCTTTAGATTCAGAAGAGAGATAGTAAATGTGCAATAAAATAAAAGCCTTAAACACCTAGGCACAACACAGAAACCACTTGAAAAGCATTGCATACTATAAAGTACTGCACACACAAAACTGATTTAAATGGTAAGATAAATGCAATATTTTAAATGTAGTTTTAAAGTACTTCCCTTGATGCAAAATGTAGTCCAAATGCTTTGTTTCCAAGCATCCAACCTTCCCAGAGTCCCAAAACTAAGATTGCTGGATTTAATTACCACAAGCTCTAGTTATAACTCCCTCAGCTGGCTTTTTGTTTAAAGTTTGAAAACACAGAAGTAGAAGAGTGATGCTGATAATCCACTTAAGAGGTCAAAATAACAATTAATACTGTTTGAAAAGTAAATGAAACACAGTTATTATTAGCATATGTGGTTCTACCAAAATGTTTTGGCATCTACATGTTTTTAAAAGAACACATTCGCATTTCATTTATATGGTGGATAAAAGTCAGTAATTAAATCATTATTTTTATCTTACAATTGCTACTGTTGCTGTGCATTGCTTTTATTACCTTTTAGGAGTAATATACCTGAATATCATTCATACACGCTTCATGCAGTATAGCAGCAGCACTATTATTACTATTACTATTATTATTTTCATTTTTTTTCTTGAGGGGGTTTGATTTTTTCAGAAATAAATATTTAATTATTCCTATGTGTGTGTGAGTATGAACTCTTAGTGAATACTGAATGCTTTGAGTTTATGAGATGTGTTAGAAGATGTCAGATGGGCAGGGATTACTTTTCATTGTTGTACAAACTCACATGCATATGACTTCATTTTGTCTTTTCTAAACATGGTCATCTTTGAGAATAACCAAAGTTATCCACACATCCCTATGGCATTCTGGGAACCACTGAAGACTGCTGCAGACTTTGCCACCATATGCAGGACATTCACGTGAACCTGAGGCCATGCTCATGAGTAGCCCAGACCTAATTACACAGAAAGGTTGTTGTACACATTCCCATATTACTGACATTCATACAGATAAATATAAAATGATCTAATTTACATAGAAAAAGTATAAATGACCTCGCACTTTTGTGAATAATTTTAACATCACCATATTCACTTGAGATAACTCGAGTTAGGCTGAAAATGACTTAGGAAACCACAGACTTTTTAAAATAAAAATGGAAATATTGCAAATTAATAAGAAACAGTTCAAAATTATGTAAGATTATTGTGTTCACTTCAGCAAAATGTTGCTTTTCTCATATGAAAGGCATAGTACAATGGCTTTAGTGAATACAGTAAATCTGTCATTTGTAAATGGAAAATTATTGTAGCAGCAGTGGAAATGATTAGTGATTACTGAAAAAAAATATTTACTTTGTTGTCATTTAGTTAGTGTGCATACATGGTAGAAATGCAGTCATGTAATTGTTAAGTAGTTAAATTGCAAGGATGTTTTGTTGGCTCAACATATATATGTCATCACTGGGAGATTTCTGAGTGTCACTGCTGAATGAAAAATTGCAATATTATGCTTATCAGAAAGTGGTAGAGATTAGTGGAAGGAGGGATATGTTAATAAACTGCTTTACTTAGTACTGAGAATATATTCATGAGAGTGCAAACATTACTCCTTTGCAAATTTACCTGGCTGGATTGACACAAAATATGATAAAAAAACTCAAGGTAACTCTAAAGATGTTTTACTGCTATGTGGAGTTTGTCTGATGAAGGGTTTTCAACCTGAAAGCACTTACATCTTATAATAAAAGATTACAGTCAGTTTGGACTCTACTTCATTTTGTTATTGGATTTGTTCTTGCTAGAGGTTTGGAGAGGAGTCCTTAAGGGAGGCTAAGAAGCTTGTGTCCTGCTACATTATGGTTTATCATTGCATCGACTTTCCACATGGCCGAATTACAGAATTATGAGGTTGGACTGGACTACCAGCCACATAAACATTCACTGGGTTCAGTAAGTGAGAAATTCAAAAGCAATGTTTCTTCCTGTTTAAATCCTTAATTGGGATGGACTTGGTGAAAAAACTGTACACAGGATAAAGACCTATCTACAGGTGAACCGCTTAATGAGACTTTTTTTGTGCTTTTGACTTGTTTAGATAACTGCTCAAGAAAACTGAAACATCTGCAGCCAGAGGTTTCATATGGAGGCATGCTTGGAATATAAAATAGTACAGAGGGGGATGAAAGTACTTTGTATGCCAGCATAGGGAGACATCTGTCCTGACTTACTTGCGTGCTGGCAGCAGATAAATATAGATACTAGCTTTTGCAACATGAATCTACTCATAGAATACTTCTCAGCTGTGGAAGAGGAACTTCGTGGTGAGGTTAAAGATTTACAGAGTAATCTACAGCTACATTATACCACAAATCAACATCTGTGTCAAATTACCAAGGTATTAGACAATATAGCCCTTTCTGAAAACAAATTGCAGCAAACGAAGATGAAAAAACTGCAACGGGATTATCAGGATTTTATGACAGGCTATATCTTTACATGGCCTCGGGAACTGGCTAGAACTGAATCTAATTCAGCAGCAGCAAGTAATTCACACACTAATGGTGTGCATGCTGAGTGCACTGATGTTTTTCAGAATGCAAACATTCAACAAAATGTGAATAATACTTCTGTGGATATAACCATGACAACAGAAGCTTCCATGGTTTCCATGGGTGACAATAGCAGTGCTTCAACCATGGCTCAGGCTGATGACATCATACAGGTGACTAAAGAGTCTAATACCAGTATGGGAGTGAGACCGAAGACCTCGATTACCTCTATTTCATCTTACTCTTCTTTTTTTGCAGCAAGGAACAGCTCCATGACTTTTCCAACTTTCCCAGTACCAGTAAGGAAGAAAACAGAAAACAGGTGAGGCCGTTCGATACAGAGGGATGTGAAATGGTGGAGAGTCATGAACTGACTGATTTTAATGACTGTAATGTATTTAATATATCTAGTGTTCAGTTGACTAAAGAACAAATTAATGTTTCAGGTAAAGGTTTACCATTTGTACCCAGTAGGGCGACAGGAATAAGTGAAGTTATACTTGATTTACACATGTTTGGGCGGAATATTATTCTGAATGATATGTTTGGAGGAAATAGTAACTATACCAATGATATGAAACATCCGAGCACTTGGTGCCAGCTATGCATCCTACAGTTCATACTTTTTTAAAACTTGTGAGGATGATATAAGATTTTTCCTTGATAATGCACCATGTAGATTTAATAACTTAACTTATTTGGAAAGGTGAGCACTGACAGACCTAATGAATAATGATAGATTGCTTATCAAACCTACTGACAAGGATAGGGCTGTAGTCATGGACACACCAGCTTATTTACAATCTTTGATTGCCCTAACTAGTGATACCAGTACTTATTCATATATTTCTCCCTTGATGGTTAAGCAATACATATGTAATGTTGGCAACAAGCTAAGAGCTTTAAGATCAAATGGGTGCTAGAAGATGATCTGTATGCATTTTTATGTATTGAACATCCAGTAATTCCTATTTTCAAAGCATTGCCAAAAATGCATAAGAATACCCTACGCCCACTGATGAGACCTATTGTCTCTGGAAGGTGATGGGTTACTGAACATTTATCTATGTGGGTAGAAGCAAAGTTGAAAATGTTGCTTACATTTTCCTAGGATTTTAAAAGACACTGCACAATTTTTATCTAAATTGTTATGATGCCTGCCAGCCTTTAGACTTGACAAACGTATTGATGGTGACTTTGGATGTTAATAGTTTGTTCACAGTCACCACAAACAAATTTGGTTTAATGGTAGTGAAAGATGTACTGAACACAGTTAAAATTTATGATGAGAACACCAATATTTTAATCCTGGAAGCATTTAATATTTTTATTTGTAATGGAGCACATTAAAGACAGGTACAGGGTGTTGCCATGGGCACACCTTGTGCCAACTCGTATGCTAATTCAGTGTTAGCTTTTTGGGAAGACAAAAACATGTTCAGATCTGAACATCCCTGGCAGACATCAATAATTTTTTATGCCAGATTTGTTTATGATATTTTTTTGTTGTAGGCACAGAGTAGTGATGAATTGTTGAATTTTTTTGATTACTTGGAGAATACCACTGATTTTGTTTAGGTTTTCAGTAAGTCACAGCAATGAGATTATTGCTTTCTTGGATGTAACACTAAACAAAAATGTGACTGGCAAGCTAGACACTACCCCACACAGAAAACTGTGCTGGAGAAATCATTATTTAAATGCACATAGTATGCATCCTAGGCATACTTTTCATAATATTATGCAGGGTCAAGGAGACAGAGTTTCCCGGCTATGCACAGATAATAATGTGTTCCATAAAGAAATTGATGTGTTGAATGAACATCTTAAGGTAAAAGAATACTCAAAGGAGAATTTAGAAAAAAGTAAGAACTTAATAATATCAACAGGGATGTCAGAGCTAGACCATGGTTCTCTGATATTAGAGAGCACCAGGAAGACGGGTCAAAGTTATATACAAAATATGATAAAAATCTCAAGGTAACGCTATGTTATTGTAATAATGTACATGGGATTTGCAACATAATTTAGCAAAACTGGAAAATTTTAAGATGTGATCATCGCTTGAAGGAAATTTTAGATGATAAACCTAGATTTACTTTCAAGCGAAATAAAAACTTTAAGGATATGTTATGCTTAGAACCTGGGCTAAGAAACGAGAAAAAGGAAAACAGCATTTCTTCTGCTCAAATGAGAGCAGGAACTTTTCCCAGCAGGCATTGCAAAGCATGTTCTAATGTGAATGGTTTAAATTACTTTGTACATCCTACTACAAACAAAAAATATGTTTTGGAGTTTTATGCAGATTGCCATACAGAGAATGTCGTTTACTGGGCATGTTGTAAATCATGTCCAAGTTTTTATGTTGGAAAAACTAATTGTAAGTTAAAAACTAGAATATTGCATCATTTGTCATCTGTTAGACAGAACATGCTTCCAGTTTTCCAGATCATTCTTTTACTTTTATGGTTTTGCATATTGTTCAGATGAAAAAAGGGGGTGGCATTGTTAATGATACTGAGTATGCAGAATTAAGATGGCTTATACAACTGGCTGCTGACAGCCCACCTGGGTTAAATAACTCTGTTCCTTTAAAGCTAGCCTTAAAGAAAAGTTGAGTTAAATACAAAAAGTGATTGGTTGTTTTTTAAATAGTTTTAATATTTAAAGATGTTTTACTGCTATGTGAAGTTTGTCTTATGAAGGGTTTTCAACCCGAAAGCTCTTACGTTTTATAATAAAAGATTACGGCCAGTTTGGACTCTGCTTCATTTTGTTCTTGGATTTGTTCTTTTCTCATATGAAGGGCATAGTACAATGGCTTTAGTGAATACAGTAAATCTGTCATTTGTAAATGGAAAATTATTGTAGCAGCAGTGGAAATGATTAGTGATTATTGAAAAAATCATTACTTTGTTGTCATTTAGTTAGTGTGCATACATGGTAGAAATGCAATCATGCAATTGTTAAGTAGTTAAATTGTAAGGATGCTTTGTTGGCTCAACATATATATGTCATCACTGCGTGATTTCTGAGTGTCACTGCTGAATGAAAAATTGCAATATTATGCTTATCAGAAAGTGGTAGAGATTAGTGGAAGGATGGATATGTTAATAAATTGCTTTTCTTGGTACCGAGAATATATTCGTGAGAGTGCAAATATTACTCTTTTTCCAAATTTACCTGGCTGGATTGATACTCTGCATGTATATATAATTACATGGTTTTCTATCACCTAACTTTTTTTCTGAGGATGGTGGGCATGCTTTAATTGTTGTTTGACTAATGATTACATCAAAGTTTTTTGTGGATAACTGTGGCATATTTGTATGTGCAGCAGTCATGCAAAAAAACGTAATCAAGATAGAGAAAGAACAGCTTCAGCCATGAGGAAAACCACATCCTCATGGCAGCCGTTAGGACATATGGCAAATGTTTGTTTGATAAAGGGGGCTCAAACAAGCTGAGATGCAAATGCCTAGAATCCATTGGTATTGGACATTAATGCAGTCAGTGAATGGAATCACACACTGACACAGTACAAGAAGAGGACAATAATAAGGTAGAATGTGCTAGAGCTAAAGCAAGGCAGAATGCAATTGTCTGTACCTGTACGGGGGGGGGGGGTTCCAACAGTTATCCCTTTAAACCAGGTGAGGAATACCTCCTCTATGTTTGTGGTGATGACTACACAGAAAATGGTGGCACTGGAATAATCAGAGGTGATGTGGACACTGGCATTACCAGTGTCTAAATCAGCAACAACCATCTGTTCATGAAGGTTGTTAAAAAAACAGTAACGTATATTTATATAGTGAATTGAATGTTACCATGGAATACTTACATTAAACATACAACAATTAGTATTAACAGGTGAACTTTCCATATATCACAGAATAACAATAAAGGTAGTGTTCCTGGTAAGTGCCCCACACACCTCTTTACTCAGCATTCACTAGTGTAAGCTACTTCTTAACTGGTAATGTTTTCAATTTATTTTTATAGGGTTAGCAGTGGAAACTAAGAATTCCACTGTACCAATAAATTTGGAGAATATCAGCAGCAGAATGGCTTTTGAAGATGATGATGATAGCATAGTTATATTTATGAGGCAACATGAGGAAAGTGGCACCCAGTCCCCAAGTTTAATGGCAGCTTCTCACACCTTACAGCATGTTAGTATCTCTGCAGAAAGTGGCATCACAAGGACAAGCCCATGTTGACATTATACTCCAGGTTGTACAGGTACAAAACCCTTCACCTTTGCACCTGTATCTTCAAACCCAGATGGCGACTTTTAGGATAATGGCATAAATTCAGAGGTGAAAGTATCCACAGTGACACCCTTACAAAGGAGTGCCAGGCACAAGAATTTGTTACAGATGCCCCAGGAAATATGTAAAGCATTGTCTGCACAGCAGGAAATGGAACATGACATTGTTAGGGTTCAAAGCACTGCCACAGAGAGTCAGCTGGAAATACTCAGAGTCTTCTAAGGCATACGTGAGGATTTCCAGCACTACATGGAAATGACATAGAGTAAGAATGATGCTAAGAATAATGCCATGACCATACCACTGTATAGTATGGTGGCACACCAGGCATCCATGGTCACCTTCAGTTGGACACTAGTTACGACTTAACAGACTCAAGTAGGAGTCAGTCTTGGAAGTGGAAGAGGATGGGATACTCTCTGGGCACATTGGAAGCAGATTACATGAAAATACAAGTGCTTCTCAAGAAAGTACCTTAATTATTTAGGGGGAAACAAGCACAACAGATTTCATTCAGGCCATGTCAGCATTCATCTACAGCTAACAGAACCTTTCATTTGAGGTCCCACTCCTGGTTCAGCAGCATTGCCAGATCAGTGTCTGTAGCTTACAACATCAGACCAACTCACCATTCAGCTCTCTATATAGCCCCTCTTTAAAACCAGTGCACTATAACCTAACCTATCCTTAGGAGATGTGCATGGCAAATTTGAATACAAACAACAACAGCAAAGCAAATAATAATGCCACAAGGCTCCACAATGGTTAAATCACACAATTTATTGACCACATTTGTCCCACTAAGGGACTCTATCAAAATGAAGAAACCCCACCATAAACTTCATTAAATAGTCACCCAGAATCATCCTATTGGTTAATTAAATAATTACTAAAAGCAATCTCTCCCTTAAAGTCACAAAATCCTTATACTAGTACAAAAATCCAATAAAAATTCAATGTACCCAACTATTAAGACAACAATTATGTTAAACATAAGATATTTATTTTATATTTATTTTGTGTCTTTAAGACAAGCTCATGGTGTAATATAAAATTATTTAATTTTGTGTAAAGTACAGATTGTTAATTTTTACACTATTGTAAACATGGACTGCATTTTTTAAATCATTTTTTATTGTTGAAATGGTCTTTCTAGACCTATCAAAAGCTTTTGATATGGTCTCCCATTCCAAACTAATAGATGTACTAACTGAACTATCCTTCTCACCATCTGCCACAGCATGGTTTCATAACTATTTACCTGGCCATCAACAATCTGTTCTATGGCAGGGTGATCTATCTCCATGCCTTCTTTTACCCATAGGTGTTCCCCAAGGATTTATCTTGGGCCCTATCCTTTTCTCCCTCTTTACTAATAATCTAAATACAGTTACTCCACATGGTTCTGTAATGCAGTATGCCAATGACTCAACACTTATCTGTGCTGCCACTTCTCTATCAACTCTTCATTCTCAAACACAGAAATCTGTCACTTCTATTGAAACATGGTTAGTCAATGCCCATCTAATCCTGAACCCAAACCAAACTAAATTATTATTCTTCCAAATTAAGACATCTATCTCATGCCCAACATTTAACATAATAGCCAAAGACAATACTGTGATCTCCCCAACAACCCATGCAAAGCTTCTTGGAGTGGAAATAGACAATACCCTAAAATTTGACTTGCATGTCTCCCTAACTATGAAAAAAGTCCATAAGAAAGTCGAAAGTCTATATAGGCACAAACGGTTCCTGGCCACAATGGCCAAAATAACATTAGCACAAACCCATCTGCTTTCCACTATACTATATGCCTCTCCGGTGTTAAGTAATCTAAGGAAAACTGACATCTAAGCTAGAAGCATGTTATAATAAAACTGCTAAGTTTGCATCTGACCATATAGAACACATCATTGTACAGCTTTAAGGATACTAGACTGGCTTGAGCTTCCCAACATTATTCTTTACAACCAACTCTCTCTAACTCAGAAAATTGTAACACAACCAACTAGATCCCCTGCACTACAAAATCTCATCCTTCCTTACATTTCCAGCAGACCACTTTGCTCTAACAAGAACTTACTCACTGTCTCCAAGGCCAACAACACTGTAGGAGAATCTTTATTTTCCAACTAAATATCTCATATGTGGAACTCCCTTTCTAACTCCAGTCTCTCAATCTCATCCATTAACCACTTGAAGCCATCACTTAAAGCTTATCTAAAAAATAATTGGCTATGTTCCTGTACTAACCTTTTATAAGTGCTCTGATACATCAAAGTATACCAAAAACATATCCAATTTCTCCCCGGTGTTTAACCCTGTTCCTACTGACTTGTCTTAACCTTATATCTTGACATAAGTCATACCTGCAAATAGCTCTAGCTATGTTCAAAGCCCAGGTTTTGTTGTCAAAATTGCCATACGTGTATGTGTGTGTGTGTGTGTGTGTGTGTGTGTGTGTGTGGGTGTGTGTGTATGAGGGTCAAACTGTAAGTCACAGAAATGCTGCACTTGAACCACAACAAGTCAAAGTTAAATTTTGTTGTGCAAAAAGAAGAACAAAGGAAATAATAACACCACAAGGGTCCACAATGATAAAAATCACACAATGTATTGGGCACTTTCATTCTGCTAAGAAGACTTCATAAAAATAAGTCAGTAAGTACTTAGGCATGACTTTTACCAACAGGAATATGAGTAACAGTTTTGAAATAAAAAATACATATATTATTAAAGATGAGAAGGAATGTCAGATGACTGTAGACCATGCACCACACAGCACAGCCCACAAGTATCACTGCATGCATCACTTATACTCAAGGAAAGGAAACACTAACCTGAATGACATGGTCCATGGTTCTGGACTAGATAGCACATCTTTACCTATGTGGCCATATGCTGTGCATGAGCCTGCTGCATGCAGGGTTGCCAGACGTCCCTATTTGGGCGGGACTGTCCCGAGATCAGCAGCCTGATCCCGAGTCCCTCCCTGCAAAAATTGCTAAACATGGAGCTTCTTGTGTTCCGCATTAAACACGAGAAGCTCCGTGTTTAGCGATTTTTGATTGGCCCATATGCCAGTATACAGGCCAATCAAAAATCGCTAACACGGAGCTACTTGTGTTGAATGCGGAACTGCAATGCATTAAACACGAGAAGCTCCGTGTTTAGTGCAGTTCCAATGCAAATACGCAAGGCTTATAGTTTGGTTTGTTGTTTTTAAGTTCTAAATACCGCGGAACCTGTAGAATAATTTTAAAAGCAAATGTGCAGATAGAAAATATTCATTGTTATTCTGCTTGTGTTGGCTGGGAATGAGAGCTGCTTCTAAGTTCAGTCTCACAATTCCCTTGCATTTGGGATCAGACACAATAATTACGTTTCAGTAGCTTAATGGTAGAGCAGTGTGGTTATAAACAAGAGTCTCAAGGTAATCCTAGTTGAAGCATACACACGCCCCCGGTACTGTTTGCCTGTAAATTGCCCATGGTGCTGACTGTCCCACAGGCTGGAGTATTCATTAATAGTCCGAAGGGTTATTTTAGTACAAGGAGAAATTCTGTCGCTGTTCGGAGCAGATAGAAATGGGGCTTGAACTACTAGCGAAGAGTCGAATACCTTCCATGATTTTGATGTCTTCCCAAGAACTCCAGCAAACCTGAAAGGGTCATACATTGAGGGGCATGGCTCATTTTCCACTCATAGAGGGAAGTTTTGTGCAATAATCAACTAAATTCTAAACGCTACTTTTATAACAGGGTAGATGCATCGTTTTCCCTAAACATTTACGCGTGTTTGATTTCACATTGAGTTTCATTACCACCACGTGCACCCTTATTTTGGCAAGGAGAGGAGATAAAACTGCAGTCCTAACTGGTTTGGGATATTATCTATGCCTTCCTGCTTATCAGTGGTTAAATATGCACTGCTGAGCCACTGACATGAGCAACATATTTAGGACTGTTTCTAAGTCAAGTGCAGAGCTACTGAGTGAGCTCCGTTCTTTAATGTGGAACTCTGTTCTGCATTAAAGACCTATTTTTTTTTTTTTTTTTTTGGTCTTCAGTTGCCGAAGACCTTTTTTTTTTTTTTTTTTGGTCTTCACTTGCCGTTGTCCCTACCTGGGTGCTGGAAATCTGGCAACCCTGGCTGATATATTACTACTGCTGCCAGCTTTGTCACCATTAGTTATAGTAGGACTAAAACTGGAAGGTGCAGTGAAAGCATGAGTCACTTTACCACCACACCATTGCATGATCATGTTGTGCAGAATGCAACATGCAGTAAACATCCTGCATGCAGTAGCTAGGTCTTACCCACCGACTCATCCAGATACGTAAAACAACTCTTCAAGAGGCCAAAAACCCTCTCAGTGATAATACTGGTCTGGGACAGAGCTTTATTGAAGCTGGCTTCTGCAGGCCCACTTGGATTTCTCACTGGTGTCATGAGCCATGGCATCAGTGGATATTCAGAATCACCTAAAGGAAAATGCTAACAAACTTCTAGGTTTCAAGGAATTTATAAATGGTAACTGTATTTTAAAGCAAGACCTGTAAGGAAGAAGTTTTAGGTAGCCTTTAAATGAGTTTAAATGATTGTCTGGTTATGTTGTAAAGAGAAACCAAGGCAGTCTATTTAGTAGAGATCAAAAATCACATAAAATAGCAGTGTCCAACAGACCAGCATTAACGGTAGAAAGTTAAATTTAATAAACGGTTTATTATGGGACATATATTTGTTGTGAGTTTTGGCCTTGGGTTTGGAGATTTTTATATATATATATATATATATATATATATATATATATATATATATATATATATATATATATATACTTTTTTAAGGCATGAGCATTTACAGAGCTACAGTTTGTCACACTGCAAAAATATAGCAGATGCATCTAAACTGAACAGAGTTAGAATTATCAAATAAAAAGAAATAATACACATTCTTTTGCCTGCAAGGCTCCTCCATTCACTTCTGAAACAGAAGGCTGTTTTCCAAAAATAGACTCCTGAGCTAGAAAAAAAAAAGATCATTAAGTTATATACTTAGCATACTCACATTATAAATGTGAAAACCAATGCCTGTGCAGTCGGGGTTGGTAATAATTACAATATATCTTGGGTGCACTTTCTCTTACCTCTTCTTCCCACCCACTAAAAAGTTCAGAATGGTGTGTCCTCAGGTCTCTGTAGTGTATGCTAAAGATATTAGATAATGCCCTGGCAAAACTGGGTGAGACATTCATGAGTTTTCCTAATGAGGCATTAACTGTGGTCCCTATGTAGCAAATACAACAAAATCCTGCTTTTCTTGCTGCACCACTGGGGAGTCCTAACAAACTCATTGCCTTTGGGAGTCATGACCATTCACTTGGATGGATTCCAGACAACTAATGCAGATCTTTCTTGGTTATACCCACATGTTTTTGCCATGTGCTGCATATCATAGGCCACCTTGTTTAAACATCCTATCACTGTGTGCGACCATTATGTAGCACACACAGTGGTGGTGTTACAAAGTGTTGTTAAGATGTGAACACTATTATGGAACCTGTAAACTAGGAATGTGTTGCTTATGTTTTGCTCATCACTGCCACCATGAGATACAAAAGTAAGCTATTTTTCTTGGCATCCTCTTAAGGGTCATTGAGCCACCCTCACATCCTCAGTGCATCTTTCAAGTGAGTGCATGAATTTTGATAAAGCCTCTTTGTGTGTGTGTGTGTGTGTGTGTGTGTGTGTGTGTGTGTGTGTGTGTGTGTGTGTGTGTGTGTGTGTGTGTGTGTGTGTGTGTGTGGTATGTGTGTGCAATATAAATGCTTTTAATACCAAGTACCAGTGACAAAAAACTGAGGGCAATGCTACTCAATGCCAGGAGTTTAAACCTCAAAATGCACTCACTCGAGGCTCTTCTCAAAATGGAGAACATCGGTATTTGTGCAATAACTGAGACCTGGTTCAAGGCTCAAGAGAGTACCCCAGCGATTCCAGGCTACAACTTATGCCACACATTGCAGCCACAAAACCTGGACCGAAACATCAAAGGAGGAGGTGTATCCATATTCATCAAGGATAACCACACCTTCAGACTAGTTGCAAAGTATGATGCCTCAGAGATCATCCAAGTGCAACTGACAATGGGCAAAACTGCAATCCAGATTGTATCTTGCTACAGATCACCATCCCTGCCCCAAGATCCCCACGCCTTGTTCCTCATGGTACTGGAAAACATGGGGGTTTAACCAAACACCCTAATACTGGGTGATTTCAATTACCCAAACATCAACTGGGAAAACTACTCAAGCACTAATTCCTTTGCTCAATGCTTCCTGGAATATATTAACTCAAATGCCCTGGACCAGCTTATCCATACCCCCACAAGGGGCAACAATATACTAGACCTGGTCATCAACAACATGGGGACAAGTGCTCCATACCTGAGGTAAATTCCTCATTGGTTAGAGTGGACCACAAACTAATCACCCTCGATATCCACATACCCTCCCCCAAGGAAACCACAGTGATAAACCTCCAAAGCAAACTTTATGCTACTTAAGATGGAGGTGGCAAACTTCATTACTCCCATGCAGAATGACAATTTGGTTGAATCTGCTGTAGCCTACCCAAAAGCACTCTACAAGAACTTACATGAGTGCATGGACCTTGCTATCCTGAGCAAAACCAAGACCCATTTCTCCAAAAAAAGAAAACCAGTCTGGTGAACCCCAGCCATAAACAAGCTCTACAACAGAAGGAAGAAACTATTACAAAAAAGAGTAAAAACCAAGGAATGGAGGAGCTCCCTGACCAACCTTAGCAAAAAGCTAAGATCCCTTATAAAATCCTCAAAGGCGAGCTTTGAACGAAAAATCACAACGGACACCAAAGACAACCACAAATAATTTTTTAGCTGTCAAGAACCTAAATGGCAACTCTCAGATCTGCTCTGAGCTACAGCAAAATGGTTCAAAATTCACAGAGCCAGCTGATATCACCAATATACTGGCAGATAGGTTCAGTGCAAACTTTACCCCACCCTCACCCCCTAAAGGGCCCATATCTATACCAGAAGATTGCGCTGCCCCCATAATCACAGACACCCAGGTGAAAACAGCACTTTCTAAAGCAAAAAACACAGCATCCATGGGACCAGACAGCATCCCAGGCTGCGTGTTACATGGACTACAAAATGAACTAATCCCTCACCTAAATACCATGTTCAACCACAGCCTCATCTCAGGCTATGTGCTCACTGAGTGGCACATGGCAATGGTTGTCCCACTTCACAAGGGAGGAGCCACCACCAATCCTGGGAACTATCGCCCCATCAGCCTGATGAGCCTCGTCTGCAAGGCCATGGAGCACATCATCATGGAACTCATAAACAACAACATTGGGAATCTACAAACCCTAGACCCTTCCCAGTTTGGTTTTGTAAAGGGCAGGTCATGTCTTCTAAACCTGGTTGACTTTTTCTAGATGGTCACCAAAGCACTTGATGAGGGAAAGGTGGTCCACATGGCATACCTTGACCTTGTGAAAGCCTTTGATACCATTCCCCACTCGGGAATTATAGATAAACTCACTAACCTAAATATAAACCTCTACATTACAAGTTGGGTTGCTAACTGGCTCATGGACAGAACCCATACAGTGAAAATAGGAAACGTTAAGTCTGACTCCAAACATGTGACAAGTGGAGTACCCCAGGGCTCAGTCTTGGGACCTCTCCTGTTTTCTGTTTGGTATTTACTTCTCTGAGGTACAAGCAAACACAGAGGGACTATGGCTAACAACGTTCGCAGACGACTGCAAACTGAGTGCCATCATTGAGACTCCTACTGACATAGATATCCTTCAAAAGGGTCTCACTGAAACAGATACATGGTGCCAAAATCATGGCCTCAAGCTAAATGCCAACAAATGCATTGTCATCCCCTTCGAGAAAAAACAAGTACCTATGGATTACCGCTTAGGTGGCAGCTCACTTAACACAGAGAGTGTGATAATAGACATAGGGACCCAGGTTGATAGTAAACTCTCCTTCGATAACCACATCACTAAAGTGGTTAGAAAATCCTTCTACATGGCTCACCTTATCACAAAAGGGTTTGCATCTAGGAAAAAGGAAGTTATTGTCCCCCTCTACTCACCACTCATTAGACCCATTATTGAATACAATGCCCCATTCAGAATGTACCTTACTAGACACCTGCAACAACTAGAGAGGCCTCAAAAATACCTCACCAAGAGGATAACAGGCCTAAAACAGATGCCCTATGCCACTAGGCTAAAAAAACTCCAACTGTACTTGGTTGCATACCGGTTACTCAGAGGTGATCTCTGCCTGACATACAAGGCTATGTCAAGCCCCGAATTGCTGGAAATGCTCCACCTACATGCTCTAGGGACCTTAACCTGACCTTAACAATAAAGAGAACTTGTTGGAGGGACAGATTTGTGTCCCAGAGACTCCCCCTGCTCTGGAATAAGGTCCCCATATATGTGAGACAGAGCTCCTCATTAGCGCTCTTCAAGAGGAATCTTGATGAGTGGATAGGGAACAGGAAATTCACCCCGGGAATCACTTCTGTGGCTCTGCTTGACAGAGGCACAGGTAACTAAATCATGTGGGTGGCGCAAGCTGAAACATTTTGGCTAGGCTTAATTATGCCCTAGGGCCAATAGTCTAGTACCTACCTATGAACCTATGAATACTTTATTATCTGCCATATTTTCATTTGTCTATAATGTGTGTTCCCGTGCAGTTGCACTTCTAATTTGGCAATGATTGCTAATACAAATATTTTATATAGTATACGTTTCTGCAATACTAATAAACATGATTCATGTCAGACAATCAGTGCTTACATTTAATATTCAATAACTTGCCATTTTTTTATGCACGTAAATCCAAATATCACAATAAGCTATTCTATCTAGTCTTAATTTCAGATTTGATTTAACTTTGCTTCTTAAAGAAATACAAGTAAACAAACAAGTTAACTATTTACAACATACTTTGATATCAAGAATTAACTAGTGACCATCTTGTTTTATTGTCATTATTTTATAAATCTCAGCACCTTGTACTGCAGACTAAATTATTTAAATAAATATGCATCTTGGGTACTTTGTTCCATGGCAATGTTCTTTCAAGATCAATTTCCATTATAGAATCTAATGCACCCCATATTTTACTATGGAGTTTTTGGTTTTCTAATAGAGATCTTTGCTATCTTTGTGCAATGTATATAGCTTCTGTCTATGTATTTGTAATATTTTATATCACTTGAAGCTTTTCTCCCAGATCTTCCTGAAAAGGGCTTTTTATTATCCACTCAAAATTTCCCAGTAATCAATTGCAATAAACAAACAAACAAATAATTAAATAACAAATAGTTGTCAGTTACATATTTCCCATCTTTTTAATCATCTTTTTCATCACTCTTATCAATGGTTTGTCTGTCTTTCTATTTTCTAGTTATAGGTATTGCTGAAAATATTTCATATTTATTACTGTACATTTTCTTATTTTCTGCTTTAGCACTTTTGACAAGGATACCACAAGTTTCACTTCTGGCAGAGAGTCTCTGGTCTCTCCAATCTAAATTTATGCTTGCAAGTTAATAACAAAACTTTCTACTTCATTCCATAGGTTTAGTTCATTAATGTGAAATATTTGCTCTACGTTTCACTTTCCTGATTGTCTAACTTTCTAGTTCATTAAACTTAGCCTTTCAGTCGTTTCAAAGGGTTCTTGCCACATAGATGGAAATGTGTTCTTTGTGGAATATATTAGTAGTAGTATTAATACTTAGTGCCAGGGGTTCAATTATTTCAGTCAGGCATTCTTATTATAGACTTATTGCTGTATCTTTTGTGTTTTCTACATGTGCTGCTGTATTATGGGCATAACCAGCTTTACTCTATCCTTTAAACTCACATAACATTCTAGACTACTTTAAAATGGGGTTTTCTCTTCTTCCAAAGTCTCTTTAGCAATATCAGAAGACCTCTGGGATGCCTGCATACATACATTGCACTTTCACGGACAATTTAGATGACATTGATTTTACCTAATAAGATGTATTTAGGATGTGAGAAAAAAACTAGAGGGAACAGCAACATTCATGCAAACAGATGGAAAACATACAAACTATACAGAAAGCTACCCAGCTAGGGATAGAATGGAGAACTATGAACAGTGAGGCATTGGGGTTAGCTGGTTCATCACTTCGCCACTCCAAAAGAAAATAAATTATATAAAAAATGATAACTCATACTTTTATATTTATTGTGCAAAATAAGCCCAAGATTGACAACTGAAAGTGTCAGGACAGAGTTGTCATCTTACAACTCTTACGTGTATGCTGTGGCTTCCCTACAAATGCTTGAGGAGAAATTACCAGAATGCCAGTATTCCGCAGGAAAAAAAAAAAGGACAGACAGCATAACCCCTAACTCTGTTTCCCATAAGAAATCATTGCTAGTGTGATTTCTAAGCATGTACTCGCAATGATTTACTTTTTAGGTAGATTTCTCTTTTCTTTTGTCGGGGAGACCATGGAGTTGGTGTGTATAAGTTCAGAGGGTGCCAAAAAAAAAAAAAAAAAAACAAGAAAAAAGTTTTGCATCCTTGTCGGCAATGAAACATATATTGCTTTGTATACATTTATATACATAGCATAATAAAAATGTTTCCCCATATTTCAGTTATTAAATGCAATGCAATTATCAATATTCTTCTTAGATACTTGTTTATGTTGGTGATGCAGAAAATATAATTTTACCTTAGTAAATGAGGTTTTGAAGATAACATTTTACTGTCTTCATCATTTATACCACAGAAGTATGAGTTTAAGCACTCAACAGGACAGTTGTTAAAGTACAATTTTTTCAAGTTGGCTATTTTTCCTCCATTCTCCAGTCGAAGGCAGACTCACCGGTTGTTACCATCAGTAAGAAAAGAAAGATTTTTATTTAAAACCTGAGTGGTTCACTTTGGTGATGTAATGATATTTTATAAAAATGTCAACATTTAACTTACTCAATCCACTTCCCTTGTGTACTTAGAATTTGTTTCAACTCCCATTTCCTCAAGTGTAAATTTGTGGTTAAACAAACACACCAGCATTCCTCCTAAAAATGTCAAGGCCCATTCTTGCTTCTGTTTCTCATAGCGATCTATAAAGCTCCACCCATTAATGAATAATACAGCAAATACATTGACCAGTACAACTCACAGTGTGCTCCTGCTTTCCTTTTACTGTTTTCCCCACTGGTGATACTGGATAAATACTTTAATGGCCGCTATGCAGACAAAGGGGTGGAGCAAAGAATCACTTCTGGTCAGTGATTCTGTCTATGTACTCAGTCTGATCTGACATGGTTCCAGACTGTGTATGTAATTTAGTGCATCTAAGGAAGAAATGCATGATTTTGTTCCTGAAGGCAGTAGCAGGTTTATGATTGTTGAGCACAGAAGCCTGAATTTCAAACTGTAGACTCAATACTCATGGGGTTGTCTGTGCAAGTTGTACTCTTTTCTGGCAGTTCTGATCTGAGTAGTTATTTCTGGGGAACACTTCCATATGTATATTTTTTAAGATCTGGTATTTAAATGTATATGATTCCAGTGTGACTAGAATATGTCTAAGCCTGCTGTTACCATGACTATTGCTGTCAAAAATGCTTTACACACTAATTGTAATGAATAGAGCTCTCAGAAAGACCAGACCACTGCTTCTTGATAAATTGTTCAGTTTGATCACTCCATATGCTCAAGAGCTCCTAAGAATTGAATATTTTATGATGTGCTCTGTCTATAGAACCTACCCATTTTTCTTATATAGGTTCAGCTTCTACACTTGCCACGAGGTCTTTCAATTGCATGTTCTCTTCTTTGAAAGAGGTCAGCATATCTAAATGGGAAGGTAAAATGTCTTCTACCTCAGTGTTTTATCAGAAGGGGAAGAAGCTGAACACTGAGATGGACGGGAAAATAATGAACAGGTTAACAGCTTCAAATATTGGGAAGAGGGGGTTGAGGAGAAGGGAAGTCTGAATGAGGAGACTGAAGCCAGAATCAGATGGGCTGCAGCTAACTGGTAGAGAGTGGCAGGGGTAGTATGTGACAAAAGAAAGCCAGAGAAGCTGAAAAGTAAGGGGTGCAAAAACAGTACTGCACCAAGAGAACCAGTGCTGTTTTGTGGTATGGAAACATGGGCAGTGAAGGAACAGTAGTTGAGGAAGCTAAAGCTGGTGAAGATGGAAGGCCTGAGATAGGTCCCTACTGAAATGTTGTCAGTTGTAATGCCAAATGCCAACAGACCAAAAAAGATTGAACATTTGTACATTGCTCTTCTCCTTTAAACTTCGTTTTTGAAAGGGGAAGCCTCCTTGCACCTCACAAAGTGGGTCTTAAGCTCACCCAACCCACCCAAACTTATATATACCAACTCTGAGATTTCCATGCATTGGAGAAAAGGGAATAATCCAGGAAATGGCAACTGGGACATGGTATATGAAAGTTCATTTTTTCAGCCATTCAGTCTCCATGTTTTTGAACATTCTCGAGTGGGTCCGAACATTTCAAATGGTTACTGGCTGAAATAAGTGAAAGGATGCGCACTGTGAGACAGATGTATTCATAAGGACATCAAAGCAGAAGCCAAAGTAGCTCCAATTACAGAGAAAGTAAAAGAGAATACATTATAGTGGTTCAGGTACATGTGGAGGAAATCAGATCACAATCTGGTGAAGAAAAATTGGAAGAAACAGGAAGGGTGGCTTGTTGGTCTAGGGGTATGATTCTCGCTTTGGATGCGAGAGGTCCCGGGTTCAAATCCCGGACAAGCCCTGGGCTTTTAATTGAATCGTACAATTTAGGATAAAGATATTTCTCTGTGAAAGAAGAGCTGAGTGAAGTTAAGAGGTTGATATCTAAGATATCCAGGAAAGAGATGGACAGATTGCATGAAAGATGACCCGTGACAGTCAGGTATGACCATTGAAGAAGGTATGAGATTGGCACTGAACTGAGAAAGATGGTGACAGTTGACGCATCACCTCATGTTCAAAATGGGCAAAGGGAGTTGAAAATAATGATGACTTGATGATATATTTCCTGTCAGCTCTTTTGTGTAAATTGTAGAAAGCAGTATAAGTGCTCCCTTTTGCATGTGTAACCAAAGTGGCAGGCATCATATGCTTTAGTCAGAAAGAATACATGTCGAAGCCAAACATGTTTTCATTTCTATGAATAAAATATGAGATTTTACCCTTGCATATGCAATATTTGTTTACACTGTTAGTTATACATTTTTCATTTTTATACAAAAATGTGAGTCTTACCTCTTTTAAATGCCACATTATTTATTTGGATATACAACTTATATATTTATTTTTATTTTTAAAACACACATGTACACAGAAGAATAAAACACAGCATATAATACCAGACTACATATCTATTAAAATAGTGAAATTAAGAGAAGGCCATGTGTGTTATGGGTGGGTAAAGACATTTTAAATTTTACATGAAAATTTCAGTGCAAGTTACAAAATGTGAATGTTTTGCTATATCTCAGAAAAGAACCGTATACATTTCACTGTCTGGGTGTGATACTGATAAGAATTATATTTATCATCTGTTTGCGTAGGTGTATGATAATAGTGTAAACTACTGTGAAGGGTCTTCTTCAGGCGTTCTTCATTTTCCAGTGAAGCTTTATAATGTAATGTTTACTTGGAATGCATCGTGCTGAATGTCACTTCATTTCCTGTTAAATGTTTTATTGCATATAAAGGTGACAATGATATTTGTGCTAAGTGGCCATCTTGTTTCTGAAAATATTCCAGTATTTTATGATCAAAATACATAACTTAGAGCTTCTAAATGACTGATAATCAGCACAGCTGCATCATTTGGTGTATTAATAGTTTCACATCAGGGTTATAGTGTCATTTTTGACTAAGAATATTCTAGATCATTCTAATATTCTTGCTGACAATCTGTCTCATTTTCATTTCCGCACGTTTCTAGAGCTTCATCTACGGTCAGATGGCAGTGGTAGAGGAGAAGTAGATAGCTGGGAAAGTATAACAGGGTGGTTAATGTAGCAGTATTATGCAATGTCAACTAGGGAAGCTTACAGAGTAGTGTTATCTACACTTATGGCTTTTGCAAGGGAGTTGGCCTGTTTTAATCAGAGATGGTTTGTGCAGCTACCAGATGGGTATTTAATTTTTCTGTGAGAATCTGTGCATAAGTCTTTGATGATGTAGTTTTATATATATATATATATATATATATATATATATATATATATATATATATATATATATATATATATATATATATATATACACATGTGCATATAATTATATGGATGTTAAACTAATGATATCCATATGAATATCTCTATGTATACACATAAGTGTGCAGATATAAAAAGAGACAGAGTGGGATGTGTATATATTTGGCATGTAATAAAATTAAATGGCATATGTTGACCTGTGTTGGGTGTCGTATGCTGGCCTCAATCTACCTCAGACAGCCCATAATGTGAATTATTGAAATCGTCACACCCAGTGACTACAGTAGCTTGTGTACAGAAAAACACAAAGTCATAAAATATCAGTATTTACAGGCAGAAATGAAAGCAATGTGGAAGAAAGACACCCAGACAGTTCCAATAATAATAGGATCAACGAGTCTTATAAAACAGAATTTACAATTGTATTTAGATATGCTACCAAATCATGTAACCCCATAGAAACTGCAGACAGAGTCATTGCTGGGCACACTGCAGGTGCTGCGAAGAGCACTTTTGGTTGACATAGACTGAAACAATACTAATTTCATGAACTTTAATCATATTTTGACTTAGGAATGGGGACCATTCCCGTCATGGTATTAGAAACCCAAAAGACCTGGAGAAATTAAAAAAGCATGAATTATTGACATGACATAATAATAATGAATTATGGACATGGGCAAAAACATTATCTCTACAATAAGGGGATAAGGTAATCCAGCACAGAAGATTAACTAAATAAGTTGCATGTAAAGAAACAAGCCTAAATCTCTAGCATACATATAGCTGTACATTTTCAAGAAGTAAATGTCTGATGTGGGATTCTAACCCACAAACAAAAAAGACGTTAGACTACAGTGATTTACATCACCTACAGTGCTAACCCTTCAGCTATACCATGATCAGGAACGTACATATTCAGACTTGCTGCAAATCAAGAGTGATTACACCACACACTCAGATGGAATGCACAGTCCCCTGCAATATTCAATTATAATTCTAGCACAGACAAATATTAATGTATGTTAATATTAATCAAGTAAAAAAAAATTGATTTCAATAAATGTTGCAATGGAATTACAGGGATATCCATAGAAGCTATTTAAATGGTATGGAATTATCTCAAAATATTGTGGATAACAAAGAAACGCACAGTCATCCTCAACAAAAATTATGCCATACGGCATGTGAATTAACGCACATAGGCTGCAAGTAACAAACACGTCTCACTGTTTAAGAAAGAACAAATTGGCCATGACAGGACTTAACTGAGTTGGGCTGTGTGGCTAGGTTTGTTAAGGCCCCAGCAGTCATTAGCCTAGTGTATACCTATGAGCCTATAAACCTATGAAAGACTACTGTGTGATTCAAACCTAAAACGCAAAGCTGATGGGAGAATAATTACTGATGCAAGCCAAAACTGCTAAACCATCAGCTATGCTTCAGTGTAGGGATTGCATCTCTGCATTTGCTGTATACTCTTTCTGATTATAACAGTCAGTCATATCAAATACATGGTTACCTGCAATGAAGTTACATTTTTTTTCTAAGTCAGGAAAGAATTATTGCGTGTTAATACTTACTAATGATCACATAAGACAATGCTCACATTTTTTTCTCTTTCAGTGATCATTACAAGTAATTACACATCCATCAATGTTAAGAAAGTACTTTGTGTGGTACATTCTTGAAGAATTATGGATATTGACAAAATGCATAGTCATTTGCAGATTATGATCCACAGGAGTTAATGCACTCTGAAAATAAAACACATGTATAGATTACCCTATGTGACCAGACAAGCATGCAACATTATCATATTATGCACAAGCATGCAACATTATCATATTACATAAGAAAATTAAAATGCTATGTCCATATATGTTAGGACTTAGACTTTGAACCTAAGGGCAATCTACCTCAATTTATATTGCTGCATTGCTTAAAATGTTGAGCTACTGAACATCACAATACTTCTCATTTATCAACATCTTTTGTGAATGAGTAGCTCTGTTATTGGGATATGTCAACTATATGAAGTCTGCAATAATACATGCTGTTACATAAATATCATGCACACATGTTTCTCTGGCACAGCTGATCTGCAGATGACTTCGGTATGTGTAGTTAGATGGCCATCCATGTTTAAATATAGCATTTTATTTTAATTACAATTACCATATTGATATTAATACACGTATGATGTATGGAATATCTGTGGACCCTATTTCATCTCACCACATATGTAAACTAAAAGATAACAGCAATTACTAGGAGTTAAGATGTGGATTATGTTACTTACTAAAGGCATCTTGGGGCTGATATCAAACCTCTGCAATCCTGTTCTGAAGGTCACCCCAGTCGCCATGGTGAAGATCGTCATATTGATGCTGAACCTGCATGCTTGTCCTGTGGATCCAGGTATGTCCTTGGAGCTCTCTCACAGTCCAGTTTCATATGTTAATCTGGTTGAAATTCCTCAGTCATGCTTGCATTCTCCACTCATGTCTACCATAGACAGCCACAATCAGGATGGTCTCCTCATCAGTCCAGTTGGGGACTTTGATGCATTGCAGCCTCCTTTTTGTTAAAATTTCCTTGCCACTCTTGGAAAATTAGATGAAAAACATTGTCAAAAATTGTTCACTGAAGTACCACTCAGTTTTCAGGTAGTCATGGTATATAACAGGGAACTGTATCAGTATCACATTTTAAAACTGGTTCACATAGGGTGGTAGCAGTCTATTGGTGGGTGTCAGGCACATGTTCATCATATCCACAAACAATAACAACCACTAGGATTTGTGCAGAGAACTGTACAGTTATGCCAAGCTTATTGTTAATTGGCCAAGATTCAGATGTGATTCTAAAACATTGTGTGCTTAATTTTGTATGATGCAAATGGTATTTAATAGATGTTTTCACTGGGCAAACCTCACTGTAAGGTTTGACTGCATAACTGCACTTATCCATAAGGTAAGCTATTGTGAGGTCGGCTGCTTGTATTGCTTTTTTGAAAAATACAATGCTCATTATCACTTTGTTATGTTCATAGTGTCCTATGTGAAACTTCAAACACATATTTCTTGCATTTTTTTTTTTTTGGAAATTATCTGCACAACAATATGTGATATGAAAGATGGCTATAGACTTCCCAACATGCATGCATATGGATACATGTCCATCATTATAAGGGAGGTTCCCCATATCCAGGTGTATGGCTACAAGGAAACCATCCCCAGTGAACTGCAGATATGGACAGAATCTGATGATATCCATTGGTAATGCTATTTTACATGTACATCTTTAGTAGTGTTTGTGAATGACAATGATTTATGGGTCTGTCGGCTAACTGTACATTCAAAGTCTGATTTGTGGATATTCATTAATACTTACTCCTATTTTAGAAGCTGTTATACCATCACATGGGAAGGAAGGACCCACAGGATGGTTTAGCATGTCATTTATTTGTTGTTTTCCTATCTAGCCATAACATAATTGTTCCCTTTTCATAAGATGACCTTGTTCTGCTTTACAATTTTAACACATTCAGATACACATGTCATTTAACATATCATGAAAGTCAAACCTGTGCTTATCTTTGTCACTCACTGCATGGACATATGTGATGTATATCACAAGGTTGATATAGACATGGTAGGTGTAGCTGGATATGCATTTAACTGAGACAAAACATCATTTTTGTGCTACTGAAGTTGTGGTGCAATAGTTACATGATTAAAACTTACATGTGAAAATATCGACTGACCTGGGTTCTAATCATATCTCTCCATATATAACATTCTAAGATGGGGAACTGATTAATGGCAGTGCACTTGTATGCTGATAATGTTAAGACATATGGATCAACAATTCATCCTTTCTGTGTTTGTTATGCTTATCTGTACATGACGGTAATATAAATAGCATGGATTGTTTTGCACAGCAGTGCACTGTGTATGAGAGCCATTACATTGACATGTACTGTGAAGATTGATTTGTCAATATATGTACCTCCTTTACAACGTCTGATATGTGCACATCACCCTTTTTTCAAATGTCAAGCCTTAACAAGCTTGATCAATTTTTTCCCACAGGGAAAACAGGATCGGCATTGAGGCTCTGTGGCAGCATGGCCAAAATGTTTTCAGATGGACACTGTGTGCAGACAACAAGCGTGGAAGGACAATATAAACATGATCAGTGCTGTGGGTGGATGCAAGCATTCCACAGAGGCCTGTGGGCACCATGTTTCTAATGTCATCCTCTCCTCCATGCAGCCAACAGACTCCACTGCTATGAGGGGGTAGAAATGCCACTGGAGGTAGACCACCATTGCCTCCCCAGATGAAATAATGACATTCCTGGTGTCCCACCATAACATCTGCTAGGATCGTTGTATAACTGGGAATATTGAAGCAGGTGTTCTAGAATGTACATGTATGTCAGATATTCACAACCTGGCAACATGATCCAATTGTTATTCAAGGGCATCATTCCAGTATCTTACTTTTTTTTTCATGAATGTCACAGTGACAGAACTAAGTCATGCGCAGCAAAACATTCTAGATGCATACAGACACGGAAAGTTTTATAGCATGTTATATTATCTACACAAGGGGCAGATAGCAATGTCAGCACCATGTGTACTGTTGTGTTTTTTCAATTGCATAGGCCAATTCACATCAGATCATCATTGGCAATCATTACAGAAGTGTCTCTGTCATCTGTTTGTGTAATAATTAGCCTTTGTTTGCCTCTACCTGCTGTTATGACTGAGGTGTATACTCACATGTTGTCTGTATTCCACTTTAACCTAGAGGTTCAGTTTTACATCAGATGGTAATTCCCTAACCAGGGAGGCAGGGGTGTAGCCAGAAAATTACATTTTGTACTCACAACCCACCTGGCATATAAACAATGGTCACATCTCTCAAAATGCTGCCCCCTAGCAGTTAGTACATGCACACAATTATTTTCAGCAGTTCTGTCTAAATCTATTAAGGATATTACTTTTAGATTAGCAATTGTTTCTGTAAGAAAGTTATGTATCTGTTGTTAGAGGTATTAATTTAGACATAATATAACCTTAAAATGCTGCAATGTTTCTGAGTGGTGCAAAGAAAAATATACACTTCAGAGTACACAGAAAATGCCTGACTACACCCTTGCCAGGTAGGACAGACCTGGTAAAGCAGTTCATACGGTCACTATAATGCAATACTCATTTGCACGACTGTGACCTTTATAATTAATGTAGACCTGTTCACTTGCAGAGTTACATAATCATCAGGACACCACTGCCACTCATCACATAAGTGTCTCCATGGTCTGTGTGTGTGATTATTAGTCTTTCCCTGCCTCTGCCTTTGCCTGCTGTTATGACCAAGGTGTATACTGTTATGATTGAGGCATATACCTACATGCTGTTTGTTCATAGGTTAACAGGTTCATAAGTAGGTACTAGGCTATCTGCCCAAAGGCATTTATAAGCCTAGCCAGAATGTGTTGACTTTCGCCGCCCCCTTAGATTAGTTCCCTGTGCCTCTGACCAGCAGAGCCACTGAAGTGATCCCCGGGGTAAACTTTCTGTTTCCCATCCACTCGTCAAGGTTTCTCTTGAAGAGTGTTAGTGAGGAGCTCTGCCTAATGTAGATTGGAATCTTGTTCCAAAGCATGGGAAGTCTCTGGGACAGGAATCTATCCCTCCAGCACATCCTATTTATTGTTGTGATGAGGTTTAGATCCCTAGAGTGTGTTGCTCAAAGGGAGGGATAAGGTTTTCTTTAGGTGGAGCATGTCCATCAATTCTGGGTTGGACATGGCCTTGTATGTCAGGCAGAGATCACCTCTGAGTAGGCAGTATGCAACCGAGTACAGCTGGAGTTTCTTCAATCGAGCTGCATAGGGCATCTGTTTGAGGCCAGTGATCTTCTTGGTGAGGTACATCCCAAATGGGGCATTGTACTCTATGATGGGTCTGATGAGTGATGAGTAGAGGGGCACAATGACCTCTTTTGATCTGGATGTGAACCCTTTTGTGATTAGGTAAGCCACATAGAAGGATTTTCTAACCACTTTGGCAATGTGATTATCAAAGGAGAGATTACTATCTACTTGGGTCCCCAGATCCCTTATTACATTTTCCATATTTAGAGGACTACCATCTATGTCATAGTTTGTGGGTACTTTGTTTTTTTTCAAAGGAAATGACTATGCACTTTTTGGCATTTAGCTTGAGGGCATGATTTTGACATCATGTATCCACCTCAGTGAGACCCTTTTGGAGGATGTCTGTGTCAGCAGGAGAGTCAGTTATAGCCCCAAGTTTGCAGTCATCTGCAAACTTGGTCAGCCATAGTCCTCCTGTGCTTGTCTGTACCTCTGAGAAGTATATGCTGAACAGGAGGGATCCTAGGACTGAGCCCAGGGGAATGCCACTTGCAACTGGTTTAGAGTTGGACCTAGCTCCCACAACTCTCCCCATGTGGGTTCTGTCCATGAGCCATTTGGCAACCCATCTTGTGATGTAGGGGTTTATGTTCAGGCTTGTGAGCTTGTTTATAATACCAGAATGTGGAATGGTGTCGAAGGCCTTTGCGAGGTCTAGGTAGGCTGTGTGTACCACCTTTCCCTCATCTATAGCCTTGGTAACTGTCTCAAAGTAGTCCAACAGGTTTAGGAGGCATGATCTGCTCTTAACAAAGCCGAACTGGGTAGGGTCCAGTGTTTGGAGGTTCTCAATGTCTCTGTTAATGAGTTCCATGATGATGCGCTCCATAGCCTTACAGACCAAGCTAGTCAGGCTTATAGGGCATGGTCTGTTTTGGCTCCACCTTTGTGGAGGGGAATAACTGTTGCTGTGTGCCACTCTATGGGTATGTAGCCTGTGGAGATGCTGAGTATGAACAGTGTGTTTAGGTGAGGGGTTAGTTCGTCTTGAGCTTATGTAGGACACAGCCCGGGACACCGTCTAGTCCCATTGATGCTGTGTTTTTGGCTTTGGAGAGAGCTGTTTTAACCTGAGTATCTGTGATTTCAGGGGCTCTACATTCTTCTGGTATGGTTATGGGCCCTTTTGGGGGTGAGAGGAGGGTGAAGTTTGCACTGAACCTGTCTGCCAGGATGTTGTCGATATCAGTCGGTTCAGTGTATTTTGTGCCATTCTGCACTAACTTTGAGCAGATCTAAGCATTGTCACTTAGATCCTTGACATAGCTAAAGAATGCCTTGTGGTTATCTTTGGAGACCTTGGCAAGTTTTCTTTTGAAGCTCGCCTTGGATGATTTTATGAGGGATCGTAGTTTCTTGCAGATACTGATCAGGGATGTCTTCCCTTCTTGGGATTTTACTCTTTTCTGTACTAGTTTTCCCCTTCTGTTGTATAGCTAGTTTATGGTAGGGGTCCACCAAACTGGTTTCCTTTTCTTGGAGGAGTGAGTCTTGGTTTTGCTTGGGATAGCATGATCCATGCATTCTTGTAGGTGCTAATAGAATGCATTAGTAAAGGATTTTGCAGCTTGGACAGCATTATCCTTTAGCATGGGGGCTTTGAAACTTTCCACCTCGGTCTTAAGTAATGTGAAGTTTGCTTTTGAAAAGTTTTTCACAGTGGTGTCCTTGTCCGGGGTTGGGGGCGGAATGTGAATATCCAAAGTGATTTGTTTATGGTCAGATCTAACCAGCGAGGGGTTGACCTCCGGTGTGGAACACCGGTCGCCCATGTTGGTGATGACCAGGTCCAATATGTTGTCACCTCTGGTGGAAGTTTTGACCAGTTGATTCAGGACATTTGAGTTTATAAATTCTAGGAAATGTTGGGCAAGGGAGTTAGTACATGAGTAGTTCTCCCAGTTAATGTTTGGGTAATTGAAATCACCCAATATTAGGGTATTTGGTAGGACCTTTATGTTTCCCAGTGTTTACAGAAACACAAAATGGGGGTCCTGGGACATGGTGGGTGATCTGTATGTAGCAAGCTATAATTTGAATTGCAGTTTTGCCCATTGTTAGTTGCACGTGAATAATCTCTCAAGCATTGTGTTGTGCCACAAACCTGGAGGCGTGGGTATCCTTGATGAATATAGATACGCCCCCACTTTTTGTATTTTGGTCCTGGTTCTGTGGCTGAAATTTATGGTATGAGTTGTAGCCTGGTAGTGCTGGGGTGCTCTCTGGAGCCTTAAACCAGGTTTCTGTTACTGCACATATATTGATTTTATCTATACTGAGGAGTGCGTCGAGTGGGTGCATTTTGAGGTTTAGACTTCTGGCATTGAGTAGCATTACCCTCAGTTTTATGTTACTTGTGCTATTTACAGCAAGTGGGTTTGTCCTTTAAGCCTTGCCTAAAAAAGGCACTATGAGGGTGGCAAGAGCCTTGGCCAGTATACGAAAGCCTAAAGGTGACAGGTGCAAGCTGTCTCTAGTGAAGCAACGTGGCTTGTCGAGCATGTCATCCAAGGGGGACAAACACTGGATCCCTTTTGAATGACACCAGCAACTTAGCCAATTCTTGAAATTGATAATTTTTTCTTTATACTGTGGTATCATTCTTGGTGAGGGCAGGATGCTACTCAGGGTCAGGGTCATACCGGCCTGGGCTATGTGATCAGAGAACTCTTCCATGCTCTTTTCATGTAGTCCAGAGAGGTACAGCTCAGGTCAATAGCACCAACATGGACAATGGCAGAGTCGTATTTGTACTTGTTCTGGAGTGACCTGAGTGCTTGTGTTATGTGGCGGATCCTGCCACCTGACAGGCAGCTAACAGTAACCTTCTCCTTATTCAGTCTAATGAGTGGGACGTCAGTGTGCCTGACTATGAAGTCACCTATTACTAGTATGTTGGGTATGTTATTTTGCCTTAAGGGCTGTGATTGCGTAGCACACTGGTTTTGTGAAGTATGTGTTTCATGGTTTGTGTTGGGGGGGTGGAGGTTGCTTGGATGTTTGCTTTGGAGGTCTCTGCTGCTTTTTCAGATTTTTATTTAGAGCCTCCGAGTATGTTTTCGTGTATTTATGTCTGTTTTTGCCGGTGCTGGTTTAATGGGTCTATGTGAGACTGGTGGCGTGATGCAAGTATTTCCCTTCTCCTCTTGACTGTCTGATCCAGTCTTGGGTTGAGAGAGCTTAGCCACCAGTTTGGCTGTATAATTGCATCTCTCGCATGTATTCATTTTGGTGGTAGGAGGACAGGGTTGACTGTGTACATGAGGCAGTTGTAACATTGTCTCAAAATGCCCAGATTCACCAGTTGGACTGGAGAGTACACCTGAAGCTGCCCTTTGGACATGCCTGGATAGGTTCAGTGAACTGTTTTACTGAATGGCTGGTAAGGTCTAATAAAGAGCCTTGTCCTTCTGTACAGTATAGTGGGGGTCTAGTGCTAGGGTTTATAAGTGCTTGCTATGCGTTTTGAGCAAGTGCTGGGCTGATAAATGAATGGCTTGAGTGCTTAAGTTGAAAGTTTGTCTAGTTCCAAGGGAAAAATTGAACAGGAGACTTTGTGGAGCTGGGAATAGTTATACCCTAGCTAACCAGTGCTGCCCAGCATGCAAAACTGGGCAAATGCAGTTTTTATAGCAGGGAAATGAAAGAGATAGAAATTAGCCCAAAATGGCCAATAAACTACTAATTTCTGTGATTAAATCACTCCTCTACAGACAGACAGGCTGCTCAAAGCTCCCCTCTCTCACAGGTGAACAGAGAAACTTCCTTCTATCCAAGTAAGGTATGGGCAAACACAGAGATTTGTAACACAGCCCTGAATTCAGCAATAACCTGAAAACTGGACTATACTAGCTTAGAAAGGCTGGAAACAAGTTTTTTTTCCAGACAATAAAGCAGATACAATCAAAAAAACAGTTTAAATGCACAGAAAAAGATACTTATTGTTATATATCTCAGATCAGAGTTGTAGTCAATGCCCCTAGTAATAAAGTAGAAAGAAACACAAATACAGTAAAAGCAGATGAATAAAGTACATTTTTTTATATATATAAAACAATAGAAAATGAACAAACTGATTTAAACAAGTTACCCAATTAACCAAAAAAAAGCTCAAAACTGAGCCCTGTTCCAGCAGTCTTCAATCAGACAAGTTCTAACTGCACACTCCTGCTACTAGGGTGCAGGGGAACCTTCTCCAAAACAGATGGCCTGGATCAGTGCTCAAGTTATACAAACAAAGCTAGATTCAGCAGGCCTGAATCTGGTCTATACTACAGCAACAAGGCACACCAATTTCAGAAAGAAACAGTTCAAATAAGCAGGCACAATAAGCCTGTGACCAGAAATTCCCAGCTCAGAAGGTCAGAATCCAGCCTCTCCTCCCACTAGAGTGCAGACCACAATCATTCTTAATGTAGAATAACTTGCCTGAAGCCCAAGTACTTAAACCAGAACTAATACGTTTTTAGAATAGCAGACACTGAGCCTTCAATAAGCAATTCCCAGCTTAGAATGATGTAAGTTACCTGTCTTGCCACAACAGTGCAGACCACAAACCTTCTTAATGTAAAACAACTGGTATGAAGCCCAACTGCTTAAACCAAAATACTTAAAATAACAGTCACAATTTAATTAGGCTACTACCAATCAGTAATAAATGCAGCAGCATAAATAAAATTGAGTACTTTTAAGAAGAGGCAAAAGCAAAATAAAGTAGGAGGAAACACAAACACAGTAAAAGCAGATGAATAAAGTGCATTTTTTTTAGTAAAGTGCAAGGAGAGAGGAAAGAAGAACCTAAGTGGGTTGGCCTCCTCAAATCTTCTCTCTGTATTAAGTAGAGTGAACACTAGACTTAAAATATGATCTCACTGTACTCGGTTAAGTGAGCAAATGAGATGGACCTAGGAGAAGTGTTCAAATACAGACTTACAGGAGGGGCGGGCAATTCCAGAGCCACCAACACTAACACCAAGACAAGAACAGGGAGGATGAGTGGGGAACTAACTGCAGAGAGACACACAGCACACTATTCAGTGAAACACACAATTAGGTAACAGAAAAAATGAAATACAGTACTTTTAAAACTGCAAGTTTGTACTTAACAGAAGACTAAAATACAGTACTGCAAGTTTGCACTTAACTTCAGCTTCTCAGATGATAGTAGCCAACCAAGTTTCTCAGAAGTTGAGCATAAAATGAATTCTCAAACTTTTTGGCTAGCACTTAAAGTACAGAGGAAGCCCTCTAGGCTAACAGTTAAATAGATAACAAAGAAGTGAGAAGACCATCACCACCTCTTATAGAAGAGAGACACACAGCACACTATTCAGTGAAACACACAATTAGGTAACAGAAAAAATGAAATACAGTACTTTTAAAACTGCAAGTTTTTACTTAACAGAAGACTAAAATACAGTACTGCAAGTTTACACTCAGCTTCTAATGCAGGTGATTGTAGTGTTCCAGTTTAACCTACAGGTGCATTTTTACATGAAATGACAAATTCTCCAGCCAGTGAGGACAGACGTAGTAAGGCATTTCATATGTTTGCTATAGGGCAATAATGTGAAATATAGCTGTGACATTCATAGGATCATAGGATCATAGGAGATTACTAGCCTGTTGACCCGGAGGTCATTTCAAGCCTAGCCATTTCAACCCAATGTAATATCTTAGTGTTACTAGTCAATACCCAAGATTCCATTTAGTGATGACTGCCCATGTCCAGGATGGTTGTGGGTGCTATCCCCAGTACAAGTTTAAGGTGATAGTGCTCACAACCCTCCTTGACATGGGCTGTCATCACTAATGCAATCTTGGGTATTCATGAGTAATGTGCTCTTGTTCACCTGCCTAGGTCAGTTGCATTCTGCAGACCATTGTCACCCATCTGGGATGTCTATATCTTATATGCTGACTGTTATATATTATTGTCAATGCTACATGATGAATTGTATGTGTTTACTACTGACTTGTGTATGTGTCTCTTTTTTCATGACAGTAGCATGTCAAACTTCACCAGTGGAGGTGGAGTCAAAGGAGGACATGTCAGGTATTTCATTATGTATGTTCCTTTTCACATTGTTTTTCTTATCTGTTTGATATGTGACTGACATGGTATATCTCTGCTTTATAAGGTCCCTGCACCACCCACAGCTATGCCAATCAGATAAGTCCATATGACCATATTATTCATACAGTTAGATAGTTATACAATAATGTCAGTCATATCCTGCCTCATATAACTTCTCAAAATGTATATGACATGTCTCACCTGCCCCTATTTACAGCAGGTGCACATCCTGCCTCCTCCAGTAGCCCGTCCACTGATTCTGAGATAGGATGTGATGTGCCTGACTCTGACAGTATGGTCAATGGCACATGGAGCACTGCAGTGGGCTCATTGTCTGGCCTGGAAGAGGACAATCAAGGATGTCATGGTGTAGCTTCTGATAGGGATAATAGTGTAGCTGGCCATTCTGGTGATGTGAGGGCATCAGATAATGGACATGATGATGACCTTTAGCCACTGTCCCACATTGAGTCTGGTAGTGATGGTGGCTCTTCCCCACAATGGACTGCTACTGTCCATCAGACTACCCAGGGGAGTGTAGCTGATCAGAGTGGATGTACTAAGAAGGTGTATGCTTACTGTTACAACTGTATAAACATTCACAGCAATGTGATGGTACTGACCAGTGATCACTTGCCAGTGCTACTGATCATGTAGCACACCAACTGCGTGTGTTATATGAAAGTCAGGAATGCAGACATGGAGAGGTCATTGCTGCATTGGCTGCACAGCATGACAGTGTGGTATCTGTGCATGCTGTGTTGAAAGCTTTATTATGGCAGTGCTAGAGCAGTGCCATATTACAAACTATGTGTTATGTGCCGTGACCCTAATGAGCAGATTACCTGGGGAGATGTAGAACCCCTCCCAGTAGACCCACACATAGCCCTCATATATCATTGCCTTTGCTACAACATGCAAACACATCTGCTGCTGTTTGCCAACCTATTCAGAAACCAGCACTCATATCCAGACAGACACATCACAGTACTGAACCTACCCACACCATGCCACAAACTGTCAGTGTCACTATAACTAATTCCTTGCTGCATGGAATGAGTGTTTCTAGATGTGGCAAGGACAGTCAAGGTTATGGTGTGAGCTGTGGGTGTCCTGAACTGTATTAGAGTAATGCTGACAGTTGATCCATTGTCTATTCTGTTGTGTCATTTTAACCCTATGGCAATGATGACCGCTGTGCTGACCACTGCCTACTACATCTGTAAGTGGTGTCTCAAATGTCTCATGCAACAGGCTTTCTCTGTTCATTTATATGACTTAAGTGATGCCTCCATGTTGTGTTATGTTGTATGTATTTGTTGGGTCTATATTATAATCTCGAAGGTTTAAAACTTCAAATCACTAAAGATCAAACTTTAGTAATCGAAGTCTTAAACCACTGAAACCAAAAAAAAAAAAAAACTAAATTTAAAAAAAAACTAAATAGTGTGTAGGCAGGGGGGCAAGCTCCCCTGCAACCCCCCATGTGGGGGGCTGTGCCCCGCACACCCCCCTACCTAAATATACCAACTCCGAGAACACACTACATTGAAGTAAATGGAAATCTCCCCCTACAGAGATTTTCCATTTAAACGTTCGATGTAATGCACTTTCGGTATTCTCGTGTCGACAATATTGTATTCGATATTGTCAGACTTTGAGATTTTAATAAAAAACAGTATTTGTCATTATGATACTTTATTTCAGGTACTCACAACTGTACTGATGTATGTGACAATCACTCTGCTTCCATGTTTGCACCTTTTGATAGTTGACATATAGCAAGCTTTTATCAAGATCATCAGCATGTTACCTTATTATTCCAGCATTGATTGATACATTACACATTTCCTTGTTGTTTTCCATATCTGCAAGCTGAGGTATTCATCAGTATGTATGTTAGTGTTAATTGTGACATTTTAATATGGTGGTGCATATGCCTCACCCTCATTACAGCATGCACCTACGTTTACATATTTCCCTTTGTTATACTCATGCTGACATGTACTTCCCATGCATGCCTTCTCATATCTGCCTGCTCACACACACTTATATACCTGTAATGCTGTATCCCAAGCAATGATGCATGTTCTATGGCTGATGGGTACTGCCTGTCATAGATGCTCTACATGATTGATCATATTCTTTCATAGGTTCATAGGTTCATAGGTAGGTACTAGGCTATCAGCCCTGGGGCCTATATGAGCCTAGCCAAAAAGGTTCCCTGGCTTTCACCACACAAGAAAGTTATTTTCCTGCAACCCTGTCTAGCAGACCCACATAAGAGATCCCCAGGGTGAATTTCCTATTTCCCATTGAATTGCCAAGATTTTTCATAAAGAGGCTAATGAGGAGCTTTGCTTGACATGAATGGGTAGTCTGTTACAGAACATGGAAAGTCTCTGGGGCAGAAATCTATCCCTCAAGCATGTTCTGTTTATTGTGGTGGCAAGGTTTAGGTCCCTGGAGGATGTGGCTCACAGGGATTGGGGTTTCTTTAAGTGTAGCATGTCCAACACATCTGGGTTTGACATAGCTTTGTATGTTAGGCAGATATTGCGTCTGAGTAGGTGATAAGTAACGGAGTAGAGCTGGAGTTTTTTTGAGATAGTCTGCCTATGGCATCTGTTTGAGAGCAGGAATCCTTTTAGTGAGGTATTTCTGTGGCCTTTCTAGTTGTTGTAGATGTCTTGCAAGGTGCATGCCAAACAGGGGGTTGTACTCTATAAGGACCTGATGAGGGATGAGTAGAGAGGAACAATGACCTCTTTTTTTTCTGGAGGTGAACCCTTTTGTGATGAGGTGTGCCACATAGAAGGCTTTCCTGAATACTGTGGCGATGTGACTATCTAAGGAGAGACGACTGTCCACTTTGGCCCAAGGTCTCTTATCACACTTTTGGTGTTTAGTAGGCTACCATCTATGTGGTAGTTCATGGGTACAGTGTTTTTCCCAAAGGGGATGACAATGTACTTCTTGGCATTAAGCTTGAGGCCATGACTTTGACACCAAGCATCAGTCTCAGTGAGGCCCCTTTGTAGAATGTCCACATCATTAGATGATTCTATTATGGCACCTAGTTTGCAGTCATCTGTGAACTTCATTAGTCAAAGACCTGCTGTATTAGCTAGGACTTCTGAGAAGTAGATGCCAAACAGGAGAGGACCCAGGACTGAGCCCTGTGGTACTCCACTTGTCACTGGTCTGAAGTTGGATTTGGAGTTGGCTACTTTCACTGTGTGGGTTCTGTCAGTGAGCCAGTTGGCCACCCATCTTGTGACATAGGGATTTATGCCCAGTCTAGTGAGTTTATCTATAATTCCAGAGTGGGGGATGGAGTCAAAAGCCTTGGTAAGGATACGATAGGCTGTGTGCACCACCCTACCTTTGTCCACGGCTCTGGTGACTACTTCAAAGAAGTCAATCAGGTTTAGGAGACATGATCTACCTTTTACAAACCCAGACTGAGTGGAGTCCAGAGTTTGGAGGTTACCTATGTCCTTGTTTATAAGCTCCAAGATGATACATTCCATAGCCTTGCAGACCAGGCTCATCAGGCTAATGGGGCTTTAGTTCCCAGGGTCAGTGGTGGCACCCACATTTTGGAGTGGGATAACCGTTACTATGGGCAATTCAGTAGGCACAAAGCCTGAAGTGAGGCTATGATTGAACATGGTACTTAGGTGGGTGTCAGCTCATTCTGTAGTTCATGCAGAATGTAGCCTTTCATCTAAATGATTCATATTGCAGCAATGACCTGTGTATTGTAGTGTTGTCTTATGTGTTAGATTCCATGTCAAGCATGTTCCATATAAACTGTTTGTGACATAGGTATGTTTTATTTTGGCTAGTCCTTGACATGTCAGTGCTCATGCTACTGTATGCTGCTGTATACTACATAGTGTGGTGTACAATACTGTTACGCATCACTATCATATATGAGATGCATCAGTGTTATTGTATTTTCCTTTGCAATTAGGTTATGTAGGTTACGATGCATTCTCATGCATAGCATGAGCCTAAATTTATGGAGCACTGGCTGTTGTACAGCTAACTTCACATGCTGCTTTTATGTTTGATGATATCCAACCTAGGCAGCAACACATTCTGTTGTGTGCACTTCAGGCATGCCGCACATATGGCAGTGTGGTCCCTTTAGTGCTGTAACTTGCATAAAGAGTTCCTGTGGTGCTATCTCCTCTGTAGACATCCAGATGTGTTCCTTGCTATGCCATGTTTATGTGTATAAGGTTTTGCAGAAGAATGACATGTTTATGTGAGATATTTAATGTGGACAACTAATGGGCTGTTTCCATTAGTTGTGCTCCATGTGGCTGTTGTGGGGCAATATTGTGTGAACACTGTTTTGTCTGTGTACTTCTGTAAGTGTGGATTGTCATGACTCAACTTCTTTAAATGTAGATTGTCATGACTCATAGGTATGTCTTGGATACTGCCTCGTTGCCTGTGGTAGAACATATGGCTGCATCACCCATCCCCCACAACTATTGCTCACTCCTGAGTACTCCTGATCATCCTGTGACAGCTTTGACAGCTTCATGTCAGACATCTGAGATTCTTGGGGTAGGTTATCCACACCTGTGGCTGGTAGGCCACTGTGATTTGATGTTATCACTGTTTGTGCAGCATGGCACATATGGTGACTATCTGTGTTGCCTTTTCTGGTGTGTATTGGAATGGACCCCTGAATGTGCCCAGATATCTGAATCTTGCTTTCAGCATGTCAAACATACACCTGATGGTGTTCTGTCTCATGGTATACATTTTGTTGTATGCATTCTCAGCAGGTGTTGATGGAGTTTTGTATTGCATCATAATCCAAGGCTCCGGGAGATAACCACAGTCACCTGTTTTTAGAGGGATGAAAATGAGTATTTATTTCTAATCCTTACTGTTTACATCTGTCTATTGCTAACAGTATAGCAGTGTTAATATACGTACCTAGTATGAGCCCCTCCATTGCTTCACCATGTTGGAAAGAAGCCCTCAGAGCATTTTCCCTCCAAACTGCTGCATCATGCATATTACCTGGGTGAGTTGTCATGATATATATTAATGAGAACATCTGTGGAGCACACCACCTGACAATTGAGTGATAGCCACCCCTTTCTACTGGTGTACCATTCAGCATCTCATACCATTGGGGTTTTGATTGGGACATAGGTCCAGTCAGTTGCACTGAGAACATGGCAGAAGTTGGCAATGGTATAGTACTGCTGCATGACACTTCTGTGCTCCATGGATGTTGCTAGGAAGTGGATATATGCATCCACTTTTTTGCACATTGCTGACAGGAACTGGTCTAGAATATGACTGAGAGCTGTCTGAGACACTCATATGGCATCACCCTTATGCCGCTGAAATATCCCAGAGGCCAGTATACCCAAATTCTTGCACACTATTTTTCTACTAGCACTTGCTTACCTCACAGGCTGCATGCATGCATCTGGGGTGCACACATTCTGCACACAACCTGCACCAGATCTCTATCTTTTCTGTATCTATCTATTGTTTCCTGTTTAGAGAGCTGGCTTTACTGTAGCCTTGTTTGGTGCTTGGCTCATTTCTGGGATGCATTTGCAGATCCCTCTCTACAATGGCTTGTAGTACACCAGCTTGCTCTACTGCATTAAATGCAACTTAATTTTTTTTTAGTTATAATTTGTGAAATCCACAGGATTGCTTTGAATATCATAGGAAATTTAGGGTATGGGCAAATGACTTCTGCCAAGTGCTTTCACAAAATTACCAGTGCACCAGACTGCCACATTATAGTTTCATTAGATTCACACAATATGTTTTGGAATCCAGTAGGTGTGCATGGAGCATGCAATTATCTTATACTGAAGAAATTATTAGTTGCTCTTATATCATTGGCTGTAATACAATTTACATCCACCACTGATGCATTGACAACTTCCTTTGGTGTACTGCACTGTCCGGGACTTTCTTTTTGAATCTAGTCCATTGTCACAAAGTGAGCACTACAGAAAAATCTTTCCAGTCTTGACATGGAAACAATCACATTCATTTACAATAGAAAAAAAATGATATATCTTTAACTTCAAAAGAGGAGATGTATGATGTTCTGAAAACTAAATGAGTCACACTCTTCAAGAGTTTATGGAAGCTGTGACTTTAAAAAGTAAAGTATTTGAAGAAATTTTTCCATAATATCCGAACTGCCTTGTAGTGTTAAATAAATGTATCTTGAGCAGATGTTTTATGCAGTAACATGGTGAAAACAACAGCTGCTTTTTAGAAAGAAACACACAGAATGAACATATATGGGTCGACTTTAACTGTTTGAGAAAATCATTGTCTCAAAGACAGGGACTTGAGCATATTCTAGCTTGTGTAGGCTGCCTCTCATGCTCAAACTCAAATATGATTTCAGACAAGCAATTGTCACACCTTAACTGAACATATTACTTGAGTTTGAATGACATACGTGTGGAGCCATAGGGAGGGAACAGGAGGGAGGCGGTCTTAAGGTTAGGGACTAGCAAGGGAGTATTAGGGTTAGGGTGTGACTGAGGAATTTAGATTTAGGGAGGTGGTGGTGCTATAGGTTTAGCAAGTGATCAAGGAGTTTAGGGTTAGGGAAGGGAGAGTGGAATTCCAGGCTATGGGAACTAGGACTCCATTTGGGAATTGGGTGGGAGCTTAAGGTGAGAGTCAGGGTTCTGGTAGGCTATACATTTTTTATAGAGTCAGGTATTGGGAAGGCTACATTGAAACAGGAAACTAGGCTACTGTGACCTCAGGCACTTGCTTTTTTGGGGCAAGCGGAGGTGAGCAAGTGTGTCACAAGCTGCTAGCACACAAGCACCTGTAGTAGACCCTGTAGATATATGTATATATATATATATATATATATATATATATATATATATATATATATATATATATATATATATATATGTATGTAAATATATGTTACATATGTATATCTATATGGGTGTACTTTGATTTTTCAAAAAAATACTTACCAGAATTCAGTTTCAATGAGATGACTTCAATGAAATATTACAAAACTGAAACCACGAAGCACAGAAGTTCTTTAACCGGAAAACAAACCACTTGGCCACTAAGGTAAACTTTGCCCACACTACTGTACTGTAGCTCAGTCTGAAAGTTGGTATATTTAGTTAGGGGGGTGTGGGGGCAGGCAAAGCCCCCATTTGGGTGGGTTTAATATATGTCCATTTCATTATTTTACCCTGGCGGCCATTTGGTTAATTTCCCAGTGAAAGCACTTCAGTGCTTCGTGGTTTCGTTTTTTAAATGTTTTGTTGAAGTTGTCTCGGCGAAATTTAATTCGGGTAAGCAGTCTTTCGATAAATCAGTATATACCCATATTATCGAATTTTCACTAATTTGAAATAGTGCATGGAATGCTCACTGTAGCGAAAGTGCACTTAATCGAAAGTGCACTAACGCGAAGTTCAGTACAACGAATGGGTGCTGTACTGAACTTCCATGCAGTACTCACGGACCTTAGGGTCAGGGCACAGGTCATAGTAAGGGGATAGCCCTTAGGACTATCCCCTTACCATGACCCGTGCCCTGGCCCTAAGGTCTGTGATGACTGCAACGCAGTGAAGGACATAGCAATGTCCTCCACTATGGTGTGATAGTCACGAACCTTAGGGTTAGGGCATGGGTTATGGTAAGGGAATAGCTTTACTAACTATCCCCTTACCTTTACCCGTGTCCTAACCCTAAGGTCCATGACTATCGCTCCATAGTGCAGGACATAGCTTGTTTATTATGTCCTCCACTGTGCTGCGGTGTTTTCGGTGAAGTGCACTTATGCAAAAGTTCACTTTCATTAAAGTGAACTTTCGCAGAATTGAGGCTTCCTATTACAAGTTCGAAGTAGTGAACTTTCGTTCTTGTAATAGGAATCCATATATATATATATATATATATATATATATATATATATATGTATATATATATATATATATATATATATATATATATATATATGGGTCTACATTGAATCACCGAATTTACATTTCAACAAAACCTGCTTACCTAAGACCAGTTCTCCGAAAAGCTGATCAACCAAAACCACAGACTATCAAAAAACATTCCCTGTGAAAAGAACCACTTGGCCACCTCAAATCAACCCTAAACAGAGCAAAATTAAGCCCACCCAAGTGGGGGCTTCTCCACCCACACCCCCATGCTCCCCTTACTTAAATATACCAACTCTGAGATCACACTACACTAATGACAGGGCAATGTTCACCATGGTGGCCAAGTGGCTCCTTTCATAGGGAAAAGTTTTTAGCAGTCCTTGGTTTCAGTTGATTGGCTTTTCAGAAAACTAGTCTCGGGTAAATGGGTTTTGTTGAACTGCAAATTTGGTTATTCAACACAGACCCGTTTATATATATATATATATATATATACACACACACATACACACACACACACACACACACACACACACACACACATATATATATATATATATATATATATATATATATATATACATACACACACACATATATATATATATATATATATATATATATATATATATATATATATATATATATATATATATATATAAACTAAATGGGTTGATGAAAAGAACATGTTCACTATACATAGCCATTTATTTGTTAAAATAACTGAGAATACTTTTGTTTAATACTCATGTTTCTGCTGGCAGATATATTTCTGCTTTTGATCCTATCTCCAAAACCACCTAATAAAACATGACATAGGCATTTGCTGTTCAGATATGTTGTTTTCAAACAAAAATACTCAAATCTTGAAACTATTAAAACATCTAAAGTGTTTCTCCAAGAAACATAAATATTTGTTGATAATGGCTGTGCTTTCCATGAAAAAACAAAGGGAAAATTATTTATTTCACTTTATAAAATGTGCAATATAAACAACATTAAATAGCAAACTTTCTTGTTAGTCTTCTTAAAAATGTTTAAACTTTTGAAGGCCTTTTTGCGTTTTAAGAAATGTTATAGCTTTGTTAAACTGATTGTGTGCAAACATACACTTTTAAGTTGGAAAAGGATATGTAAATGCAGGAAAAAGCACTCTAGTCATTGGCTCTTTGCTATCAATATGTCTTTTTATTTTATTTCATTTTATATTTTATATTATTTTAAACATGGGTGCATTGTCATGCAAGATCTACACAACACTAAAAATAGTCCTGGCTACTGGTGCCAATAAATACTTTAGCATATTTACTGACAGACCCCAATCCAAGTATTTCACACTAATAAGATGTACTTTGATATTAACATAGCTGTCAATTCAGGAACAAAGAAATTAGTGACCACTACTAACATTTTATAGAACAAATAAATTAATGATCACTACTAACATGTCATGCTTTGGTAGCATTGTCGCCTCACAGTAAGAAGTTGCCCTGTTCGATTCTCAGCTAGAGCGTCTTCTGTGTGGAGACATGCGTGAATGGGTGTACCTTCGTTGAAGGTTGTGCATCAGAGCAGGCAACTCGGCATGTAAAAATCTACTGCCAATCATTAGCGGACCGGAGTTCCGCTGTGGTGACCCTTAACCGGGAAAAGCCGAAAGATGCAACGACTAACATTTTATGCTTTAAAATGACACATTGGTGCATTTTTTCCCATCTTTTATTCTTTATTTGTGTGCATATATTACATGATTTTTGCAAAGACATTTTTTGAGTGATAAAAATGTAATTCAAAATTCCTTTCACAAGTATACTGATCTGTTATCGTTTTATATTTAAACAGTTTCTAAATGAGGATTGCTTAGTTGGCCAGACACTGCTTGACTAAAATGATAAGAAATTTAATTTAATTTAATTTTATAAAGCTAGATACTGGAAGGATATTATATTTGGACAGACTGATTAAGATATAATACATGCAGAATCTGAAGGCAACTTTTTTGCCTTTCAGACCTCTCAAATGTCTATAATTTGGAGTAACATTCCCATTTTAGGCCTGATTTTCCCCTTAATTTAATTTTCTAAAGCTACATACTGGAAGGACATTATATTTGTACAGACTGATTACGATATAATACATATAGAATCCGAAGGCAACTTTTTCTGGCACTCAGACCTCCCAAATGTCCATAATTTGGAGTAACATTCCTGTTTTAGTCTTGATTTTCCCCTCACATGATGTCCCTATGTTTGGAGGTATCAATATACTAAGTAGCACAAATAATTTAAAGAAAGAGGACACACATCTTATATCCCTTTTTCTAAAGCAAGAAATAAATTACCTTGTATGGTAGAATTTTGCAATAAATTCTGCAGATTTTATTGATTTTACACTGCCTTTTAGATAAGGCTTCCCTATACGGTCTCAAGGAGAATTTCCTTGAGCTGTAGCTCACAGAAAAACAAAGCGAGTGGCATAAGGCTGAACTCTTTTATTCACAGGAAATCATTGCTGATAGAATTTCAAATTGTGTGCTGACATTCATTCATGCTAGCTATTTTTATTTTTATGTGCTTATGCTAGGAGTTTTTTTTTTTTTTTTACCCCCACTAGAGAAAAGGTGCACTGTCCAGAAAGATCAATTGTCTGAGTTTGGTGACTGTACTTATGAGGAGTGGAGTAACCTGGAAGTTTTCACACAGTTTTTAAAATCCTGCCCAGGCCATGAGTATGGCATAATTATCAGGCAACTAAACTGAACTTTGAGGTGAGTTAAATAGTGTTACTTACTGTCACTGACTGTGTGTGTGTGTGTGTGTGTGTGTGTGTGTGTGTGTGTGTGTGTGTGTGTGTGTGTGTGTGTGTGTGTGTGTGTGTGTATGTGTGTGTCTGCATGTGCACATGCGTGCATGCATGTGTTTGTGAATGTGCCTTTCTGTGATTACATTTAAATGTAGAAGGAAAGGATGATTACGTTAATCCATGTCATGAGTTAGAGAGCATGGTAGCTTAGTATTTAATGTTTCTGTGCTACAGCTGATAGAAATGGGATGAATCACTAAAACTTACGTATGCATATTTTATTATGTTTTTTTCTGTATCCACATGAATTTTCCCAGATACTCTAGTTTCTTTCCATCTCTTAAAAACAATCGAAATGAGTAACTACTTCAAGTTGTTCAAAAATGTCACATTTAGGTTTATCATTTTGGTTCAGGTTGCTGTTAGAAAGATCTGTAAAGGACCAAATTAAAGTCCTGGTTGTTTTGTATTAGTGACTAGTATATACATACGCATTCTAGACTGTACAATGTCTCCAAGTGTTTATTAAGATGTTTTAGGTCAACACATGACTACATTAGATGACACAAATAAATGCATAGGACAGATGTAATGCATTTCCAATGTGGTTGGAAGAAAAAAAAATATCTGTTAAATAAGAAAGAGTAGCAATTTATCCAGTAGGATGGGATATGGGTATACATCTTTCTCCAAGTCACCCTTAATATACAATATGAATTTATATTTCAAAGATGCTTCACATGTTACTAAAATTAAATAAAGGAGAAAATAGACTAGCAAGACGTATATTAGATAAGGAATGCTATCAGTGCTTCCTAAAGGTGATGTGGTCATAACATTTGTAGAGATGTTTTCGAGAAGCACGGTGAGAAAGGTTTATTTAATTCAAGTGCAGTGACTGTTATATAGGACACGATAAGCACTGAATGAAACAAGTGCTGAGATAGAGCACTACAAAAGTGAAAGCACCAGTCAATGCAAGTGAAAACATGCAGTGTTGGAGAATCGAGATACACATGGTTTATAAACAGTAATTAATGAATTAGGCACAGATTTTAAATAAATGCAAGCTACTGAGTGGATGTCCTGAATGGGCACTGTCAGTGTTGAACTGACATCATGCATTAAACTTTGTGACAAGGTATTAATTAATTCATTATTAATATTCATAAATGTTTGTTAACCTACTACATACAGTGGTCCGAGGACCCTTTTCAAGCATGATCAGGGCTAAGATGGCAAAACCAAGATACATATTGTAAAAACATAACAATTAATTATCAAGTACAATGAAGAAACAAGTATAATAAAAAGGCAAGCTTTTATGAAAACATCAAGTGCAGGAAGAATGTAGAAGTATAAATCTTAGCATTTAATGCAAAAGGCGCATGTTACTAATTGTGGAAAGCATGATGTATAGTAATACAGTAAAAAAATATTTTTTTATCATTGTATATGTATGTGATAAGCACATCGTAAGCATGGATCATAATAAAGTGAATTATAAAATGACTATATGCATACTCATGAACTATCTTTCTGTACAAATACTTCTTCAGAGTTGTGCTATTCTTCATCCCTCAAGCAGGTAAAAGCAGTAGCGTGAGGATAAAGTGGGAGATAAGTCTCTGAGCAGGTAAGGAGGAGAAATACAAGGGGAATGAAAAAATAGTTTAAAAGTATATAGAAAAGGAGAGGGGTTAGCTGAGAGAGGAAACATGAAGTCTGTTAACCAGTATCTCTGAAGCAAGTGCATACATTTTCTACAAGCAAGTAAGAATGAAGTGACTTGACTTCTTGAATGAGAGAAAGTTATGTTCTAACTTAATAGGTTCAGGTAGAGAGTTCCATTAATAAGATAATCAGTGCCATGCAGCATCAATGCACCTTCTATACCCTATAACCAAATCAATCAGTATTTAAGGTAAGGAGTTCACAATAGGTATTTGACTGAACCCTGACGTACAGCATGTTTAGCAGCACACAATTACTGGTGTGATGCATGACACATTAACAACATGAGATATGTAGCGACAGAGCAAGAATATGTTCTGTATGCCTAAGTAGCCATTATTTATATGTTAGATATAAAGGGAAGGGGTTCTAGCACTGACAGGTCAGACAATATTCACACCCACAAACACACACACACACACACACACACACACACACACACACACACACACACACACACACACACACACACACACACACACACGCACACACATGCGCGCTACCATACCAGATGGTGTAGACTCATGAAAGAAGCTGAAACTTTCTTGTGTTCAAGTGATAAACATGTTTATTAGCTGTAAACTGATAAGACTATCCAGCACATGTATATGAACACATTCAATACATTTGGAAAGAATGTATATTACAGTTCCAATTGCTATTCTGATTAAAAAGGTGGGGCATTTTATGGAAACATTCAATGAAAATCCTTACATTGTTCAGTTTTATTATTGACAAGAAGACATGCAGAAAGGTTCTACTGACTGGCAGCTATGGCCAAGCAGAAGGTATACATTTTAACTTTCATAAAAAAATATGCTTACTTTCTATAAAAAACAGGCACCAACTTAATGCTGTGAAAATCAGAAAGTACTAGAAGCAAGCAAAAAAATGAGATATAACTGGGAAGGAACACTGCATGCTGTATTTGCCATCTCATGGATTTTTTTTAAGTATAATATAGAATAAAGCTTGTTCACGTTTATAAACTGCACCATTGATGTCTCTCTACAGTGCTGTTGAAATGCATATCATCTCATTATCACTACAATTCATGCTGATTTCCCCTGCATCCAGACCAATGGGATGCATAGGTCTCCTAGACTACATGGGTATTTTGATAAGAAAAAAGCAGGTTCATGGCATAGATGCTGCTGCACAATATGCTTGACAAAGATGATCGGAGTTTGGCTAATGAATTTCATTAGGCTTTTACCGTGTTCCTGTGAGTAGGATAAAGGACGTAGTTTCAACTCTGATCACAAGCTGATGGGTCAGCCTGCAAGCTAGCTGATTTGAAGCCTACATGACTCAGTTCACAGACGGTGTGGTGATACTTCAGCACATTAACCAAGGTACAGCATATGTTCTCTGTGGTTTCTCTACTCCTTCATTGTTACTATATACAGAATTTTGCTGCCACATATTTTGTTGCCTTTGGTGGCACATGTGCATGCTATAGAATTTGAAGTGTATGACATTCCGGAACATTACAAGGCAGGAGAGCTTCTGCTGCTCAAAATCTGCATACATTATTGTGATGATCTCATCACTACGGTCTCATCTTTTGCTCAGTAATACAGTGTCATTTCTGTGGAATGAGGAACAATACTATCATAAGAGTAATTAGTATTAAATAATTTACCTTGCTTTACATTACTGCAGACTGCAATATTCATCTTTAAGTACCCGAGCTATATTGCTTAAATTAAATGAGTGGCACTATACCTTTCAAACTGCAGACAGTGAAAATAGAAACAAATCCTTAGAAAATTAGGAACATCCAGCCAAAAATATGGGCATCTAATTAGCATACAATTTCAATAAGAAATGTCACATAACTCTTCCTGCTTCCTGAAGGAATATGGAATACTTCTCAAAAACACATTTAAAAACCCAGTGACAAAAACAATGGAAATTTGAATTACCAAAGGGTTCCATTATGAAACAGTGACTTCCAAGCTAACACTTCAAAAGAACAAAAAAGAAAATAATATCCCAAAACCAAGAAGGGAAAAACTCCTTTTTTCCTGTTCTTTACAGAGGAATAAGTCTCCACACTCCCTGATGTGGGGAAGACCCCCAAACTTATATGTACCAATTCCAAGGCCACACCAGCTACAAGAAGGAGTAAAACTCCAGAAATAGCAGGCACAAGGAAAGAAATAAAATTAGCTAGCATGATATTCTGAAAAAAAATCCAGTTATGATTATATATATAGCCATAAATCATTGTAAATCAGTCATTTTTCATTTATATTCTAGAAAATTTCCTTGCACAAAATAACTAAAATATTTCTACAAAGCTTACAATGTTGTGTACATGCTACACTGGTGGTTAGACCCATGGCCATAGTCATTGACAAACTATTTTACCTCTCAACAAAATGACTGAGACCGTGATTCACTAATCCTCCATGTAAGACTAACTAAGTCTTACACAGACACTGCAGTCTAAGAGTATGATGTCAGCGAGTCATGCATATTCATGAGGGCGCACTGACTCAACTCTAAGGCTAACACGGAGCATGCACGAGTGCAGGGAGCGTGTCAGACTGCCGAACAGTCCAAATATCCATGCCTCTGCAAGTGCCTAAACAGCAAATGTCAACTGAAATGAGCGAGTCCGCTCAAATGTCTACAAACCCAACACTACACTCCCCCACATTCTAAATCCCTGTACAAGTTTAAAATGTAAAGTTTCCTTTTTTTTTATTATTCCCGATATAGCTGCCCATATTTGTGCATGTATGCACAGGTTTGCCCATTGCTTAGCTACAGTTAGCAGTGTAGACATCAAAGAGGATAATAAACTACTTATATGCAAATTAAGCCAAATAGCAATAGCGTAGTGGTAGAGTCTTTGCACAAAGAGGAGGCATTCCCAGTTCGAGTCCCGCCACTCCCCTTCCTATTTTCTGTATGAAATGTGTGCATAAAAAGAATTCCTGTCATTTACCTTTTAAATTTCAGTAAAATGCATTGAAATGGCCTATGTGGTATGAACGATATTTTATATATATATAAGAAGGTGGAATGGTCATGCATACTGATAAATGCATAAGTAATGTGAAGCACTGCTAAGCAAAGTTTACTAGTATTAAGCACAGTGAAGTATAATTGCTTATAGCTTAACACTGCTTTAACTAGCGCAATAGTTTTGTGCGGAGCTGCGCATCGCGCCAACTAGCGCAACGTCGGGCAACGTAGAGCAACGTCGAGCAACATTGGGGAAAGTTGAGCAAAGTCAGCTAAACACAGCCACACCTCCTATCCAGTCTGGCCATTAGTAAAATAAAAAGCAATGACAGGCTTCGAATCCGGGATACTGTGCACCATAATCACAGTACTAAACCACTAAGCCATGACAGCATTAAATATGGATGCATTTCCAACACACTCATATATATCAGTGGAGGTTTACCCATTGCTAAGCAGGTTTGCTCTTAGCTGAGATTTTTCAAAACTGCAATCACAAATAAGTGTGGGAAATGAGGCATATTTAAGCTCCATAGGCGGGAATAATTTCCATAACTGGTTGTAGCTCCCATCTGCAGACAGTATGGTCGGAGTTGGAGAGGGCACTCCTTTTCGAGCGCAACGGTGGGGCATTGAGGAGTCAAAATTTATGGTTTGGCTCCTCATCCATCATCATGATGCAAGACTCCTGCAGGGCCAGTTTCAGGGCACTGAGTACAAAGCGGAAGCCTGGAACCGTTTAGCACATGATGTCACCAGTGCCACAGGCATCCCTCGGACTGGTGAGCAGGTCAAACACCACTATGCAGACCTGAAGACACGCAAGGAGGACTGACTGAAACAGTGGATACAGGAGGCCCATGGAATGGAAAATGCCCCACTACTGAGTATGTAGCCATGGAATGAAGTATGTAAGAGTTGCTATTGTAGTCTATATTATGGATAGGTATGTCTCAATATCCCTTCATTTACTTCACAGCTGCAGGTGTCCATGCTGCAAATCAGCAAGCCTATGCAGATAGGCTGCTGAAGCTGCACCACCAGGCAGGTTAGTAATTATTCTGCATGTGTAGTCATATAAAAGAAGTGAGAGATCCTGAAAAAAGAGTGTTGTAACCCATTAATAAAGGTATAAAAGTGTGGAATAACTTCTCTGCATGCACTGTTATATAAAATAAGTGAGACAGCATGAAAAGGTGTTGTAACCCATTAATAAAGGTATAATATGTCTTGAATAAAAGACCTCTGCATGCACTGATATATCAAATAAATGAGAGAGCCACTAGAAAAGTGTGTAATGTAATTAATAAAGATATAATTCCTGGAGTGTGTCTGTGTCACTTTCTTCGATATGTCGTTGTACCCTTGCATTATAGAAATAGTACTGTTGTATCAAGTGCAGTTAACCCACACATGAGTAGGCCCATATAAAGTGGATGAAGGGAGTGCCAGTAGCTGTTAAGCATATATACAGTCCTCAACTGTTGGTTAATGGCTGGCATGTACAGGTTAATCTGGCACATGAGTAGCTTATTATTGTGTCCCCCAGAAATGTCAGTATACTGCTAGAAATGTAGGAGGCTGTTAACATATACGTGATAATGTCACCTGAACACATCCAGATATGTAGATACATAAATATAAATGAAAAATATAAATATGTAGCAGCAACATCTGCATCCAGGACAGTTTGTATGTCAGATACAGGTCAGGTATATCAGGAACTAGCAAAACCCATTTCACAATTTAATGGACATTGCCTAGTGTAATAATACATGTAGGGGATATTTAACTGCAGTCAACAGGAATGTAGTGTAAACTATAAGTATATATAAGTTGTTAATGGAGGTATGTTTTACACCCTACTGTATGTGCATAAACAATGCAATTCCACACCTCAATGGGTATGCTCAATCTCATAACATTTGTTGGGACACATGTCCTATTGGTTTATAAATATCTGCATTTACTTCGATGTATGTGCCCTGTTCACATACCACAGTCTTGGTGGCCTTTTGCCACCAATCAATCCTGCATGCTGTTGGAATGTCCACTGTTGTTCTATATATACATGTGCTATGCTTGCTGTTCAACTGTTGGAACTCTGGTGTGTTGGGTTAATGAGAATACTACTGTATGCTGTTACAACTAAATTGGAATGCTGTTGGCTATTACTAACCCATATTGTCATTAAATCCTCCTTAACATAGAATGTATGGGAAGGCCAGTCCCAGCAAACCCACCTGTCCCACCTCAGCTGGCAATGGCACCTGGCACCAGCAGTTCCGGTGCCCAGCCCGGGACCTCCTCCTCCGTTGGCCCTGTGCCACCTTTGGGTGGAAGCGCTGCAGGGGATGGGGCTCATCCCCCCGTGCAAGCATGGCCGGAGGAGGGCCACCTATCATCCTCCGAATGGTCCGGGCTGTGGTGCATAGGGAGATTGAGCGTTCAGTCGCTGATCCTCTACACCAGCTCGGGGCAAGAGTGGTGCGACTCATGTGTGAGCCTGCCCCTCCTATGCAGCCCCCTGCACAGCCACTCTCCGGGCTGTGAAGGTGCAGTGGTGACTGCCCATGGGTGGGGATCTCAGTTCCACTGTTGCCATCTGTGGGCTCATGGGCTTGCGATTTCCAAACACCCTTCTCCATCAATGGTGTTCACCCACACCATGTGTCATACTCCGCCCCTGTATGCATCTTGTTTGTCTTGTCTGTTTACCTCCCCAACCTACCTCCCAAAATATACCTACTTCCCCTACCCCACATTCCACTCTCACTTGAAAAAAAAAAAAAAAGGGCAATCTGCTCCCACAAACAAATTACACCCCATACATAGCTGCCCATTTCGCACACATGTGGGCACATAAACTGAAATTTAATTGGCAGTATAACATACTTCGTTGTCCTCACCCCTCTCTCAGGGGTGGAAGGTTTCAAATTTTCTTTCAAATTACCTCTATATGCACAGCTGTTGCTGTTAAAGAAATGGGCAGCTATGGACCTTCTCTACACCCATCCTGCACATTCTGAGCTGTTTTCCTTACTGTCTTTCCCTCTTTGTGCCTCTTTTTTCGCCACTTTCCTATCTCCCCATTTTCTTTTCTTTCAAAGAAATGAGCGTGGGGGTTAGCAGGAGTAAGCACTTTTAAGCAGTAGTTAGCTGGGTTGCGCGAGTGTGCGCCTGTGTGTGCTTAGCTAAGCTTGTGTGCGCTTAGCTAAGCATCGCACAAACCCATGCAAACCTGCTTACAACTGCTTAAAAGTGCCTTAGTCACTCTGTATGTCAGGGCCCTTGTTCTGCTCAGCAGCAAAATAAAATACATTTGTCAGTTTCGAACCCTGGACTTTGTACACACAAGACTGTATGAAGTAACACTGTGCCATGGTAAACATACAAGAAATTGGTGCAGAAATCAATATATCATGCATAGGTTCATAGGTTCATAGGTTCATACTAGGCTATCTGCCCGAGGGCAAGCCTAGCCCATGGCTTGTGTACCGCCACCCCTAGTATGGGGAACTATACCCATTATTTTGCTGTGCCTCTGTCGAGCAGTGACACTGAGGTAATCCCTGGGTATATCTGCGATCTCCCATCCATTGGTCAAGATTTCTCTTGAACAAGGCCAGCGAGGTGCTCTGCCTCACATGTTTGTTCCACAGCATAGGGAGTCTTTGGGTGATGAATCTATCCCTCCAGCACGTCCTATTAATAGCGTGTCGAGGTTTAAGTCTCCGCCCTTGTGGCTCTGATGGATCTAGATTTTTGAGGTGAAGCATATTCATCAAATCTGGGTTTGACATGGCCTTGTATGTTAGGCAAAGGTCACCTCTGAGCAAGCGTAGCGACTGAATAGAGCTGGAGTTCTTTCAGTCGGGCAGCATAGGATAGATTTTGAGACCCTTTATCCTTTTGGTGAGGAACTTTGTGGCCTCTCCAGCTGCTGCAAGTGTCGGGTCAGATACATTCGAATGGGGCATTGTACTCAATCATTGGTCTGATGAGTGATGAGTAAAGGAGACTATAACCTCCCTTGATCTAGATGAGAATCCCTTCATGATAAGGTGGGTAATGTAGAAGGTCTTCCTAACTACTTTAGCTACATGGGTGTCGAATGACAGACTACTATCAACCTGGGTCCCCAGGTCCCTGATAACTTCTTCTGTGCTCAGTGGATTGCCACCTATTTGGTAGCTAGGGGTAACCTTGTTTTTCCCGAAGGGTATGACTATGCATTTTTTGGCATTTAACTTTAGGCCGTGGCTCTGGCACCAGTTATCCGTTTCTGTGAGACCCTTCTGAAGGATATCTGTGTCAGATGTGTTTTCTACTATGGCGCCCAGTTTGCAGTCATCTGCAAACTTTGTCAGCCATAACCCTCCTGTGTTTGCTTGTACATGAGTGAATGTAAAGGACAAATAGGAATGCCATAACACAAATCCTGTTCTGTGGATCTTTACCAGCAGTTCTTGTGGAATTGCATTACATGACTGTGAAAAAAGAACCAGCCATTCTAGCAGGAAATAATGTTACAGCAGCACTTTACAACCCCCATCAAGGATGTAGGTAGGCATACTCAGTACAGAAATTTGTACAGTTTTCCTGAGCAGCCTGTGCTAATGTCAACACTAAAAAAGCACAAACTGTTCAAAAGTGAGTTAATAAATATTCACAGTATAGCAATTCACAAACAGTTCATGTGCCAAATGAATACATCTCAATAACTACTTTTGTATGGCAGGAAATTGTAGAAAAGAAACTACATACTCACATGTATCTCGTGTTAGCATATGTAGGGGTGAGTACAATTCTACACTGACAACTGTGTAGTAGAAGTGGCAACATTCAGGTCTGAGTACAACAATAATATCAGTGGCTACACCCCTAGCTTCAGATATAAGAACTATACCAACCTTCTGACTTACACAACAGTGTCCACAGCAAACAAGCATAGGCCCCACTCTGGAATGCTGAAAGGGCTATGCCTACCTGACATAGCAATTTATAGCATTGGGTTGCTATGACAGTGAGTATTGCAATTACCACACAGCAGGCTGCATGCAATTACCAAATGGTGGCCACCAATTGGTGCAGAGGCCATCACATGCACATGTGCAGATACCTATAAAAGCATGCAATCACCCCATTGCAGACAGTGAGAGAGAGAGAGAGAGAGAGGGACACAGACACAGAGACAGAGACAGAGAGAAAGTGAGAGAGACTCACACCCCCACCCACACCAGTGGAAAAAAATAATAATAAACTAATAAAAAAAAAAAAAAATTAAAACATAAAAAAAAATAATTACATTAAGCCAAAGATACTGCTAACTGAAAACTACGAACTCATACAAAGGAAAGGTATGTAACAGATATGTATTTACTAGCATGTTGAAGATATATTTGAAGACCACTCTACATATGTTGAAACATTAATATATGGCATCAGTACGTATCTATGCACAGATGCCCTGCATAACTACTGCCATGGACAAATCAGTGTGTAGCTGTGTGCAGTGGGACATAAATGTGATATATGTAGCTCAGCATTAAATGTCAAACATCTGAGCCATGTTATCTGTGTTCTGTACAGTAGTGTGGACAATGTCTGTTTGGGGGAGTAGCGCATACAGCTATATAACCATGGATGTGACAAAGTAACAAATGCATGATAGTCATATCAACGTGTAGCTTAGCATTGGCAACAGCTGTACCAGGCTAGTATGGTAATTTAGCATTTGCAGCTATATATACACCCTCTAATATTACTGTGTGCTCACATGTGACACCTGTTCATGTTGCAGCAAGGCCCAACAGGTCAGCCGTGAGGTACATGGACATACAACAGTGTGGTCCTTGTGTGTGTATGGCACACACATGCAGAGAGATCTGTCTATGTCAGATATATTAGCATCTGTACATGTGCATAGAGCAAGGGAAATACTGCAACTGTTTGTGAAAGGTGGATATATATATATGTTGTTGAAGGTTGTTATGTGCATATTTCTATATAGGTTGTAGTGTGTGGCAAACCAGACAGCATACAGTGCTGGTATATGACATGTGGTGGTTGAACGCTGTGGGTATGATTTGTCAGGTTTGCAGTGTTGCAGCCAGTGAGGCCTGCTAAAGCTACATGGGCTGAGAACGCCTTCAATGCATTCTGCACAACACTGTGCAATATTATGACATAACTGTATACCTCACAACCTTCCCATACTCAATATTCCCACCATGAAAGGTGGACTGTATATGTGCCTATATGTATATCAATATGTACACCAATGGATGTTTATATGTATGTGTGTATATATACATATATATGTACAGAGAGTGAGAGACAGAGACAGGGTCATATTTACTGCAACAGATGCCTGGTGACAAAGCCATGGACTCAAGCTCAATGTTGACACTGCCTTGGCATCCCTCCTTGCAAAAACGTAGTACCTATTAACTACCACATAGGTGGTAGTCTACTTAACACTGAAGGTGTGATAAGAGACCATGGAATACAGGTGGACAGTTCTCCCCTTTGATTGTCACAGTGCCACACTAGTCATGTAATCTGTCTACTTGGCACACGTAATCACAAAAGGTGTGTCATCCAGGGAAGTATAGGTCAGTGTTCCCCTCTACTCCACACACATAAAACCCATTATAGAGTACAATGCCCCATGTGGTATGTACCTCACAAGACATCTACAGCAACTGGAAAGGACACAGACATACCTCACAAAGAGTAATACTGGTCTCAATCAGATGCCCTATGCAGATCATCCCACAAACTACAGCTAGACTGTGTTGCATACCGTCTACCCAGAGGTGACCTCTGCCTAACATGCAAAGCTATGTGAAACCCAGAGCTGTTGGACATGCTCCACATAATCAGATCACAATCCTTATGAGCTACACACTCTAGGGACATAAACCTTGTCACCTCAATAAAAAGCACATGCTGGAGGGATAGATCCCTATCTCAGAGACATCCCATACTCTGGAACAAACCACCTATCAATAGCAAACTAAGCTCCTAATTAGCAGTTGTCATATATAAACCTGATTATTGTATGTGAGATAGGAAATACACCCCGGGAATCACCTCTGTGGCTCTGCTTGACAGGGCCATGTGAAATTAAATTACCTGTGTGTCAAAGGCCAGGGTAGCTAGACATCTATAGGTCCTAGGGCCAATAGCCTATAACCTACCTACGAACCGATACACACCCACATGTACTTGTTGCAATAATTGCTTTGTGAGGTTGACTGTGTGATGGTGAATGTGTAGGTTAATGTGTCAGAGTTCTGTATATGTGTGATATATGTGTGATAGCTAAGTGGCAAACTGTTTCTGTCATGGTATTTAGTGTCCTAGCTGTGATCCCAGCAAAAGATGTGTATGCTATTGCTAGGCACAAAAAACAGTATGCCAGACGGTCTGACGTAGTCTGTTGGTGTCGACTGGGGTGTCTCATTGTAGGCTACAGCAGTACATGTATGCTTATTGAGTGTTACTGCTGGTGAATCCAACCTCTGAATGAACTGTAGTACTACCTGAAGCTGTATGCCTAAACAGCACAGTATGGTGTATGTACACATGTCCTGGAACCACTGTTTTGTTTGTTCCCCGTAGTCCTCCAGATGACATACCTCAGGCAAAAGGTCTTGTAACTACTGACACACAGTACTGTATGGTACACAGGTAAAGGTCATGTGTGTTGCCATACCTTTGTGTCTGGTATGTATATCTGATGTGTGTGTGTGTGTGTATGCCTGTACCATGGCCTTGGTCGTATGTGTGTTACAGGATATAGGTGCATATCTAGCAACATGTAAAGTGTAGTACATCAGTATGCCACCTATGTTGATGAATGAGCAAATATGTTAGGCAGGGGTTTGCCATCAGTGACTAGTGTGGTATACTGGTAATACTGTGACTGGACTTTACAATCATTGCAATGGATTACATGTTACATTATGCATTAGCTTGATATATACCCCCTGTGGCTAGGTGATGCATTGTGTCGCATACAGTGTGCCATGTACTGTTGTATAGTCTTACATACTGGTTTATCTTTGTTGCTGTGCAAAACATGGTTTGATATATAGAGTGTGCCAGGCACTGTCAGCCAGTTGTGGGTTGAGCACTGATATGTGGTATTGAACGTGTGTATCCTTTGACAGTCAATAGGTTGCTATATATGGCAGATAAATGATGTCTGTACTGTAGAATATTAAGTGTGCCACTTGACTTGCTCACACATATTGTTTCATTGTCTTCCAGGGTCATGGCCCACCATCGTAATCCCTCATACAGCCCAGCAGAGGATGAAGTTATAACAGACACCATGGTTCAGCACTACGCCATGCTGTTCTCAAGAACCAGCCAGGACCAGCATGAGCAGACTGCACTGTGGCAAGATCTTGTCTGTAGGGTAAATGACATAGGCATGCATAAGCGGACATATGAGCAGGTACGCCATCACTGCAGTGATTTAATTAGGCATGCCCGGCAGCATGCATCTGATATCTGTAGACAACAGCTTTCCACAGGTGGTGGGGTAGCCATTCATCCCCCCCTCACCAGAGTGGAGGAGCTGCTTCTGAGCCAGGTGGCTCCTGGCCAACAACAGCAACAACAACTAACATGCATCATCATAGAGACCGGAGCCACCCAACAAGTTGACATGGAATGTGCAGGTAACATGGCATAGCTGTACACTACTGTTACCTCTATTGGTAGATCATGCTTATGTGAGATGTGTAGTGTGTAGTTACAAGATGTGGTGCCTAGTGTTGTGCAATAATAATAATTCGGAATATAATATGCAGGCCTGTGACTGTCAACACTCGTACTACTGTAAGATTGCAAACACACAGAAGCAATGCCACAGTTGTTGCCACTGACAAACTGTCTCATATCCTTGTAGGTCCCTCTGCTGTGACAGCAAGGCAGCAGACCCATGCTGGTGAGTGTGTGTTCAACATTTAATATTGCTAATTAAATGTGCATGTCATAGGTGAGGTGTAGGCCATGTACACATCACACACCAGCACATAATGCATGCTGTGCATGTTTGCTGTGAGACTATGCACATCTCAGTAACATGAGTAGCTGACTCAAACATATGCAATACACAGAGCATCTCACACAATTGTGGCAACACTGTAGTGGGCGTTGGATAGGCAGAGTCGATACACATGCACACAACACACACAACTGTGTCATACACAGTACACGTTGACATGCTACACATGGCATATTCAGACGCACTCTGTAAGGTCTCACTTCAGTATCCCAAATGTCATCCACACAGCACACATAATATACCTGAGAGGTAGAGTCCTCTCATGTGTCTGTGCAACTCTCTTCAACACATAACATATTCATGTTAGGCAATGCCCCCTACTGGGCACCTTATGAACCCATGTAACAACTGGCCGTGAAATGGTGAATGTAGCCATGGTACTGCAGTTCACGTACAGCATGCTATGTGCAGGTCTGGCACACATTAGTAGCCTTGAGTGACCACATGATGCTGCATGATGATGTCACATGGCACTACACCACATCCAGTTACAGTGGCCACAGTACTACACATATCATTAATTGCTATGCACCTCAATGTTGTGTGTGTGCAAACATATGTACCGATACACAATATGCATAGTAATCACCATTTGTACAAAGTGACACACATGTCTTGTAATACTATTGAGTGTATAGGTCACATGACACACATTGTGTATGTGTGATGTTCAATGTTGCAGTTGTGTGGTAGCATGCCATGTCATGGCTGGCACTGGCATGTCCACAATATGTCCTACACTCACCATAACCACTGTACAATGGCTATGCTGAGCAATGGTATTTCCATCAGGTATACATGCACCACTCATCCTGTATGCATACATAACTTGCATGTGCTAAACCTGTGTCCACAAATATCTGCTAAAGACACAGATGCTCTAATCAGAAATGGATATCTATGTGACACACTGATACACATCCAGCCATGGTATGTATACCTGTGAGTGATGGTGCACAGGACATTGTAGAGCTGTTAATACTTGCACAGCAATGTTGTGTCCATGTACACATTGCATTCCAGGGTGAGGCCAATCACTGAACAAAACACACATGCATCAAAGCCATGTATACTGTTATTAGCAAGGGCTGTCTACACTCACACTGCATGCTGTTGAGCAACACACGTCCTACATGCTGTCACTTTCGATATAAATGGCTTGTGATACTGTACCCCACCATCACACACTATTGAGTATGTTCTGGATTGCTGGTGGTGTGTGTGTGTGTGTGTGTGTGTGTGTGTGTGTGTGTGTGTGTGTGTGTGTGTGTGTGTGTGTGTGTGTGTGTGTTGTAGTGAGGAGTATATTTGTGTGCATGTGTGCATGTGCTCATGTGTTCATGTGTGCATGTGTTCATTTGTTCATGTGTGCATGTGTGCATGTGTGCATATGTGCATGTGTTCATGTGTGCATGTGTGCATGTGTGCATGTATGCAGCCATCATGTACAAGTCGTAAAGTGTGTTTCCTGTCTCCCTCTCACAGGTGCTGATTTTGGGCTGGTTCACTGCAGCAGGGAAACTGATGTCACTGAGCATGATAGTGATAATGATGATAGGTGTGTTGAGGCACAGGCATGTTTGCCAGGGTCTGTTGTTGAGCCTACAATCGACAGTACACAAGTGTCCACCCCATCCATGCACACAGTCATACTGCCAATACATCCATCACCAATGCCCTTAGCTGAGGGACAGCGTACAGTCAGCATTGGCCAGGACAGTGTGGTATCTATGGCACATGCATCCCAACACAGCAGCCATACTCAGATGACTGGAAGGGTACCACATAGGCAGATGTCCAGGGGTTCTCGTCAGAATCATGCTACTGGCAGACGTGCCACAGGTCTTACAACCTCACGCATGTTCCAGGCTGTCATGGAGGCACAGGCACATATGGAACGGTACACCAGGCAGGGACTAAGGGCACAGAGGGCACATAACACCACTTTAAATGACAGTATCCGTGACCTAGCAGGTGCCATCCGTAATTACACTGAGGTCATGGATAGACATTGGGGTGAGACATTAGATGTCCTCCACAATGTCATGTCCATGTGTCAGGACAGAGCGGGACAGGTGAGATGTCGACATGGATGTATGCCAGCAACATCAGCAGCTGGCAGTCGCCGTGGATGTCCCTCAAGTCACAGCCACTCCCGTAGTGCCAGTACCAGCCCCAGCAATGTTGGGGGTGGGCTGTCCATAGACCGTCCTAGAAGACCACATGCACATGGCTCTGGACAGTCCCAGCAGGGACCTGGCTCCAGTGTGCTTCCATCTACCTCTGGGGATAGTAGCCAGTCAGGCTTAGTACCTGATAATGTCAGTAGCACCCCTGCCAGGCACAGGTACCGTATCCGTGGCCAGAGACAGTGATCTGTAAAGCCTGGCAGGTACAGTCTGTGGCTGTCCCACAAATACCCGTATATGGCAGCCACATGGTGGAACTGTGTGCATATAGACACACACACACACATAAACAAGACACCTAGGGCTACCACATACATGCACACATTATATCAACATTGGCCCATAGCAGTACTCTTGGCCCTCACACACACACACACACACACACACACACACACACACACACACACACACACACACACACACACACACACTCACACACATACATGTCGATTGTATGGCTCACTGTAAGCCTCTGGCAAACCAAAAACACACCCTGTGCATATGATGAATCCTGTGCTACCTCCTGTCATCTGTGAAATCGATGCAGGAACAGGCTACCATGGTGCTGATGCACAGGGTGACTTTATAGCAGTATAGCAATGTTAGCATGTTGTCAGCAGTGGAGTGTAATGATATGCTTGAAGGTGTAGCTGAGCAGGCATGATGCATGTAAGCTATGATTGTCAATGTAGTAATGTTTACACCAGTGTTAGTTCCAACAGTGTATTGTCCGCCCATGTGCCACTTGGCTGATGTGTGTAGTATTGGCAGCATGTGTTAGAGAGTGGACAGTATGTGTGGGATGTGTGTGGCACAGATTTGCAGGTGTACATTTGAGAACATGGTGGAGGTGCACTGTCTGCATGTACGTGCATAGTGGACACATGGGCAGGGTGACAGGCCCTGTATTACACAGTAACACTCCATAGTCTCGATTGGTGGCTAGTATGCATTGTACTACAAACATTTCTGAACTTGACTACACATGTGTGTGTGACATGGTTTGACACGGTGCTGTGGGTGATACTGTTACTATCTGTCATTGTTTTGCATTCTGGTAGTTTACACAGCTTCAACAGCCTGACCATAACCAATCATTAGATGATGTCTTGACAACTGACACACAGATGTAGGACACACAGTAACATTTGGACACTTCAGGTACTATACTATGCCAGTAACCAGTGGTATTCACCTGCACCCATTACTGGGACCACTCCTGTTTGGCATCTAGCTCTCTTATGTACAAGCAATCATAGTAGGGATATGTCCGTCCACGTGTGGTAATGCATACTCTGGCCTATAATGCATTCTCCAGATGGCACACACATCCTCCACAAGGGTATCACACAGACAGATCCCTGATGGCAAACCCATGCTGTAAAGCTATAAGCCAACCAAAATATAGTCATCCACCTTTACGGAACATAGTATCCCCACAGTACCGCATAGGTAGTAGCCACCAACATGAAGAACAGGTACCGATGTGTACATGCAACCAAGTGGTACGTCATCTCTCCTTTGATAATCACATATCCAAAGGTATGTTTAAATCCCTCGGTGGATCACATAAGCAATAAGGGGTCTGCATGCATATCCACAAAGGTTGTTGTACACCTATAATGAATAGCCATCATTGATAGACCCTGCTGCATTTGAACAGGTCTGACATCTACCTCGGCCATAAACCCTCACTCACACAATTCTATAGAAACCGTAATGAGTGTGTGTGACACAGTTGACCTAGGCCAGGGATCACTGCAGTGGCTGGCCTTGTCACAAGCATACAGATGTGACCTAAGGTCTGGAAAGCAGCAGCACACTCTTGAAATGATGACAGATGTGTTCTTGGAGAAAGCAGGGTTCCCACACATGCAATAATTGAGATCACATGTACGTATATGTATTTGCCACACAGCTACCCCACATGTGCAATGCACATACTGGTGTCATACTGATATGTCATACAGTAGTAAAAGCAAAACCCACAACCCATTGACCAACAGTGTCATACACATAGAGCACACACACTTGCTAAGTGCAGGAATCAAACCCCTACCTAACTGCTTTATGTTACTATAGGAGTACGCATTTACACAACGCGCTATACATATTACTGTGAGTTCTTTTTTCCACAGGTATATTTGTAGGATGGTGACATCATCAGACATGACAAAGATTAGTATACCACTTTTAAGGTGTTGGAGTACTCTCCAAAAAGGTTGCTCTTCTCCAAGGAGATCACACACAAACAGACACACACACACCTGTCAAGTGCAGGCTTCAAACCCCTACTTAACTGCTTTATGTTACTACAGGAGTATGCATTTACACGACATGCTATACACATTACTGTGCGCTATCTTTTCCACAGGTATATTTGTAGGATGGTGACATCCTCAGACCTGACAAAGATCAGTATACCACTTTTAAGGTGTTTGAGTACTCTCCAAAAAGGTTGCTCCTCTCCAAGGAGATAACACACAAACAGACACGCACACCTGTCAAGTGCAGGCTTCAAACCCCTACCTAATTGCTTTATGTTACTACAGAAGTATACATTTACATGACACGCTATACACATCACTGCAAGTTCGCTTTTCCACAGGTATATTTGTAGGATGGTGACATCATCAGACCTGACAAAGATTAGTATACCACTTTTAAGGTGTTTGAGTACTCTACAAAAAGGTTGCTCCTCTCCAAGGAGATCACACACAAACAGACACACTTGTCAAGTGCAGGATTCAAACCCCTACCTAACTGCTTTATGTTATTACATGAGTACGCATTTACATGACGAGCTATACACATTACTGTAAGTTCTCTTTTCCACAGGTATATCTGTAGGATGGTGACATCATCAGACCTGACAAAGATTAGTATACCACTTTTAAGGTGTTTGAGTACTCTACAAGAAGGTTGTGCCTCTCCAATGAAATCACACACAAACAGGCACACACATGTCAAAGTGCAGGATTCAAACCCCTACCTAACTGCTTTATGTTACTACAGGAGTACGCATTTACATGAGGCGCTATACACATTACTCTGCAACCAGCAAGAATGCCAAAGAATGCATAGTCATCCCCTTTGGCTAAAACAAAGTGCAAACAAATTACCACATAAGTGGTACTCCAGTATGTATGGAGAAAGTCATAACTATAGAATGCTTTGTGGTTGTCCTTATGATCAGTGACGATTTTGTTTTCAGAACCAGCTTTGGAGGATTTCATCATGGATCACAGCTTCTTACTGATGTTGACCATGGAGCTCCTCCACTCATGGGATTATACCCTCTTTTGCAACAGTATTTCCTTCTGTTGTGCAGTTTGTTTATGGCAGGAGAACATCAGATTGGCTTGTTTTTCTTGGAGGATAGCGTCTTGGTTCTGTTTCGGATAGCACGATGCATGCAGTCATGTAAGTGCTTATAAAGTGCAATTATGAAGGATTCAGTAGTTGTAACTGTAATGTCCATCTGCATGTGTGTCCTGCAGTTCAGCACGTCTGCCTTAAGAAGCATGAAGTTGGCTTTGGAGACATTTATTAACATGGTTTCCTTAATGGGGGTGTGGGTCCAGGATGTGGATATGTAGGGTAATTAGCTTATGGTCAGATGGGACCAATGAGATGATGTCAGGTGTGGAACACCGGTCACGCATGACAAACCAAACCCCGTAACCAACACAAATAATCACAAAGTGAGCTAAATGCTACTCATTGCCAGAAGTCTCAGCCTCAAGATGCACACACTCGAGGCACTTCTCATTATGGAGAATATTGATATCTGTGCAGTATCAGTAACCTAGTTCAAGGCTCCAGACAGCACACCAGCACTACCAGGATACTACTCATTCCATACCTTCCAGCATTAGAACCTGAATCATAGCACATAGGGTGAGGATGTATCCAAATTCATCAGGGATACCTACACCTCTCTCTACATGCTCTCAACAGGATATGTGCCCATAGAATGTTGCACAGCAACATTCTACACACTCCACAGGTGTTGGGCCACAAAAAGCCCTTGGCATTCATGCTCTATGAGCCTGATGAGTGTGTTCTGCAAGGCAATGGAGACAATCATAATGGAAGTAAACTATACAGAAATTGGTAACTTTCGCACGGTTGAGCACACCCAGTTTGGCTTCGTCAAATGCAGACCATGCCTCCTGAACTGGGAAGATTTGTTTGACAGTTACCCAGGCTACAGATGATTGAAGTGAGCTCCACACAGCCTACCTATACCTCAGTAAGGCCTTTGACACCTTTCCCCAGTCAGGTATCATAGATGAACCCACCAACCTGGCCATGAATCCATACATCACAAAATGGATTGCAAACTGGCTCACAGATAGATCCCACACATTACGAGTTGCTGGCTACATGTCAGACTCTACACTGGTAATGACTGGTGTCCCCCATGGTTCAGTCCTGGGGTCCCTCCTGTTTGGTATAGACTTCTCAAATGTACATGCCAACACATGAGAGTTGTGGTTGACTAAGTTTGCTGGGAACTGTAAAGTGTTTGCCATAATAGATTCCCCAGTAGACATACATATTTTCCAGAAGGGACTCTATGAGACAGATGTGTGGTGTCAGGATCATGGCCTCAAGTTCACTGTGGAGGAATGCATAGTGATCCTCTTTGTTGAAAACAAAATACCCAAAAACCACCACATGGGTGTTACCCCCTTGAAACTGACAAGGTGATAAGGGATCTGGGGACACATGTACATAGTCATTTTTCCTTTGACAACCATGTTGCCAAAGTGATTGGGAGATCCTATGTGGCCCACCTAATCAACAAAGGGTTTGCATCAAGATCCAAAGAGGTAGTGTTGGCACTCTACTCTTACATCATCAGACCCATCATTGAGTACAGTGCACCGTTATGGATGTACTCGACTTAGCATATCCAGCAGCTGTAGAGACCACATATGTACCTCACCAAGAGGATTACTGGCCTCAAACAGTTGTGTTATATAACACAACTGGTAAAACTAAATCTGTTCTTCGTTGCGTACCGCCTACTCAGAGGCACACTCTGCCTAACATACAGAGCCATGTCCAACACATAACTGTTGAACATGCTCCATCTACACATAACAACATTGAGTCACCCTACACATTACAGGGATATGAACCTCATCAGAACGATGAATACAACATGCTGGTGGGATAGAGTACCATCCCAGACACTTGCCTTACTGTGGAACAGAGTCCCAATGTACATCAGACAGAACCCCTCGCTGACACTCTTCAATTGGAACCTTGATGAGTGGATGGGAAACAGACAATTCATGCCAGGCATCACATCAGCAGCCCCACTAGAAAGGGGCTTAGGGTACTAACTATTAGAACTAGGCCTTGGGAGACTACCCAATGGTGTGGTGAAAGCTGCACAGCTTGCGTAGGCTGATATATGCCTTCGTGGAGATAGTCTACTACATATCTATGAACCTATGTGACAGGTACATGTCTACAGATAGTAGATGTGTACTTCATTGTACAGTCATGTTGTACAGCAGGCACATGGACCACATACACTGTAATGCTTACAGATACTGGTGGCTGTTATGTACAGTGGGAGAGATGTGCACCTCATGTCTTTCATGCCACTGGGATGTGTGCTGGGTGGGACAGTCCTGGATGGCTCCCTGTCATGGTCACCCTCTTACACACATCTCTGCCCATCCATCTTTGGCTTATTATACTGTTTTCCCCCTATATATATATATAGAGGTACATAGGTAGGTAATAGGCTATCTGCCTGAAGGCATATATTAGTATGGCCAGAGTGTGCTGCTATCACCACCCATGGAGTTAGTTTCCTAGGCCTCTGTGCAGTAGAGCTGATGAAGTGATCCATGGTGTGACATTTCAGTTTCACATACACTCATCAAGGCTCCTCTGGAAATGTGTTAGTGAGGGTCTCAGCTTAATGTCGGTTGGGAGCCTGTTCCAAAGCAAGAGAAGTCTGTGAGTTAGTAATGTATCCCTCCAACATGTTTTATTTAATGTTGTGATGATGATATCCATAGAGCATGTGGTACAGTGAGCTTGGGTTTACTTCAAATAGCGCATGTTCATCAGTTCTGCTTTGGACATGGACCTGTCTGCTTGGCAGAGATCTCCTGAGTAGGCAGTATGCAACAGAGTACAGATTGAGTTAATTTCAGTCTTGTTGCATGGGGCACCTGTTTGAGGCCAGTAATCCTCTTGTTGAGGTACTTCACTGGTCTTTCCAGCTGCTGAGGGTGCATAGTCAGATTCATCGCAAGTGTGTTGTGGTACTCTCTGACGGGTCTGATGACTGATGTGTGGAGGGAACCTCCTTTGACCTACATGCAAAGACTTTGGCAGTTTGTGGGAACACATAGCATGATTTTCTAACCACTTTGTGAATATGTTTCTGGAAGTGGAGATGACTATCCACATGTGTCCATAGATCCCTTATCATCACCTCCATATTTAGAGTCTTGGCACCTATGTGGTAATTGTATGACTGTAGCTTGAGGCCATGAATTTTACACCACATATGTCTGACTGAGACCCTTTTTAAGGATGTCTCTGTTGTCCCAAACATCGATTATGACAATTTTTTTGCAGTCATCCACAAACTTTGCTAAACATAGCCCTCGTGTGTTTGACTTTATTTCTGAAAAGTATACACCAGACAGGAGGGGTCCCAGGACTGAGCCATGGGGGACTGCAGTTGTTACCAGCTTGAACAGGAGACCACCATTGTTACCTTGTGGGATCTATCTGTGCTCCCGTTGGCAATCCATCAGATGACATACATATTTATGCACTGGTTGTTGATTTTGTGGATACGACATGTGTCTGGGATGTTGGAAGAGGGCTTTTCAAGGTCTATGTGGGACATGTGTAGCTCATTTCATTGATGTATGCCCTGGGTGACTGCCTTGAAAACAGTCTATCGGGTTTGGGAACCATGATCTGCCCCTGACCAAACCGAAATTGGTAGGGTTGGGTGTTTGTAGGCTCACAATAGCTCTGTTTATGAGTTCCATCATGATGGACTCCATGGCCTTGCAGATCAGGCTTAATAGGCTTATAAGACAATAGTTCCTATGGTCTGTTGTGCAACAACACTTGTGGAGTGTGCCACATTTTGCTGTAACACATTCCACAGTTTTGATATCCTGTACAGAGGGTGAGTCTCAACAGACTGTTCAGGTGCAGGGTCTGTTTGTTTTGGAGTTCACATATGACACAGCTATGGAAACCATGTCATCCCATAGACGCCATGTTTTTAGGTTTGGAAAGTGCTGTTTAACCATTGTATATGTGATTTCTTGGTTTTCACAATCTCCAGGTATAGTAATGGGCCCTTTTCTCAGTGAGAGGGAAGTATATATGTATGAACCTGTCTGACAAGATGGTGGCAGTGTCAGTCATGTACATGTATTCCTTTACAGCTTGCACTGACTCAGAACATATATGTGTTTACATTGATATATATGACATTGCGAAAGAAAGCTTCATGGTTCTCTATGGACTCTTTGACAATATTTTTGCCAGAACATGGATTGGGTAATGCTAGGAGTGCTCATTGTTTATTGATGATACTGATCAGAGATTTATTGATCTACTTTGAATTTCCACTTTCTTTGAACAATTTAAGTGATTGTAGTACATAGTTTGATTATGACAGGAGTCCAATATATTATGTGGGTCTGTTTTCATATAACTGTGTGCACAAGGCAGGATTGGTGAATAGTGACAAGTTTCTGGGGTATGAACTGCAACTGCCAGATATGTGTGGCCCACTGCTGTACTCAGACATGGCCTAAGTGAGTGAGCATGCCCAGTATGACCTTTCAGTATGTTGTTGACTGACATTTGCTTCGTTTATTTGTGTGTGAGCATGCCCAGTATGACCTTTCAGTATGTTGTTGACTGACATTTGCTTCATTTATTTAAGTGTGTGAGCATGCCCAGTATGGACATATATACTATATGTGTGTGAAAAATCAAGTTGGTTTTTACTTCAGGGCTCACCTTTGTGTTGTACATCGACAGGAAGCATGCTGTGCCTGCAGGGCTTCCATGAGTCGCTTTGCATAGACTTATCACCATTTCTACATACAGGGGGGGCAGACAGCTATTATTTGTACATTTCTACCCATGGGGCACACCTGATTGTTACTGTGGGTGTACATAGGATGAGGGGTTCACCTGACACTTATACACATTTGCTAGGCTTGCACTGCTGTCAGGTACTCCATTTCTGTCTGTACTGTTGCCTATTGTACTGGCCTGAGGCATACTACTGTACTACAGAACTTAGCTTCCCATTTCACATATCTTAGTTTGTGACTTCATAGTCTACCCAACCCACTTCACACTGCCTGGCCTGCTGTTATCTGTTTGCATAGGCCTGGGGGGAAGTTCAGAGGGCATGATACAGCATTTGTTTGTGGTTGCGTTAGTCTACAATTGCCCTGCTGTGTCTGTGCCAGTGAAATGCTGTCATGGCTTAGTGGTTCAGTAGTGTGACTATAGTGCACAGTATCCTGGATTCGAACCCTGTCACTGCTTTTTATTTTCCTGCTGGGCAGACCTGACTGGTTAAGAAACAGTAAAGCAGGTGTGAGCGTGTTTACCCGGCTTTGCTCAACATTGCACAACATTTCCCAACATTGCCCAACGTTGCGCTAGTTAGGGCAGTGCGCAGCTCCATGCAATTATGCTTAAATATGCTAAATAGTGGTAAAATGTGCTTAACACTGCTTTATATTGCTTAAAATAGGGCAATCATGCTTCAGGTAGTGCTGCAGGGCTGCCTATGTTGGATGCACATAATACACTCCCTATACATGTTTGAAACAGGTAGTGTCAATTTAGGCATCCCTTTTATTGTATGTGCGAGTCAGAGAGAGGTGTCATTTACAGGGTTCCTACTGAATCAATGTATGTGCTATGCGTTGTCTCTTTGCCAAGGCCAGGGCATACTGGGCACACCTCCTTCTGCCTACTGGGGCAGGCTCAGGTTGTTCCTCCTCCGAGTCACACTGTGCCTGTGCAGGCCTTGGCAATGGTGGGGGGCTGTTTGGCCCTGCCCCATGCTGTTCCTGCTGCAGCTGTTTTCGCAGGATCATATTGTGTAGCATGGCACATACCATGACAATTTGGGTACATGTATTTGGTGAGTACTGCAAGTCTCCACCAGATGTGTCCAGGCACTGGAACCATGACTTGAGCATCCCAAACACATGCTCAATAATGTTTCTTGTTTGTGCGTGTGCCTCATTATGGAGTTCTTGTTCAGGTGTGTGTGCATTTCTGATGGGTGTCATCAGCCACGGCTCCAGTGCGTATCCAGCATCCCCCACTAGGTGACCATCAGGGATGTCCCCACTGGCAAATGTCTGGTACAGCTGTGTCAGATGCCAGATATGGGAGTCGTGGTAGCTTCCAGGGCAGCCAGCACACACATTCAGTATTATGCCCTGGGCATCGCACATGACCTGGCAGTTGATGGAGTGGAAGCCCTTGTGGTTGATATAGGCCCTACTCCGCTCACCGGCTGGTGCTTTGATATGTATGTGCATGCAGTCAATTGCACCCACTACCTCAGGTTATTCCGCTATTTGCTGGAAGAGACACATATTGCTGGCCAATACCTCGCGGGAATTGGGGAAATATACATGATCACTGACATATGCTGCCATGGCTTTCAGGAACTGGTGCAGTAACCTGGATGCTGATGCCTGTGAAATCCCCGTCATATCACCAGTTGGTCTCTGGAAGGTACCTGTTGCTAGTATTCATAGGTCAACACATACCTTGGTTTCCACTAGGATGGGTTCCCCTCTGTTGGTTCTGTGTGTGAGGCATGGCCTGCACAGCTCAACAATTTGCTGCAGGAGCTCTCTGTCCACTCTATAGTGCTCCACTATCTCCAGCTCATGTAGCCCCTGATAGGTTACCCTGGGTCTGTACATTCTTCTCCGTCTCCTCACTGTGGGTTGCTCAGCAACATTCGCAATGGCACCACCCTCAGCATCTTGCACATGTTGCCTTATAATAGCAATGCCAGCCCCTAACATTTTTTTCTCTCAGTTAAGCTTTTTAAGTTTTCACTTCTCTTTGTATACTGCAGTGTTGCAGTGTTTCTGAGTAAAACATGGGGGAATGTTGTTTGCAGAGTTTTAAGTGCTGGGCTGGGCTAGTGTACTGCCTGTGTAACTGGCTGATTATAATTGATTTCACCTGGCAGCTCTGCTAGTTCTCCTTTGTTTACTTCCTACTACTGCTTTTCCTTCCTTTTCCCTTTCTGTTTCCACAGGGGGCAGCGCCGCACAAACAAGCGCAAACACACGCACACAAGTGCACACGCGCGCACACAGCCTTACACTGGCTTACACGGGTGCACACACACGCACATAGGCTTACACAGATTTACAGGCGCGCACACAGGTGCACACAGTGTAAGCATCTTTGCAAGAAACTTTGGTTGTAGCCACAGCGTACACCTTCGGTTTCTGGGTTTCAGATCTGACAACTGTAAAGACGCCTCTTCCAGTCCTGAGTAGCTCACAGCAAACACATGCCACTCTGCTCCAATAAACGTACAGTCTTTGATACATACCCCCCTCATGATGTCACCTATCTTCTACTCTGTTACTCCCCTAATCCTACTCTTACACTCTAGGGACATGGTTCACATGGCAGGGAAAATTGGGATTCACTATCCTTATACTCATTTGCATAGGATTGCCTACTAATGCTTGGTTACATCTTTCACACTGAGCTTCCCCCCCTTAGCAACCGCTACTTAGTAGCCATGTTGTCTTCACCCTGCCATTCACTTGCATGGCAGATGGATATTTGTAATAAAATGCCTATTTTTGGCTTTTATTATTTTTTTTCTGGTTTTTAGAGTGCCGTATGTTTGCATGGTGCTGCGCTATGCTTAAACATCGGAGATCGGGGGTGAAAAAATAAATTTGTTTTTTATTATTTTGAAACACGTATAAATGCCAATGGCCTTATATTTCGCCATTGGCATGTTTCCTCAACTGGATGCATCCTTTATTTGGAGCTGTCATTGCTCCGTTTTGCTATTTGCAGATAACACTACTCTTACACGGACAGGTTAGTGGTTCCTGGATCACAATTTTACCTCATTTGCATAGCTTTCAGCAGCAAATGAGGTAATTTGCATACCATAATACTGTCTGTGCAAGAGTAGCTTTAGAAGCTCTCATGCACGCCCCTATTGGCTATTGTTGAATCGCTCGGCAGACATATTGCCTGTCTGCAGTCTTACACTGTTCTTACACTCCGTGCAAGCCTTCGTAAATCTGGCCCTGTATCTTTTCTAGACAGTAATGAATTGTTTTCCAGTTTTCAGTCTATTCACTCATAAGTCAAGCATATCTGTAAACTTGCTAGTTTTTCTTTTTGACAGATTACCTATTTTTCATGTTATTTTTGTAAATGAGCCTATGGTCGCCTTATATATATATATATATATATATATATATATATATATATATATATATATATATATATATATATATATATAAAAAACAGATGATTCTATGGATCTTTAGATTCCCTTGCACTGTTTTATGTATCTCTCCATGGTCATTCTCTTATTTTTGTCTGTGATGTATATATATTAGCGAATTCAGTTGCACATCTTTCTCTTTTGTAGTTGCCTTCCTCTAGAATCCATTAATCTTGCCTGTTTACTTATGTTGAAAATAATTGCTATTTTGTAAAAAGTGCACCATGTGTTCTTTTGGTAAAACCTATATTATAGTCAAATCTTCAAAGAGTGAATTAAACCTCGGTATACAGAAGCCATCTATATACATTTTCAGCAATCTCTCAGATTGTCGGGAAGGCAAACGTTGAACTACAGCTATTCATATTGAGCAGCCCTGTGCAATGACTGCAGTGGTATGATGAAGAAAACAGGAGCAGTCCCAGCTGTATCAGCATGTTGGTATTGTGGCCAAGGAAACAATATTTTAACTCTAATGTCTGTAGTCTGGATCTGCAGGTGGGTTTAATTTTATTTTTTGATGTCTGTCAGACACATTTGATAAAATGATCACCTGTGTGATATTTTTGCATTTATTTCTGTATTAATTAATTTATTTGTTTGTTTACTATGGAGTGCAGGTACCATCTATTTATTTACTACAGAATATTGCATATGCCATGGAATTTCTTCCTGAATGTTCTTTGTTGCCATCAGCCCTGTCCAGTACATTTTCTGCATTTTAATGTTTGGCTTGCCAATAGTCTGGGAGGTCACTAAACATTTATAGTTTTGTAGATTCATAGGTGTTTACTAGGTTAATGATCACAAGGGCTTTTTTAAGCCTAGTCATGCATCCCAAATCTCTGATGAGTTCTGCTACCTTTGATAAGTATAAGGATGGTCCTGAGAGATGAACCATTTACAATTTAACTTTTAGCCTCAGAGACATAGGTGCCAAACCAGGGATGAATTTCCAGTTTCCCATGCAGTTGTCCAAGTTGCACTTGAATTGGGTTAGGGAGGAACTCTGCTTCACATGGATGGGGAGCCTGTTCCATAGATGGGGTAGTCTCTGGGATACATACCTATCTCTCCAGCAGGTCCTATTTATATCACAGGTAAGGTTTAAGTATTTAGAATGGGTAATTCTGGTACTGTTTGTTTTGTGGATATGCAGGAGGTCCATCAGAGTGGGGTCTGACAATGCCCTGCATGTCAAGCATAGATCTTCCTTCAAAAGCCTGTAGGAGACAGAATACAGGGATAGGGCCTTGAGGCAGTCTACATAGGACATATTACTTATGCCCTGTATTCTTTTAGTGAGGAACCTCTGTGGATGTTCCAGTTGTTGTATATGCCTGGTTAGGTACATACCAAAGGGGACATTGTACTCAATGATAGGTCTGATGAATGCCGAATACAGTGGAACAATGTCTTCCTTGGACTTAGATGCCATACCTTTGTTTATAAGTTGTGCAACATAGAATGATTTCCTCACCACTGAAGACAAGTGATGATCAAAGGCTAGATTGCTATCTATGTGTGTCCCTAAGTCCCTAACTACAGGGTCAGGTCTAAGGGTTGTGTTGTCAATATGATAGTTACCATGGATGGATGACTTTCCAAAATAAACTATTATGTGTTTCTTTGCATTTAGTTTTAGTCCTTGGCTCTGACACCAGTTGTTTGCCTGTGTTAGCCCCTCCTGGAGAACATTTGTGTCAGTGTGAGACTCAATGACAGCTCCTAAACTGCAATCATCTGCAAGTTTAGTCAGCCAGGGACCACTAACATTGGCCTTGACTTCTGAGAAGTAAATGCCAAAAAGGAGTGGTCCAAGGACTGATCCTTGAGGGACTCCACTTATGACTGGGCTCTTTGTAGGGGTGGACTCCCCAAATCTAACTTCCTGGGTTCTGTCTGTGAACCAGTTGACTATCCACCGGGTGACATACAGGTTTGTACCTAACCTCTTGAGTTTGTCAACAATGCCCAAGTGGGGTATTGGGTCAAATGCCTTGGCCAGGTCAAGGTAGGCAGTGTGAATGATTTTGCCCTCATCCATTGCTTTGATGACCTTCTCAAAGAAATCTACCAGGTTGAGTAGGCATGATCTGCCTTTTACAAAACCAAACTGGGTTCAGTCTAGTGTCTGGAGGTTTACTATATCTCTGTTGATCATCTCCATGATAATTCTTTCCATGGCTTTGCATATAAGACTAGTGAGACTTATGGGTCTATAGTTTCCAGGATCTGTAGATGGTCCACTTTTGTGCAGAGGGATAACTTTTGCCTTTCTGCATTCATGAGGCACAAATCCTGTTTGGAGGCTACAGTTAAACAGTAATTCCACAGGCCCTGATAGGTCATGTTTCATGCTATTTAGAAGGCATCCTGGGATATTGTCTGGGCCCACTGATGCAGTGTTCTTGGTCTTAGAGAGAGCATTAAGGTCCTGTTCCTTAGTAATTGTAAGGGGAGTTATATTTGATGATATTTCCCGAGGGAAGGTTGAGGGGGAGAGAGGAGTAAAGCTGGAGCTGAATTTATCAGCCATGAGGTTTGCTATATCTTCTGGCTCAGTATAAGTGGCTCCATTTACAATGAGCTCTGCACACAATTGTGTATTGCCTTTGAGGTTGCAGACATAGCTAAAGAATGCTTTCTGGTTGTCCTTGGCCTGGGAGGCCAAACTTACCTCAGATTTGGCTTTGGTAGACTTTATTTGTCCTCCGAGCTGTTTGTTTAGTTTAATGACAGTTCTTTTATCGTGCTGGGTGCTGCACCTCCTAAGTTTTGGCATGATTTTCTTCCTTCTCTTATACAGCCTATTGATTTTGTGATTCTACCAGGGGGGGTTGTTTTCTGAGTTAGTTCTGTACTTTTTCCTAGTGGGTACCACTATGCAGCTATTAACATGCCTGTGCAGCGTTTCTGTGAACAATTCTGCATAGGCAGAAGTGTTCTCAGGGCTTATAGGAGCTTGAAGTTTTGCCAGGTTCTCACTTAATAGCAGGAGGTTAGCCTTAGAATAGTTCCTAAATATTCCCAGTTTAGCTGGGTATTCAGGTTTTATTTTTACTTCAAAGGAGACCATTTTGTGTTCTGACCTTACCAGGGAAGGCATTACAGTAGGGGTTGTGCAGCACTCCCATATTAATGAGAACCAGATCCAGTATGGTTGCACCCCTGGTTGGTGTACTGACTATCTGCTCCAGACAGTTTGTGTTTACAAAATCCAGGAATCTTTGTACATGCAAGTTTGATGTCGCATAGGATTCCCAGTTAAAAGTGTGGTAATTAAAGTCACCCATGAATATGGTACTGGGTTGGATAGTTAGTATTTCTAATAAGTTTAAATACATGGTATGGGTTTCTTGGGTCATAGAGGGGAACCTATAGCTTGCAAGGAAGTGACATTGGATTTTACCTATGGTGATTTGAACATGGAGCAGCTCAAGTGCATTGTCCTGTTTGACCAGCCTTGAAGTATATTTATTTGTCATGTAAATAGAGACACCTCCACCATTAGTCCCTGCCTGTGAAGTAGCTGGTCTAAATGTTATTCAATGTCTTCTGTATGACATTTCCTGCTGCTTATGTGGATATAACGATTGTGGTAGTACAGGAACATAGTCGATGGCCTATGAAGAGATACTCCCTGCCATGATGAATTTGGGTGCCAATACTCTGATCATGAGCTGACTCTCAACACTGCAGTCAAATCCATGACATGGGTAAATGTGCTGTGAAAGTCATTGTTCTCACACTTGATGAAACGTAAATTATGCTGCAGAAATAAACACTAATGCTATAAAACAATTACAGTATAAAAAGATGCACATGAAAGGAAAGTTTAAGTAATGAAGCAAACCTGAGGTGCTTTAAGCACCAGCTGGCATGCAGATCTGCATAGCATACCACCTGAAGGAATTACTTAAATCACTGAACAAATATACATTGGCTTACTGCCTGTGAAGCTATCAGGCACCACTTCTTTCACTGTTCACTGAAGAAAAATGATTCATGAATGTTTATTTAAAATGACTGAAGCTTTAGTCAGGTTGTTCTTATCAGATTTTAGGGGAAGATTATTAAATGAAGTGGAAAATATTCTCGCACACATGTAAAGATTACAATGATGTTTCTTTATGTGGGATACCCGGATTATGCAATTATAACAAAATAAGAAAAAAAATGCAAGTCACGCAATCTCAAGTCAAGTATTTCTTAGGCAGAGGCTGCTTTTGTCTGAAAATAAATCTTGGGAAGTAGAAAACGCGGCACTTTCTTGTTTTGTCTGTAATAAACCTGACTATTGTTTGAAATAGTAATAAAACTGAACATGGTAAGGCAGTCTTGTCAATGAAGAGAGTATCCTCAGATTGTTTTTAGGAGGATAGTCATTGTAGAAAAGGGAACAAAGGCTCCATTCTGAAGAACCAAGACACCACATTCAATTCATCATAGCGTGACCACAAGGACATTATCTTGACTGTTTTAGTTTTAATCGTATTGTTTGCTCATGTTTAGATATTTATTTCTATTTTGCTTTGACAAATGGGATTTTTTATGTGCATATCTGTTATGTTACATTGGCATGTTTACTTAAAGATAAACAACGGTTGAAATGATGAGTTTTCTTTTATTTGATACATTTAAGTTGCAAAGTATCATTTCAGGCATACTACATTCATACTTGTCATTATGCTGTGATAGAATATTTTTTGACATCTGAACTTTTCTTTCAAGTCACCATCGCATATGATGGGTAGTGTCCATTAGGATGAGCTACTGACTATGTTACTTAAAATGTTTAAAGCAATGACTTTAATAGCTACCCAAATTTAATTGTTTAAGCATGTGAGTTAATGTGTTTCTGTGGCAAGATAGACACTAACACGTGTCATGTTAACTGTTTTAAGTCAAACTATGTGCTGAACATCTTTAGACTGATGTAATTGATATACATATAAAATGTGTGCTAACAGCTAAGAGATGGTGCACAAGCTCCCGAAAGTGGACTTTTAAACTATGTGGCTTTGTACATGAAAGTTGTTTTTTAGCCTACTTATGCCAGGGTTCTTTCAAGCATGTATAGACAGCAGTTATAAAATGGTTAAAGTTGTACAGACACAAAGGTAATGAGTAACAGTGCCTGAAATCTGGATAGCTGCTGAAGCTTGTGATTCTGATGAATAAGAGATGCCTAAATACTAAAATAGCCAGAAAACATGGTACAATCCCAGCGCTGGTGGTGCAGAGGGATGAAGCCCCGATTGTGACCCAGATGACCCCTGTTTGATTAATGGATTGCTTGACTGTTGGATCTGACATGGTGGACAACAGGAATGAAGAGGCTGATAACTGCTTGCTTCCCTTTGTTGGAAGGTGAAGGATGGACTGAGGGGAAAGGACCACACTGACCATTGTTGCTGATGGTAAGACCATAAAACATGGAAGATCAGCTGCTGTATGGGCATATGGTAGGAGCCAGAAAAGCAAGTGTTATCATGGGGGTAGGACACTCCCCTCACAGTATCCTATTGCATATCCACAAGCAGTTCATGGAAGCAAGCCAGTATATCTTTGAATTAGGGAAAAATTATCATGGTGGGAGGTTGGCATAATGGTTAAGGTCTTTTATCTTACAAACACAAGGTACAGGATTTGATTCTCACATGGGGTAATTGGCTAGGCTTAAAATGGCCAATAAGGGCAGTTAGCCTAGTATTAATCTATGAAACTATGAACCTATGAACTATAAGCAAAAACTAAAACCACCCCAATGGCTACCTTAAAGACTGTCCCTCCAAGACAACCCTCTTTCCGGTGATGGAAAATGATTAGACCAACTGGCTGAGGAGGGCTGATGATCATTGGATGGGGGGCACAGTATTAAAAAATACTCATGCAAATAATGAAACTCCTTGGATATAACTATTTAATGATACACAAATATAAATGGGGATGAAAGGGGGTACTGTAACTTACCATACTGGCTAGAAGAGGCATCCTAATTTATACAGAGACAATGCTTGATAAAACTGCATATACAAACTCATAGCATAAACATGAACATGTTCATGCATTAAAAGGTAGGCCATCAGCAATGTACTTAAACATGGTGATGTATGCAATAGTCTTAATAAGTCTTTTTTTGCAATGTTGGATTGAGTTTCATCAATCATTACAAGTGGTGATATCAACATGTTATTGTAAGTTAAGGAATTTAAATGACAATTATTTTTAAATGTGTATAACCTGGCAGGTCTTAATGATTATGTTATTATTATACTGACATGAAGTCTCTGCCAGCAAGAAAATTATGTCATGTCATTATTTTTATGGTGTAGGTTATTTTCTTTCATGTGACGTAAATTTGTTTGTATTTAAATGCAGTTTTAAGCATTTGCATTTAGTTTTGGAGAAGTTCATGGTTTACCTGTGAACAAAAGTAAGCAACTATTGTTATTAAAGGATCATTCTTTTCCAGAAGTGTTTTTATGGTTGGATGGCTCTAGTGTGATAATAAAAGGATTCAGAAATAGAATAATAAAATATTAAAAGACTTAATGATTTATTGGAATACAATTATCATACTGTGGCTATGAATGCATGGACAACTTTTCATAAAGGGCTACTGAAACGGATTAAATACAAGTAGCAAATGGTATTAAGGTAGGTAATTTTGTAAAATTTGTTAATCAACTTTCAGATCCTGTATACAGAGGCAGTAGGCTTAATCAAATGAAATAATTTTATATAGATAAAGAATATCCTAAATTACACGGTAAACATTTATTTTCATTACATTACAGAAAGATTATGGAACAGACATACCAACATGAGACCATTTTAAAATTCTTAGTGTAGTGAGAGTTACAGAACGTTTAAAATTTATAAAAGTCTCTGCATTAAAAACAATAAGCAAATTTAAATTAAGAAAAGAAAAAAAAGAAAATGATTATATGAGGAATTAAACAATAATATACAGCTAGCAAACGAAAAAGAGTTATTTAAACTAACAGCAGTGAACAAGCAAGTGTATCCTTTAGGAAACAATATAAAGAACATTTGCAGTATCAAAATGATGTAATAAGTACAGTTCAATAATATTTTCAAGGTAATACTTGTAGGAAGAGAGTAGTAAATGTAAGGATGCTACAAACAGGAACAAATTATTGGTGATCATTAATGTGTTTTGAAGATAGCTGATGTGAGTAATACTCCAGGTTCACATTCAGTTGAATATGACTACTGATATATGATAGAAGTTTTAGAATATTTTTTATTGAATGGCTGTTATAAAAATATCTAAAATGTAGGTTCCTTGGCATTATTACATTTCTTAAAAAACAAGAGAAATGAAAAGTATATAAGCAACTGTAGCCCAATTACCATGATGTATAACAATCATAAAATCTTGGCAAAAGTTATACCAGTTTGATTACTAAAGATGTTTCAGAAGTAAGTTATTTAGGAAACAAGGATGGTGTTAAGAAAATGTTATGACCATAATTGAACATATTGAAAAATAAATTTTACAAAAAAAAAGGTTTGCTGATTAATTGAATTACAAGAAGTTCATAACCATATTATTCAAGAAGAATTAGTAAAATAATCAGACACCTTACAAATAAATTTAATTAAGTGAAATGGCTACATGGAATTTATGCTTATTCCTATGCTAAACCAGTTGTTAATGGATCTAATTTTAAGGAATGTGGGAAGTTGTAAGGTGTAAGGCAAAGGTATCTTTTAAGTATGCTTTTATGTAAAATATATATGAACAGTAATGAGAAGGAAAGTATAAATTAGTTGTGTGATAGTGCATGACATGAATGTAACATAAAATAAATACCGCACTGTAGATGTTTTTGTTACTTTTAACAACAAATGAAAAAAGAGTGGAAAGGATTTTGAAAACAGCAGAGGAGGAATGTAAAAAATCTAGGATGAAGATGAATGAAACCAGATGTAAATATAAAATTAGCAGAACTAAAATTGAGAGTATTCTAACTTATACAGAAAGGGTGAAAGCATCAGGAATGAAATATTGATACAAATATGGCAATGTATAATAACATAGACTTATCACAGGATTCAAAAAAATACTCAGCACTCACACTAATTGCCCAGTGGAGGTTGGGCACTTAACGCAATGGGAAGAAAATGTGATTGGAGATAGATATGCCTCAATGAGAAAGACCACATAATTGGTTCATTAACATGTCTCTGAATTGTACACTAGTTCTGCTAGCCCTGACCATGCTAGTTGTTATCCTAGCAGTTCATACATCATATTATCAAGAGCTCCCTGACATGCATACACACTAATTTTAGATATTTTTACACACACATACATACACACACACACACACACACACACACACACACACACACACACACACACACACACACACACACACACACACACACACACACACACACACACACACACACACACACACACACACACACACACACACACACACACACAAACCTGCATGCACACATATATCCATTCAGCAACAAGCATGTCCCCCCCAGAGTAGATCATACTCATGGAAACATCTATTTATCTGTACAGCACACTCTACAAGCACACACATATACACCCGAACTTTCAGTTCCCTACCTACTTACCCCTCCAACACAGCACAATACTCAGGTAGACACACAATCTCACACACACTCATTCATGCAGCCTTTATTCATGCCACTGTTGATACATGCACACATTCCATGCATCAACACAACTACCACCCCCAAATGTTCACTAAAATTATCTGCACTGCAATTACTCCCATATGAGTGGCTGGTCACTTTTTCTCCCAGCGATAACATTTTAATTTGATGAGTGAGTGAATTACTTGGCCATGCAAATGAGAATCATGGACAATTTCCAGGGGAGAGCACATGGACTGCCACATGACATGCAATTTACCTCAGTGACTACCCTCTACAATGAGACACCAAAAGGCAAAAACATCAGTGGTAGAACAGTCTCTGAATCAGAAAGGCTTAGTATGATGAAGAAGACTTTCTAGTTAAGATTTCCCCTTCATGATAAGCCCTTCCAAATCCCAACCTTAGTCTTGAAATGAAAAGCACAGATGATCCTTTAACTGTGTATCGAATGTCATAAAGGAAAATAATTAACATTATTACATTTGTAGCATTATAAGCCGCGGCGGTGCAGCAGTAGCATTGTTGCCTCACAGCAAGAGGTTCTCCCATTCAATTCTCAGCTACAGCGCCTTCTGTGTGGAGTCTGCATGTCCTCCCCGTGGTCGAGTGGCATTCAAAAGACATGTGGGCGTGCCTTCGTTGAAGGTTGGGTGTCGAGCTGGCACCTCGGCACTGTAAAAATCTACTGCCAGTCATTAGCAGACCGGAGTTCCGCTGTGGCGACCCCTAACCGGGAAAAGCTGAAAGAAGAACAAACAATTACATTTGTAGCATTGTTCAAGTTAATTATGTTTCTTGGCTATGTTTATGTGCTAAGTGTATATAGTGTTCACATTTAAGTCCTATAAGGAGAGGTGTACTGTAGCATTCTGGAGATAAAGAAAGGGTAATATGGTTTAAACTGAATAATTTATTGTGTCTTTGTAGATTTCACTTTTGGGAAGTTGGTTAATATATTTTAACTCAATAGCTAGAAGTGAAATATTGGGAACTCTTTAAAATGTGAGGGCGTGCATTGCATTCCTAGATAAGGAGACCGAATAACAAAACATTTGGACTTACATATACCAAGTCTGAAGTTTTAATTTCTTATAATATTCCCTTTCCTTTGAGCTATGATAAACCTAGAGCTGAAAATGTAAGTTTGTGACTGTAGGGGGGGTGCAGTGGGGTTTGATCATCTGGAAAAAAAAAAGACATCTAAAGGATAACAGCAATGCTCAATATTTGCTAAACTCCTGCACTTTCGGCCTTATCTTTTCGGTATCTTTGGAATCTGTAATTTCAGTCTCAAGATTTCAGTAGGGAGCTGAAACGTTTCATGTCTTTACATAAACAGGGAAACAAGAAATGGTATTGCTTAGAGAACAATAATGAGATTGCAAAGTTATAGTGACGGAAAATAAAAGGAAAGGAAAAAAAAGGTAGCAGTCCTGGAGAGTAAGAAGGAGCTCCACTGCTGGCAGATAGATCTGTAGCACAAAGGGGCTGCTTACAAAATGAATTTGTAATTCACAGACATGTTAGTTGCAATGAGGAAAGTCCTCATTATCAGCTAATTTGCATGTCTCTGAATTACCCTTAACTACCACAGGATAAAATCATCACTTTCCTGTCATAGTTAACACTGGTGACCTATGCATCCTGTTAGCACAGGCACCCTCCCCATTCTTTCTTCCACAGATTTGCACAAATTCAAACAGACAGACACACACACACACACACACACACACACACACACACACACACACATATACACACACGTGCACACTCACATGCTCAGACACACACACACACACACACACACACACACACACACACACACACACACACACACACACATGAACATACACGTGCACACTCAACACAGCAACATACCTTTTATCTCTCCCTGAGTTGACAGAATGTCCCAGATGTCTCTTGTTATGGTTTGATACCAGCCTTTGTAAAGCACAGATCCTTATAATCAGACAGAAATGCCAGTGATTAGAATTTCATTCTTCTAAGTGTTGGAAATGAGTATTGTGATGCTAGAGCTGCTGCTCTCTTACATTTTAACTAGAGATACTTCAAAAATCCACCCTGGCGTCATTGACTGCACCACCAGACTTTGTCCTGAAACCTCCCAGCACATAGACACATATAAAAGGACACTCCTGCTTTTGCCTCTTTTAGTTGCCTTGTCCCTCATAACTCATATGCTGTTGTAGTCATTGAAGAATACTAGAGATTAGAGTTTAATACTTTGTATTAAGTAAAGAAAAAAAACCTGCTGTGCTAACGATCAGTTAGTGCAGTGGTTAATGTTATTACATTTTGGGTCATGGGTGCAGGTTTCAAGGCCTCCCCCCTTTGCTTTATATATACATATTTTTTAAGAAAGAAAAATTTAAGCCATGTTTTATAGTATCACTGGTGTCCAGTGGCAGTGCAGAGGGTTAATATCTGAGGTGCAAGGATACAGGGTTTGAATCTTTTTTAGTGCTTTTAAGACACTACAAAGTGTAATCTCTGGTGTCTGCCCCCCCCTCCCCGAACACACCTCTTTCATGCTGCAAAACTGTAGGAACTTTGAAAATCCTCCCCTTAGATGATGCTATAAGTGAATTCAATACAATTTTCCTAAATATCCTGAATACAGCCTTGTACCTCCTAGAAGGAAGAGACTAAAAACATGTAATGCAATTTTGCTACCCATAAAGAGTAGAATGCTAGTGCAGGATAGCGAAAAAGCATGGAAAGAATGGCAAAAACATAAAACAACACAATATCTTAAACTTCAAAATGCTTCACAATCGTACTAAAAAGCAAATTAGCAAAGACAAACAATATACTATAATAACTTTCAGAATAATAGTAAACATGACCCTAAAAGATTTTGGACAGCCATTAAAGAAATATTGCATCCTGGACATAAATTCAACCATAAGCCCTCTGCCAATAACTCAGCATTTGAAACTGCAATACAGTCTAACATTTATTTCATAGATAGTATAGCATCTCTTAGCATCTCTAACCAAGGATTCCCCAACATCTAATCTTAATCCTAAATAGCCACATATCATCCCATTAATTTTCAGTTTCAAACTTATGCCCATATCCGATATAAAACTACTCTTAAACAAACTCAAACCATGCTCTGCTTCAGCTGATGACCTTCCAAGTGAGTGCCTTAAAATGGCACTATTGTTCAGATCATTAGAAGACAACATCATGCAGTACCGCAAATATCAACTTGAAAACAACAATTTGAGAGAATGTATCAAAAACGGATGGATCCCCAAAGGATTAAGAATGTAGAAATACCTGCCAGGGCTAGTAAGAGATTTTGCATTACACATTGAACTGTTACAACTTTTTAATAAACATGGCTACAAATTACTTGAATGTTTTATTTGAGATAATGACAAAAAATGACTGAGTTGTTGGAACGTATTGAGATTTGACCATGATGTCCAAACAGACTTATTATTCGAATATAAAAAGCAAGACTATTTTTTTATTTTTGAAACGGCTGATAAAGCAATTTCAGACCTTAAATAGAGAAAGGACAAAAAATTGCTAAGAGTCAAACAAGACTATGACTCAGGCAAAGCCTGCCCCTCTCCCCCGGGTGATCAACAGACTAGACAATTCCATTCTTTTGGCCAACAGGTCGATCAAGAACAAGTGAATGAAGGGGTTGGTGATACTTCCAACCCTTTAGAATGCCCCCCTCTGAGGAGGTCTAATGGGATGTATACAGATGAGTTACTATTAGTCAACATTGATATCAGAGACCTTTTCTCTGTCATACCCCATACCACAGGAATTGAATGGTTTTATTCCCATTTGTGCCAATACAACAACTTGGGACATAACCATATTCTTTCAATCAGGAGACTGATGGAATTAGTTTTTGAGAACAACATCATTACCTTTGAGCAACAGCTTTTTAAGCACTGTAGAGGTGTGGCTATGGGGGCAGCCTGTGTCCACATTTTTGTCAATATTGCATTGCCATATTGGGAAACAAAATATATTTTTAACACACTTTTATCTGCACATTGGTACAGACGTATATGGACGTTACCTAGATGACATCATTATTTTTTGGAAAGGTACCATAGAAGACCTTGATAGATTTTTCATATATTTGAATGACAGTACTAATTTTTAGAATTCACTATCAATATAGGGAATGATTATGTCAACTTTTTGGAACTCACTATTAGCAAAAAGAGGGTCAATGGTCAGTTTAATTCTATCATTTACAGAAAACCCACTTATTCTTACACATTGCTGCATTACAATAGTTGGTATCCCCAACACCAAAAGAAGTTGCTTGTTAAAGGATAAGGTGTCCATTTGGCCAGGATGGTTACTAATTTTAATGATTTCCTGGCACAAATTGAACAATTAAAAAATATGTTACGAGAGGCTATCCAGAAAACTTCCTTGATATGATTCTTCAGGAAGTGATATCAAAAAGATATCCTGGACATTTTTATCCTCTCTTAGGAGCATCACATAAGATTCAGTCTAGAAATAATAAACAGAGAAGGACCTACAGGATCAAATTTTGAAAAATCATTAGTTTTAACTTATAATAAACAATTTTCAACAATAAGCGACATTATAAAAAGAAATGGATCATATTTAGTATAGATTAGGAACACGCCAAATTGATGGGGACACATCCAAGTATTGCATATAAGAAAGATGTAAGTAGAAAAAATATGTTGGAAAGAATGAAATCAATCTGTTGGGGAAAATGTCTAAATGTGGGTACTGTGCACAATGCAAATATATACTAGAAAGCAATGAAGTGGTCATTCCCAACTATGGCAAACACATACTGGCAAAGAAGTACAACTGCCAATGCAGAGCAGTTGGTTATTTAGCCCTATGTTTGGACTGTCCATGTTCCTACATAGAGAAAACTATTAATACATTGAGAAGTCGTATATACCAACATTGTTATGATATCTCAAAGAAGGATATCAAAAATGCTCTAGCTCTCCATATTTTAACATGTGAGGAACACTCTTTTAAGTTTGTTATTATTGATCATGTAGATTTAGAAGAAAGAGGGGGACTCAATAATTATTTAGAGCTTAAAGACTTGAAATGGCAGCTTAGTAGCTATGCAGCCAAGTATCCAGGGCTCAATAATGCCATCTGTATAGGTTATATATATATATATATATATATATATATATATATATATATATATAGTCACTTCATTTTTTATTTGACCGAACAAACATATGATGTTCGCTCAATTCTTTAGCCCTTATATATATATATATGTGTGTGTGTGTGTGTGTGTGTGTATATGTATATATATATATATATATATATATATATATATATATATATATATATATATATGCACACACACACACATATATAGATATATGCATATAGATAGATATAGATAGATTGATAGATTGATATAGACATTTATATCTAACTACATGTATGTGAGTATCTTTCTCTGTCTATATATACATATATATACTTATACATCTATACACACATACACACACACACACACACACACACACACACACACACACACACACACACATATTACTTAGAATAAGCCTGTTTAATGATAAGCAGCACGTTGTATTTATACAGAAATGTAATAATTTATTTAATTGTTAAGAATGAGTTTTCATGAAAAGCAGGTAAATCAGTTTTCATTCATTAAGACAGTCATTCCTATTAGTGGAATAAGAAGTATTTTGTAACTTCTGGTCAGGAAGACTTATTGTACTGTACATTCCACTGCATCCAATAGTAGATCTGTATATGTGCTTTTTATTGAATTTACATCCTTTTTAAAAGACATTTCAGAAAGGATAATTGGATGGGATTGAATGTCCATTCTGTTTTATGAGCAAGATCAATTTAAAAAGCAATAAAATTCTGTTATCCATTGCAATTTGAGTCACAATTTAAGAAATGTTTTGAGATAGAGTCACTGGTTATCTAGAGGGTGAAAACTCCAAATAGCAATATTGTTATGCCAAACCATTAAATGAATTCTTAGTTTGGTGGTTAGTGGGGCCATAGAAATATTTCTTCTTTTGGGGGAAATAAAGTTGAACTCTTGCTAGCTGATGTCGTAAGTATAAGTTTAGGAATTATGTTTTTCAAATAAATGTTACACTTGGTAGCATTTACACAAAAAACAACATTAATCAGTAGGTCTATGAATACTATACATTGCCTATGCTGTTAAGTAATCTGATCTTGTTGCAATTAATTTTTAGTTATTGTCACAAAACATTTTTGAATACATGTTGTTTCCATTTGCCATAAATTATATGACGTGAGATATTAAGTCTAGGAAAAAAATAAAATGCCTGTGAAATAGACACATTGCCAGATAATGCTATAAGAATTCAGTGCAGAATTAGCTTCTGCATTTCTTCAGTTAATAAAACTAATATCCCTGAATCTAGGAAATTTGTTAAAATAACTGTTATTATTATAAAGGAGGTAAAACTTGTTCTGATGTTTAACTTTATCATCCCATTTCCATTTTGAACATAGATTACTGGATTTTTGAAAAACATGAAACAAAGATATTACCTCCTTCCTCTGAACAAGTTTTAATTGAATCAAATTTTGACTTTTGCTCTAATCATTGTTTAGGTAATAATAGTAGTATATATATATATATATATATATATATATATATATATATATATATATATATATATATATATATATATATATCTAAACCCCATAACATCTAATTTCATAACATTGAGACCAGAACATCTAAAACTCAAAACATCTAAAAGCCATAACATCGAATTTCATAACATCTAACACTAGAAATCACAAGAAAGTAGCATCCCCTCCACATATAATAACACCAAACTGCCAAACACACTTTTTACTATGTTTCTGCAGGGTGCACCCCCCCCCCCATAAATTAAATATACCAACTCCAAGATTGCACTACAGTGGGAAAAAGTTAATTTCCTAATCCCACTGTATCAAGCCCCCCCCCCCCACAGAAATGTAGTAAAATGTGTGTTTGGTAGTTTGGTGTCATTATATGTCATTATATGTGGAGTGGATGCTATTTTCATTTGATTTGTACTGTTAGATGTTATGAAATTCAATGTTATGGGTTTTAGATGTTTTGGGTTTTAGATGTTCTGGTCTCAATTTTATGAAATTAGATGTTCTGAGTTTTAGATGTTTTGAAGGGGACCCATAAATATATATCTATATATATATATATATATATATATATATATATATATATATATATATTTATATAGATAGATAGATAGATAGATAGATAGATAGATAATGTGTGTAGTTATTAGTTTTATTCAGAATCTGGACAAATTAGTTCATTTAAAATCTTGTAGTGCTAAAATTAGATGCCACTAAAGCTTTTTAAATGGTTGATTTTATTTTGGCAATCTTTTTTTTATTTATTACTGCTCCAACAGTTTCTTTTAGGTATTAAAATCAAAGACAATAAGCATGACAGTTTGATTACACAAATAATTATATTATTATATTTACTTCTGACTATCAACACATGATCTATATAATAGATCGGATATTTTTGGGTCTATATTAGATCACCGAACGCTTAAAAAAGTGAACGGTGATTAATCGACCTTACGTAAGCGAAAGCTTACAATTTCGAACTGTCAGAACAGTGATTTTTTTTTCCTAGGGAAAAAAAATCTCTGTTCCAACAAAAAAAAAAATATATTAAATACATTAAACATTATATTAAGTGGGGGGCTTCACCTCCACACCCCCTACTTAAATATACCAACATCTAATTTCATAACATCTAACACTACAAATCACAAGAAAATCGCATCCCCTCCACATATAATGACACCAAACTGCCAAACACACTTTTTACTACATTTCTGCAGGGTGCACCCCCATAAATTAAATATATCAACTCCAAGTTCGCACTACAGTGGGAAAAAGTTAATTTCCTAATCCCACTGTAT